>NC_142185.1:7580003-7899170 GCF_026936395.1 Plectropomus leopardus
ACAATTATAATGACCATGAGGTTGTGTGTGACCGCTTTAGCTATGACAAAACTTTGCACAAAACTTAACACAGATTGAACTGAATGCCAGTGCTGCTATAGACAACTGCTTACTGTTTACAATTTTATAAAAAAGATCATAACTACCACGACATCATGGTGACAACCAGCACTTGATTTCCATGGTGGAGACGTGTGACGTGTGAAATTGGCAAATATACAAACTTTGCTGTGCATATTTTATATACTGCGTTGCCTGGCTAGTGTCTTTGATAAACCAAATGTATCAGCATAAATGAGGCCGCAGGAGAACAAATTTTAGTCAATTACAAAGTCCTACCCAAAAAAAAGAACATCAGTTAATCAGCATGCCATATTTGGAATATTTTCTGAGCTTTACCTTACACACTAACCGATCTATGCCACAATAAAACAGCAACTCCTGTGTTCTGCAAAGTAAAATAGCTGTTTTTATCAGCTGACCTTGATGGCTTTGTAATCATGTCTTCAGTTTCCTGTTAAAAAGGGCTTTGTGGCGGCAAGGTAAAGCAATAAAAATATTCTAAGTATAGCGTACACCTCAATTAATATTAATTGGTCCAATGGCAATTTTTTTCAACCTTTAAGTTATTGTAAACACACATTGTGATTTGGTTTATATGCCTGACAGCTGGTTTTGGAGCTCTGATTCCCCTCTAGTGGAAAAAACACATTTTAATGTAGCTTTAAGGTAGAGAATTGTAATGATGATAGTGGTTATAATAATTTCTGTTCGATAACAGTTAACCATAAAATGTAAATGTTAGTCAGTTACAGGGCAATGAGCGCCGTTATTATAAATGAAGCAGTTCTGTATGGAAATGAGAAAAAAGCACTGCAACGCTTGTTACAATGAGTCAGTTCACATGGATTCACTGCATTACAAACTAAGCGAGTTACAAAGGTGAAATATAGTCCAGTACATTGTTGCTGCAGTGAAAGACTTTATCCTCTTTTCAGGACAGATGCTTTCTAATGATGTCTTGTTAGGGTCTGTTGAAAAGAGACATGTGATTGGTGCAGAGACTGCAGGGACTCTAGGCACTTTGTGTTCCGTGCGCATGTCGTGTGCAAGGCTTTGTACTGTGCAGGTGAATGGATGACCTTCTGAACAAATATTAAGGTCATGTGCGACTATGCAAGTACAGTATGATAATAGATAGACTGAGACTTTCCACTGCTTCCTGCACTGTAGCTTAATGTTGCCAATGACCGTAAATTGTTAGAATAATGAGTAGCATACTTTATCACTGCAGGAGACAAGGTTGGTTTAGGACATGTTGAATCGAAACCATATTCTCTTTGCAATACTCAGTGTCATTTGGTTCAAATAACCAATATGATCAATTCAAAGTTTTATCATTCACAAAGAGCTGGCCTGGAGCTGATCATGCTCTTCTTTGCTTATTTACTGTATCCTGCTAATCACTATGAAGCTACAGCATGTGTTTTGGGGTTTGACACTATTAGTAACGCTGACTGTTCGAAGCATGTTTTGTTTTTGTTTTTTCCCCATCATAAACAAGGTATTTATGGCAGAAGTGAGCGAAATGTTATGCTGGAAATTTCCACCATGACCAATGGATTCCATTTAGACGGGAGGGTTTTTCTTTCTTCACTACCACCTTTAGGATTAGTTAAATATGTACGACCACTATAAAAACAATAAAAACCAATGAAAATGGGATGGGAATGAGATCACAACTAGGTATAAGCAACATTAAGCAGCTATTGGGAAAGAAGACAGCATTGTCTGGTCAGAGTTGCCATCTGACAGGACATATCCTCCGTATCGCTCTGCTAATGTATGAAAAACAGCCTTTGCCAACAAACAGCTGGGGGAATTGGCAAAGCGGAGCGCTGTGTGTATCTGTCTGTGCATGCATGCGCCTTTTTGTGTATTTGCATGCATGTGTGACAGAGCAGCTGATCTTTTCCCGGCTGTTTCTAATTTGCACATCACCATAATGTTTTACAATCCCACTTTCAGTAAGCCCCTCCTCCCCCTCTCCCCATGGTAATGCAGTTTTAACTCTGAGCAGACTTGAGGAGGCACTGGGCCAGTCCCTCTGGTGACAAAGCTACAGGGAGACTTGTACGAATCAACTGGGTCAGATCTCTCGGTGATGTACTGTCTGACAGCCCCCTGCTTTGCCTCTTAGTCAGTGTGTTGAAAGACTGTACTAAATGTGTTTGTTTTGGCAACCAAACAGTGAATGTCCAAGGTTTTAGCAAAGTTCAAGCTGCATTATGCTGCATTATTTTCATCATAAGATGAATGGATGGATGGATAGATGGATAGATAGATGGATAGAAACTACTTATAGGTAAGTTTTTGTTTCAATATTTTTTAACATAAGAAAAAAGCTCTAAACCAGATAATGCAAATGTTAATTTGAAAATTAAATTACAAGAAAAATCTGTGGACATGTGTCCAGGTTTACAAGCATTGGACATACAAGGACAGGCGTATAGCAGTGGCTTAGAAAAGCGCATTGCTACAATGTCCTGATAGATGTCCAGTGTCCAGTTTACAGACATTTACAGAAACTGTTCATTTCTTTCAATTAGCCGCTATGCTAACAGCTGCTTTTTAAATTTCATGTGATGGGCCGTGCACATACATACCTTGTCTAAACGTCACACCCGTGCCGGCCAAGGTCATGTCTTTCCGGTTGCACTTTTTACACAGATCTTGTTTCAGGGGTGTTACTACCTCCGTTCCCAGCTCGGAGGCGAGACCACTTTGTCCCCCCTTTCCACGATAGTACATTTTATACATAACGGTGAGGCAGCATTAGTGTGACATTACCGCCTTGATGAGACAGTGTAAATGGAGCTATTATGTGTCTTTGATGAATCCAAACTAACCCTTTAAACACCAAAGTCTCATAACACAAAGGTGACACAACAAATGAGTATGTAGAGAATAATACATCAAACAACGCATACCAGATTTTTGTCACATCTGCTGTTGTCTTTTAGAAGTGTAGATACTTTTTATACAGTGTCAATACTAGGTTTTATTAACTTAAATGTATTAGTAACAGAGAATTATAAAAAGGGACCACACATTGTGTTTTTTTTTTTCCTCCAGAGAGTTCAGATGGCAAATTCTGCACTCTGAGTGCCGGGAAGTGTCTTTGAACATTTTCCACCCATAACCTTCATCCGTTTGATTCATTCAGTTTGCGGCGCAAAATCAACAGGTCAATTTATCATCAGTAATAGAAAACACATATTTGTATGATTAAAGTTCATGGCCCTGCATCTTGTGAATGCTCACCTCTTGAACATGTTTTACTCATTTGCTGTTGCAGAGTTTGTTTAGCTGTTCCACTCCACCAAATTTAATTTGACTTGAGATGTTGCACATGCAAGTGATGACCTAGTTCCTTTGGGGTATGAAAGACATTATTAAATGTTGCTTCTGAATGAGATGCAGTCCACTCCTGCAGGCCATGTACCTACATGTAAGTCATCCTGGGTTCCGGTTTTCTTTCTGCCTCTCCCATCCCTCCTGTCTCTCTCTCAGCTGCTGGAAGAAATAAAATGCTTGTTGCATACTTTCACACTGAAAGCAATGCAGCCGGTAGAAGCTATGATTTGTATCAGGCATTCTAACAATGCTAACAAGCTGTTTCTGGTTACCTCGGGTGCCACTATGGAACTCTTGGCTTGTGCTGTGAGACATTTATGGCAAAAATAACAAATAAAAACATTGAAAATACATTTTAAGATGTTACTGAGCAACCAGACAGACACCTGTATGAGCTTCAAACACAAACTAAAAGAAGTAACATGCTTTACTGTAGATATGAGTGGGAATCTTTAGACACTCGATTCAAATTCATGATTATTGATGCATGTGTTGATGCAACATGGAACAGGTTCCCAAATATAATTTTGAATTGTTCACAGCATTTTGATCTTAAATAAATTGGTTCAGAGAGAGTTGGACAGTTGGAAGTTGGTTCTCAGAGAGAAGATAAAAAGGAAACAAGAGAGTGCAACATTGTCAGAAAATAACAAGTGTGCAGGGTACTTATGTCTTATCAGTAGTTGGACCATGTATGTTTGTTTGGATGTATACAAACAAAAGCTTGCAGGTAACCAATGCCATCCACCATTGTGCTAGTGGTGTTTACTTTCATTGCATAACCTATTGTGCAGTGCCCTCAATTGATGACACCTCCCATATTACAAAGCTTTTACTCCAAACCTGAACTGGTTCACTATATAGCACCAAGGTTGCTAGAATCAGAACCAGCTTATTTGATGGGGAAAAAAGGGTGACAGAGCCTGCAGAGACGAAACAAAAAGAACCGGAGCAGTTGCAAACCTGTAACTCTTTGAACCTTAGCAGTAGCACGAAAGCTTAAACTATCTGAAGCTATCCGAGCATTAGTGCACCCACCGTTTTGCAAAGCAGATTTGTACAACCTGGGGGGATATGTCTCCATTTGCATTCTGTCTCATCTGCTATGCAGCAGCCGTGACATGAAATCCCAGTGGCCTGCAGCTTTGCCGCAAACATCTTTCTGGGATTCGGCTTTGATGAGACACCAGCGTCACCTTTACAAATGAAATGTGTAACACACCCACTAACCAATTTAATACTCTTGTCACATTGGATGATTTACGATTGAGTGCAAAGGAGATGTCATAACACACAGCGGCAATGAGAGCATGGCGTTTTTTAGTCTCAGCTGTGCTTACATGACTTTTGTCAGGGAACAGGAACTTTGGAAGATCGATGGGGTATTGTTAGGCTGATTCCAGCTGCTTATTGTGCCAGCTGCGTTCTTTGATCACCGAGCCAAAATACTACCATTGTGGGCACATTTAACTCTTGAACTGACTAACGTGTACAGTCAGTGGTAGCGTGCTTTGTTGCCTCTAAAGGACATGAGTGTATTACAGTTGTTAAGTCGGGATTATGACAGATAAGTTAGATCTATGTTGTCATGACTCTGGGACAGTTGCTGATGATGGAGATAAAACCTTACAGTTTGTTGTGGTTGAGGGTTGTCCACTTGCCGATCCAGTTGCTGCATGTTGTTGTTATTATTTTAAACATGATTTTTTTACCACTAGAATCTGGACCCTTTACATTACAGTTTTGAAAGACCTCTCCAAAAAATAGCAAAGGGGAAAACCAGTGTACAATGTAAATAAGTAATTATTTATCGACTGTTAAAGAGACAGTTCAACCCCAAATCAAAAATACATATTTTCCTTTAATCCGTAGCACTATTTATAAATTGAGATTGTTTTGTTGTGAGTTGCCGAGTTTTGGAGATATCGGCCATAGAGATGTCTGCCCTCTCTCCAATGTAATGGAGCTAGATGGCACTAGACTTATGCTGTTAAAACCGCCAAAAACATTAATTTGAGAAACTAAACAGTAATATCTCTCCTCAGAAATCACGATCTGTTCACTCAAAATAATCAACAGACCTTGTTGTGAGAAATTTTCTTTGGGAACTATTTTCTTTTTACTTTACTTCTTAATACATTTGCTGAATGCATCACAGCACAGAAGGAAGCATGCATCTATAAAGTCCCCAGGAACAGCGCTGGGCTGTAAAACCAATTTTACATAATGGCCAAATGGGGAATTACAACATGCGAGTCGGTTGAAATAAAATAGGTCCTACATGAAACTGCTTACAAAGAGGTCTGTGGATTAACTTGAGTAACTGTAATTGATATTGCTGTTGAGTTTTTGAAATCTATTTTTTTGGCACTTTGAGCACCACAAGCCGAGTGCCATTTAGTTCCATTATATTGGTGACACAGCAGGCGTCTCCAGCACTCTGCAACTCACACCAAAACAACATAAGCAGATAAATAGCAGCACAGGTAAGAGGAAAAATATGTATTTTTGACTTTGGGGTGAGCTGTCCCTTTAAATCTAGTTTTCAATAATGGTGCATTCTCAGCTTCATTGACTGTTATGGTGAATAAAGAAGCAACATAGTAGATTTAAGCCTGAGAGTGAATCATTTATCAACAGTGGGTGAGATAAGGGACACTGTGTAATGGCATTTATGAGGGGATTTTTTTATTTTGCTTTAATGACAGTGCTAAATTTTTTATTCTCCGTTCCAGATCTGCAGTCAGTAAATCATCAATCAATTTCAATATGGCCAAGAAGAAGATGGATAGCATCGGGCGGAGCGGGATGATGGCACTCTTGCTTCTGTGTAATCTGACAAAGGTAAGACAGCCTGCATGCAATCATAAAACAAGTTCATGTGTGAAAAGATCAAATGTGACTTAATAGCAGAAATTTACAGTGGAGTAGAAGTTTAGATCAATTATGTGTTCAGATCTGCAATTCTGAGAGGAAGCACAGTAGGTTGCAATTCGGCTGTGGCTTCATTTGACCTATTTAGACATTTTTTTTATGTCAGTTTCAGTTTATGTTGGGGATTTTTGAAGGATTAAAAAGCTGCTCGTTGGTATCTGCTGTGTAATAAATAAGCTGGACATATCTGGTTGGCAGTACATCTGCATAGATGTCATATTTTCCGTGGAGTGCAAATGGATTTAATGGAAGCTTGTGTATGTTAGACTCACTTTCACGGCGTTCTAAGTAGGATATAATGGACTGTCTTACTTTAACACGTCCCGAAAGAGTCAGAACACACAGCCAAAATTGAGTCCAGACATATGCTTGCACGCAAATACTTTTTTTAAGGAATGAAGCTCAGCAGCCACATCAAAATAAAAAGTTTTTCTCCTGTATGTGATCGCTTTGTAGTATTCATCCCCATGTCCTTGGTGAGACGGCAGCCAGGACCTGTTTGGACAAATCTCTTGTGATTAAATCTGAAAAGATTTATCCCCCCTGTCTCTCCTACGTTGTAGATTTTTGTAAAGGCGAGCCTGGAGGTCAATGAAACCCAGCAGCAGCATCCAACCAACGTCTACCATGATATGGGAGTCACCAGGAACAAGATAGTTACAGCGCAGTTTGAGTGCTATCAAAAGATAATGAAGGACGATCCCCAAAGCAGACAAGGTAGCTTGTTGTGTTTCATGTTTCTGCACTTTACAGCTGTCTTGGCTGAGTAGCTTGAACACACGCCAAGCAAGATCCTGTGCTTGTCATTTCTGTGATAAATAATTAGTAGGCTAAAAAATATTTTATAGTGACATTCATTAAGTATATATTTATTAACCCTTTGAGATCACTTCTTGAGCAAACTGATTTGATTTCTTCTTTGGAAAAATGGGGGAAAAAGTCAATGAGCAACTTGACAAGAAATGTCCCACAAATTGTAGAGTTTTGTAGATTTGCTTTTTTTTTTTAAACCTAAGGAAAAAATGTCTAGAAAATATATTACACATTTAAATTGTATATTTATAGTTATGGTTCAGAATCATTTTCTATTTTAAAGCACCTTTTTTTCAGGTCATTTCCCTTTTTTGTGTTTGTTCTTTACTTTTCTCTCTTTTTTGTGATAATTTTCAGGTCATTTTTTTGCAACTATATATTTTATATTATTATTTCTTGCTATTTTTATGGTCATTTTTTGAGGTGCTCATTGCCTTTTTCTCATGTTTTTGAAAGAAATCAAGCCACTTTATTCAAGGGTTTAAAGGACTATAGCTCCTAAAACCTTTTCTGTGTTTTTAGAGCCCATGTGTAATCGCACATGGGATGGCTGGCTGTGTTGGGATGACACCAAGGCAGGTGTGAGCTCAGAGCAGCACTGCCCCGACTACTTCCAGGATTTTGATCCTTCAGGTAAAAATCTGTAGCTCACAGCAGCTCTTACTTCAAATTTGGCTCAGAACTCATGAATGAACTGATTAGAATTTGCAAATCAAAGATCGAGGTCAACATGACCTGCTGAAAGATGTTTTTGGCCATAACTATAATGGTTAATTCTGATTTTAAAATCAGGGTTTTAGAAAAAAAAAAACAACAATATTGCAGACACACTGAAGGTTAACTACATATTGGAAAACCATAAAAGAGCAAGGCGAGTTGGGCAGAGTGGAACCATACCATGCAGTGGAAATATGGCATAAAGGTGTATTTGCACCAATCATGTTTTACTTCACATTAAAGTGGTACTCCAAGGATTTAGTATTGCACTTCTATAAAGTGTCTTACAAAAACAGATTTACCACGGCAAAAAATTTATCCTTATAATGAAATCAGATGGCCAGCTCAGAATGCTGTAATTCAAATCAAAACATATAAGCCAGCTAAAAAAATGACCACGAAACAAAAGGCCTCATAGCTAAAAGTAAATACAGACAGCAGCATTTCGTCTTTATGCATGAATATTCCTTGAAGTATCTTCAACATGTAATGACAAAGCTATTTCTATTTATTTTGCAAACATTTACAGAGATTTATTAATTAGATGTCCGTGTGTGCAGTGGTGTGTTTGCATGGATGTGTTCATAAGGGTAAATCATTTTAATCACTGGGAGATTCTGAGCCAACACTTGAGTAAAGCACATCCTTCAACAGGATATGCAGATGTATAATGAGATCTGCTCTCTCTAATCACTGCTCTCAGTAGTTTCATGTGTGTTAATGTCTGGTTGTGTGTTTAAGGGGAACTTCTTATTGATTTAGCGCCTAGTTTTTCCACTTGCTTTGCTGCAGATAAATAAAAACAAGAAATATCCTCTAAGACTGAGCCTACAGTATTGAAATGTAAAAAAAAAAAAAAAGAAAAAAAAAAAAGATTGTTAAACGGTATATTTAGATGGTGGTTTATCGTTAGGTCTTTGTCTCATTTTTACCTGCAGAGATGGTTACAAAGATTTGCACCGACAGTGGACAGTGGTTCCTGCATCCGGAGAGCAACCGGACGTGGACCAATTACACCCGCTGCAATGAACACACCAATGAAGGCAGAGTGGTAGGTCACTTAGCATAGAGAAAATAAAGAAGTGAGTCATGGTTAGCACTGACCTTTAAATAGATCTCAGGGCAGTTACTGTCTAATTTGCAGTGACGAGAGGATACTAAAAGGTCACTACTGGGCATATGCATGGTGGCAGTAGACAGTTATTTCCTACACATGTATTTAACTAAATAGTACAACTGTACACAAGTGTGATGCTCATGTTGGCTGGAATATACTGAAATGATTCTGTAGCGAGGCTAAAGTTGTGTTTGACCTGAGGGTGAGAGAAAAATGTGGTCATTAAAGCAATAAAACAAAATCCTCTGGGTTCCCTGAAATTTTAATGGCAATCTACTTATGATAACATTCAAGCGCTGTGGTAGAAATATTGGCCTAAAGGCGCTGCCAGCAGAAATGTCAGGGGGTTAAACAATGTTAAAACATCAGAATTCATCATCTAGAGATTATAATTACCCATAGCAAATGGATATTTGGTCATTGCTGTAAATACTGCACCCTGGTTCTGACTATAGACTGTATAAAATATTGGTCCCTAGAGCTTTAAAGCCTTGAGTTATGCATTTTGGCCTTTTGGAGCCAGAAGTGATCATATTTGGAAAAAAATGGTGGAGCTAACCTTAACACTGGCTGCTAGCTTAGTAAGCATAGTTCATTCTCAGCTATGTTTAACTGCAATAATGCTAGTTTTTGCAAGAGAAAAACAAGTTTTAAACCACTAAAATAAAATCAACCTACTGGAAAAACTTAGTATCTGACTCTTTCAAGGGTCTTTAATACAATCAAAAGTGGAGCAAGATATTTTTTAAGGGAATCAGAAGGTTAAATTTTACTTTCATGAACTGAAAAAACACTGAAATAGCGTCACCTACAGCTATGCCAACACTCTAGTTACCCTATGATTATGTTACCAAACCAACATTGTCGCAGTGGTAGCATCCGGCCTCAAGTTTAGGATTTCAGCAAATGCAATCTTATTTTAATTTAATTAATTAATATTTAACAAAAAAAAAATTTGCTCCAATTTTTGTTTTTAATTTTTGAATACCAGGCAGTAAATATATTACTGTGAAGTTAGGCATTTTAACATGGGGGTCTGTGGGGATTGACTCGCTTCTGGAGCCAGCCTCAAGTGGCCATTCAGAGAACTGCACTTTCTGGCACATAGCCTTTTCTTCATTTTTCACCCCCAGAAGTTGCCGCTTGGTAAAGTGTTCAGTTGTAAATGTTAGCCATGGATAAATGGTCAATGAAAGCTTTAGGAATCACCACAATCATTTCATTACATCAGTCTCTGATTTCAATTTCTTCCCTCCATAATTTAGGGACTTAATGTAGGAGGAAAGGATATGAGATGTCTTGAAGAGCATATTTATATTGTCCCGCAGCATGAGTAGTCATTAGGAGATCCAGATGATTTATTTGTGTCTCTTTTTTTCCCTTCCAGACGGCAATGAATCTTTTCTACTTAGCTCTCATAGGACATGGCCTATCACTCACCTCCCTCTTCATCTCCCTCGGAATATTTTTCCATTTCAAGTGAGTCAGCAGACTGTTACAAGCTCTACACACTGTTGAATGCATGAATTAAGATCACCGTGATGTAATGTCGCCTTTCTCTTCTTGCAGGAGTTTAAGTTGCCAAAGGATCACACTTCACAAAAACCTCTTCTTCTCTTTTGTTCTCAACTCTGTGATCACCATCATTTTGCTGACAGCAGTGGCAAACAACCAGGAGCTGGTGCAGAGGAATCCAGTGAGTAAAAATATTTATTTATAGTTTTTTACTATTAAGAATGGGAGTTATTGTTGAATTCATAACTGATTCATACCAATTCAGTGTGAGCGGTTGGTTTTGTGATCTCAGTGTCTGTATCGAAACATTAATCAGGGTAAAAGCTGGACCCTTAATTCATTTTTTTTAGTCATGTAATAGCTAGAATAATTTATGCTGTCAAAATACTGCACAGGAAATTGCAGAATCAGAGCCATCTTCCACATTCATTCTGTGTGTTTTTCCTCCTCAGACGAGCTGTAAAGTGTCTCAGTTCATTCATCTGTACCTGTTTGGCTGCAATTACTTCTGGATGCTGTGTGAGGGAATCTACCTGCACACTCTCATCGTGGTGGCTGTATTTGCTGAGAAGCAGCACCTGATGTGGTACTATCTTTTAGGCTGGGGTAAGTCAGGACCATCGACTTGGCTCTCTTTGCTGTAAAAAAATTATATTTCTTATCATCTGACATTGTCTCAGTCTCTTAATTTTGGTTTATTAAACAGAGAAACAGAGAAAACAAGATTTGGTGTACCTACTTATGGCTGACAAGTTATTGCTTATTTTAAACATCTGAATCAGTGTCGTTTCAGAAATTCACAATTGGTGCATCCCTTATTCGACTAGAATTGTGCTTCAGGAAGGAACTCTGATTGCAGGACTTAATATTGTGAACTGCAACTGCAATTAATTTTATTTTATTGTATTTTGCAGGCTTTCCTCTCATTCCAGCTTCCATCCATGCTGTTGCTCGGAGTTTTTACTACAACGACAAGTAAGAATTTAAGTGCATGTTCTATTACACTTCGTATAAACAACAATGATGAAAAAGAAAGAAAGAATAAAATCTTTGATAAGAAGTTAGTTCAAAACGATATATGCATATAATTTATCCTAAAGATCCCAATTATATTCTACAAATATGTCTAAAATTACGTACTGTTTGTTTGTTTGCACCGTACAGAGTTCGACACAGCATTAAACCTTGCTGATAGCTTTTTTATCAATTCCCACACTAAGCTGTTGATGCCAATTACTCTCTCACTAAGGCCATTGATCTGCATCAAGGGTCAGTCATGTGATGTGCTGATACTGTTGTGTAAATGTCTCTCTGCTCTCCTCTATTCTCTGCTGTAGCTGTTGGATTAGCTCCAAAACATCGCTACTCTACATCATCCACGGTCCTATCTGTGCTGCTCTTTTGGTAAGAAATTTCAGTCTTTTCCCAATCAAATGCAGCTATGTAAATCACAATAATAACTGATCTGTTCCATATTTCTCTTAGTTGCCTGTTTTTATTGTGCAATGAATAAAACAGAGTCTGCCCCAGCCTTCCTTTGAGTGGACACTGTGGGGGGCCTGAAAGCAGGGCACATAGTCTCATAGCATGCATAATTGTGTTTATCTTGTGAAATCAATGCATCTGGCCCTGTGGGGATCCACCCACTGGTCCCCATGTTGCATCCAAAGAATTCACCTAATCAGCACAGCCAGGCATGCTTCAGAGAAAAGCGGTCCCTTAAGACTGCAACAGGATAAAATGTTCAGGGCAAAAACCTTCACAAAGATTTTGTCAGTTTTCAGGCTCAGAAAAGGTTTTGGTGTTGATTTGCTCATAGTGGATTCTTTTTATGCCTCCCGCTGTCAATAGCTGTGGTCAGAGGCATAATGCTTTTGCTTCTGTCCATCCCATTCTTGTGAATACAATATCTCTAGAGCGCCTTGAGAGATTTTCGTCAAATTTGGCATAAATGTCCAGTTTGACTCAGAGATGAACTAGTTAGAATTTGGTGGTCAAAGGCTGAGTATTTCATGATCACTTTAAGGGATTAGATTAGATTAGATTAGATTAGATTAGATTAGATTAGATTTCACTATATTGTCAGAAATAATTCTGAAACCACATAAATACTTATAAATCCAAAAATGCAAACATTTAACCCAACAACAAAATAATAAAATAAATGCAACAAATCCCAAACGACATTATAAAAAGTCGATGCAGTGCAACATATTGCTTATCATTTACAGTCAGTGTTTGATTGAATTTATTTTTTATTTTTGGCACAGCCGCTTATAGTCATGAATAAACTGATCAGACTTAAAGTGATCAAAGATCACGATCACTGTGACCTTCTGTCTGTCAAATTTCTTGTGAATGCAAAATTTCAAAAACCGCCTCAGGGAATTTCCTTAAATTTGGCACAAATGGACACTTGGGCTCAAGAATCAACTGATTAGAATTTGGCAGTCAAAGGTCAAGCTCACCATGACCACACAAAATGTTTTTGGCCATTATTCATTTGGTAATAAGGACTCAATTTCACAATTTCAATGTCTAAAAGGATAAAATGATGAATTCATCATATTTTATATCCAAAAGGTCAACTCCAAGTGTGACATCATAATATTCTAAGAAAAAAAAACACATTGAACCCCCCTTTGAAACTGCAAACAGCTCAAACATGGCCAGGATGGATGGATCTGCTAGAGTAATGATTTAATTATACATGAATTTATTTATAGGGTCAAAGATATGATTTCCTACCAGTAACCATCATAAAATACCATCCAGTATATTCTCTCATGGGCTTTAAACGTCTGCCAGAGACTTATTTATAATACCTATTAGCACATATTTTTTTATGGTATTTATATGGTATTTTTATGGTATTATGGTCTTTAACCAGCTGACAGCAGTTAATAGCCAGAATATTATGTAGATTTACTGATGTCCTCTCTGTTGCCAACCTCTCTAGGTCAATCTGTTCTTCCTACTAAACATCGTGCGAGTGCTCATCACCAAACTGAAGGTGACCCATCAAGCGGAGTCTAGTCTCTACATGAAAGCCGTGAGAGCCACCCTCATCCTGGTGCCTCTTCTGGGAATTCAGTACGTCCTGCTTCCCTACAAGCCCGAGGGACGGGTCTCGTCCGAAATATATGACTACATCATGCACATACTAATGCATTACCAGGTGAGACGATGGTCAGTGTGAAGGTATCTTTTCCAGGATGCACATAGTGTTTTAGTTGTATCAGAATGATTATCACCAACTTTTTTCCATTTCCATAAACAGCTGTATATTATGTTATGCTTTGTAAATGCATGCATGAGCATATTTTTAGAATGCTATCCAGAGTTTACTGTCTGCTGCACTGCTGTGCACTATTTATGAAGCCCTGTTGTCCTTGTAGCATCATTTATTATGAAACTTACATGTTTGTGGCTCCCTCCTCCACTCCCAGAGACATTTATTTTACTAAAAGGAGCCGCTGCCTGGACATAAACCACATCTTAGCTTTTAGTAAAAGCCAAGCATTCCCATCGGCCTCCGTCAAGACTTTGTTTATGTTGTAGCGCGGGGAAGAACAGCAGGAAGGAAGGCATGAATTATGTGAGCTGAAAGGGGGCTGAAGATGTTGGCGAGGTGTTATCTGATCATTCTGAGCTGTCCCAGCACGGGCGGCACGGGGAGCTCAACATCTTGAGCAACAGGCTGAATCAGCTCTCTGAGTTTCTCGGCTTCACAGAACCGTAGACCTTAAAATATCTCAGACAAAACAACTAAGTGTTGATCCTTAAGACCAGAGGCCAGTTGCACACAGTCCTAGATAAGGTTTTCCTGTAATAAAATCAGTTGCACAAAACATCCTAAAGAATTTCTTAAAGAGTCAAGTATGATCCTTAATTATGAAACTAAAGGCTTGGTTTCTCCTTAGCAGAGGAACTTACTTAAGAGTGTTGTACTGAATATCTTACAAGGTTTACTTAGTCTCATACGATGAACTATATCAATTCCATTTTCCTATCAAATAAAATACTTTTAAAATCAAGTTGTGAGAAATTACTAAAATAATGAATAATAATAATTTCCCACATACTAATGTTAATGATATGCCTTCATTTTCTTTATTTATTGCATTAAACTCTGCCATGTTGTGTTTAAGATGGAGTAAGAGGAAGCATGTATTTTTTCCCTTACTTTGGTGGCTAAGGTCCTTTCAGCAACGGTTTTACAAAATTTAAAACCTTTTCTACATCAGTTTTCCTACGCTGCATTCAGACACCTCCAACAAAAAAGGTGATAGGTGATAAAGAAAATGACCTGAAAATTAGTTTTTAAAAAAGGGGGGCGTATTATTGGATAATATTAAAAATAATAATAATAATACAGCATATATATTATAATATATATTAGAATACAAAAAAAGAAAAACAATTTTTTTCAATTTTCTTTCTCTTTTTTATTTTTTTTTTAAATTTTTATTTAATTTTTTTTTGCACTTTTTTGGTCATTTTCTTGTTTTTACTTTTTAACTGTTCATTTCTTTGCTTAATTTCAGGTAATTTTCTTGAATTTGTTTTACAGATTCCATGTTTTTTGGGCCATGCATTTCTCCCCATGTTTTTGAAAGAATTAAAACCATTTTGCTCAGGTTTCAGAGGTTTAATGTGCTTTGTGCAACCAGTCCAAGATCTTTAAGTGTCAATCATCTGTCTTTCTCATGTCTTTCACTTTCTGATTTCAGGGTCTGCTGGTGGCCACCATCTTCTGCTTTTTCAATGGAGAAGTAAGTCAGGGTTATGGCCTCTCCCTGTGTTGTTTTTAGACCTGCATGCGCACATTCACACACTCATCCACACTTCCCCTTCATGATCAGAGATAGACTAACAGACTTCCTCTGCATGACACAGTGAGCTGGATGGTGAATTAGGGCGATGTCTTGACAAACTCAGTCCTCCAGGGCTTCACTGGGGACTAAAGAACGTTTACTGTTGGCAAGCTACCACCAATTGTACACCGAATGGTATCAATTATTCAGGTGAATAATTGAGGTGTTTGTCTTACAAGAGTCAGTGAATATATTCATGCTGTGAACACACAGTAAAGGTTTATTTCTATTTCACATCATTAGTATGAAACCTTTAATAATAATCCAGGGCTCATTATATGCTCAAAGAAGCAGAGACATTGTTATGTCTACACACAGAAATGCAGGGACATCAAAAGTATGTGTATGTATATGTATATTTGATCAAAACATGGTCAGCAAAAAATGTTCCAGACATCAAAAAGAAACATTAAAGATGTGATCAAAACCACATGGCAACAGCGGTCCAAAAGCTTCAAATGTATTCATGCATGGTTTATCATATGCAGTGCATCCACATTTAAAACATTTAAAAAGTGAACAAACAAGTAATCTTTTTTGCAGGAATAGTAAACATAATAATATCTTGTTTTCTTTTTTCTGAGAGAAAGATAAGAAGATTAAAATCAGTCTCATGTCTGCACAATAAGTAGCTTTGGCCTGATGCATGAAACTGTATGTGGATTCGCCAACTAAATCTGTGTGCACGCACAAAAATAGAAATATGCATTCTCTTGTCCAATTAATGAAGCTGCACATACTCCTGGTACTGTTTCATAAATATTGATTGTTATAAGACCAGGTGCATATGAATCATTCTTATTTCCACTCTCTTAAACATCCATTTGCTTATCGACATTTGTGCTCACGGCACAATTTATTACACCTTTACACAGTAAAGAATTATGCAGCATTAGGCCTTAATTGCAACAATATTTTATCTAAATTAAACGTAAAACATCCACTTTGAGTCAAAAACAAATTAAACATTGATGGTCATAGGTCAAAGGTTAAAGTTGCTGTGACTCTGCATCTGTTTCATTCCCGTGAATGCAATATCTCAAGAACACCTTAGAGGAATTTATTCAAATTTGGCACAAACATTAGACCCAACAGTGACTTCACAGAACATGTTTTTGAGTTAACAAAGTTATCAAAGTTTAAACATCAACTTCTCTGTGACATAATTTTCTGCAAAAAACATTATCTGGCCATTGCCCAATGCAGATAAGTCAGGAACAGAAGTGGAGACATTTGGTCAGATGCTGAATTGGTGACATTAATCTTCGGCGTAAACCTTCAAACTGTGCTGATTGTATAGATCCTCTGTGTTGCCGGGGGGGAAGATGTCTGTGAAGCATCCACTTACTGAGACTCTACGGGTTCAGGGAGGCGCACAGCCACAAAGCAGTAATTGTAGTTTACAATTCTGTTTAAATATGGATTAAAGGAAAGAGATTGTTAATGAGTCAACTCAGTATGCTTTTTTTTTTAACTTTGCACAGAGCCGGGCTATCTGTTCACCTCTGCTTAGAGTGTTTTAGCCACTCAAGGCTTATCTTGTCTCAGGTGTAGCTGCATCATTAACACACACACACACACACACACACACACACACACACACACACACAAAACTCATATTGATCTCTTCTAACTCTTAGAAATAAAGCATGTATTTCCCAAAATGTTGAGCTTTAATTTTTACACATTTCAAAGTATCATTAGTATTTCCATTCATTTGTGAAATTTGGTTTCTCTGTTTAGGTCCAAGCGGTTCTGAGGAGGCACTGGAACCAGTATCATATCCAGTTTGGCAGCAGCGTAGGAAACCACTCTGACGCGCTGCGTTCAGCCTCCTACACGGCTTCCTCCATCACAGAGGTACAGGGCTGCTA
The DNA here is from genome assembly GCF_026936395.1 of Plectropomus leopardus. NCBI lineage: Eukaryota > Metazoa > Chordata > Actinopteri > Perciformes > Serranidae > Plectropomus > Plectropomus leopardus. The sequence continues at coordinate 7,597,268 of NC_142185.1, forward strand.
CAGCATTGACAGCCACACAGAACACATGAACGGCAAGAGCTGCCTCGACGCTGACGCCTCCATCTTAAAGTCAGACAACCCCTTCGCCTGACGACCACACCTCTCCCAAGCCCTGCCTGCCCCGCCCCTTAAACCCGCAGCATGTTTGGAGCCCGGTGGCAAACAGGGATACTCACCTCTTCCTAAAGATACAATGTCGGAAGCTATGAGTGAGAAAAAGGATTGTACGCCCACCTGAAGGAAAACGTCACGACTTTCTTACACCAACACGGGCCCTTTAACAACAGTACTGTACGGTGAGCTCAATACAACTATTCCTGCGCTGTGTTTTGTCTACAATATGACACTGAACTGCTCCACTTGACCCAAGAAGCATTCTGATAATCACAAATATGGTTGCAATCTTTCTGCCTGACAAAATCGTTTTGAAATGGATGAATATTACCTGCCTGACTGTCTTTTTGCAGTCATGTTGTGCACAAAAAGCCTTTGGATACACTGTAAATTCTTTGAGATGGTTAGTGCCAAACCGAAAAATCCTTGCCTGCCTCATTTTTTTTTGTTTTTTAAATTTTCAGTACAGAATCAGAATGAAGATAGGGCATCTAACACTTGCATAATAATATATTAAAGCTATTATATCTTTCACATGTTAAACTTAATTTATCTGGACGTATTCTTGTTTATTAAGTGAAAATGAAATAAATACCGTATAGTATTTATTAATGTAGAGATGCTACTTTTTTTTTTTCAAAATTAGTCAAATATGACTTGTTGCCATGTAAACTTTCAGTGTATTACCTGTTTGTTGCAGTGTTTGTTTCTAAGTGTGCAGTTAATGCAGATGATTTGCAGAATCATACCGTTAGCTTGCAAGCTTCATTTTTTTTAGAGATTTCACCATGCTAATGTTTGAGCGTGTTGAAGTGATCCTTAGTGACCCGTGCATCCTGTAAACCACATGGTGGGTTGTAACGTGACTTGTTGACACGATATTATCAGCGAGAAGCCATTGTGAAATGGCATGTATTCCAATATCTACTCATTACACTCGAATGTAAACTGAAGACTGAAGACCTGGTTCTGAACATATATGTATCACATTCCCATTCACTGCTGTCTTTAGCCTTATCTGATGACTGCGATATAAGCATTAGTGGGTGTTCAGACTGAAAACGGCACTGTGTTAAAAATACAGAGGGCTAACAGTAAGACAATGTGACTGCGCCTTGAGTGGAAGAGTTCAAAATGTTTTAACTTTTATGCACGACTAAAAGCCGCCAGAAAAATGCATCACGCCGCAGCAAGACAGGAGTGTTAACAGGTGCGCTGCAAGGGAACCAGTGATTATGCTGGCGACGCTTTTCTTGCAATGAGTCTCAGTGTGATCGGCCCCTTAGGCACCAAAACTGCATGCTTACGTTTAGAAAAAAAGATCTTGGTTTAGGTTAAAATGAGAACATTTGTTATGTAATTATATTAACATAACTTCCATCAAGTAATAAACTCTCCTGAGTGAAAGTCCTGTGATTCTATAACTAAAAAGTTCTGGTGGAACTCATTTAGTCCTACATCTCGATGATTTTGTAGTTGTAGTAAGTAGTTGTAGTAATATTGTTATAGAGGTGTGCACTTACCTTTTTTGATTGGCTTGTGCAGTGCGTTTTCATGATAGCATTACAGCAAAATTTGACTCAGGTTGAACTCTTAGCAGGACGACCATGTGTTTTTTGCCGGAGTCTGCTGCAACAAAACAGCGACTTCACTCAAATGCATAAGGGTGATAATTTTCTTTTTTTTTTATATAGTGCTGAAGTCAGTCTGAACACAGCCTTATTCAGGAGTTATGACATTATCTCACTGTGCAAGAAAGGTTCCTGCAAAAAAAAAAACATTGTAAAGCATTTCGCTAAAGCAGGCTGTGTCTAAAGCAAGTCTGAAGTCATTTACAGTGATGTTGTCCTTTCATCCAAACAAACCCAAAACTTTCATGTACCTTTTCTTCATTTTACAACATTTTTTGTCCACAGTGCTGGGAACATAAGTCACTATCAGCTGATGTAAATATTTTTTTAACTCTAGCATTTCTGAAAAGAGGGCAAGTTGATCATGTGAGTGTGTGTGTGTGTGTGTGCGTGTGTGTGTGCGTGCGTGTGTGTGTGTGTGTCTGTGTGTGTCTGTGTGGGTGTGTGTGTGTGTGTGTGCATGATTTATATAGAAATATACAGTATTTATGAGTACATCATACTCAAACGCATTCAACCATGAAGCAACCGTCTTATGTGACAGTGTGTTGGACGTTGATAAAGTTGTTTGTTCTTTTGTGCTTTTAAAAGAGAGGGTGGGAAATGGGCTAGGGTTAAAGTGGGAGCTTGCAACAAGCTTCTGTATCTGTCTGCCCATATTATTTGCCATCACTCTTGGTGGAGTTCATCACCCTTCTATTTTGCCTGTATTTAAAGGTGAGGAAAGAAAAGTACCATTGTGTAAGTTATTCATGCCATATTACCAGAATGCAAATTTGCTATTCCTAGGATGGCCCGCTTTACCCTGCCTTACTCTGCCTCTGATTGGTTTACCATGACATTCTTACCTGAGCTAATCCCATTCCTCTTGCCTAAACCCTCAATAAATCCAACCCGGCGGGTCATTCCTTTGCTATCAGAGGATTTGCAAATTTGCTACCAGATCAGACATAAATATAATTACTGAAAAAAAATACCCAAAACAATATGTAAGTCTGATATTATGGCATGTTTTCTTTACTTTTACCATTTTAGCTGGGTTTTGAATACTAAAATGTACACACTTTTCAAGTTTTTTTTTCTCTCTTCTTTCCAATCAGTAACTTTAAATATTAAAATGACTTACAGTCATTGAATCCATACACAACAAGTAAAGAAAAGTATCTGTGAAAAAATATTCTTGGCTGCCAATATTTGAGGTGAAGGGTTAATGTAAGACACGGGAATATTTTCAAAGTATTTTAAGCGACAGGTATCAGTATCACACCACACATAAGTCTGTACTTTTTACGGTCTGCAGGACAGTTCCTCCCTTGAATCATAAATTACACGGCCTAACATTTATGACTGTCACAGATTCGATTTGCAGGGAGCAAGTCTTCATAAATATTTACTGTGTTGTGATACACCGTTATCTTTTATGAAGCTACAATAATTTAATCACACCCGTAGAAAAGGCTTTTGGCGGACATAGTTACTTCTATGTACCATAAAGTTGTGTTATTTATGTGTGAAATATTTTCAGATGAAGGGTTTGTGAAGTCCCCAGTGACACTTTGGTGACATGTTGTAAAGTATGACAAAAGCATTAAGGGCAATGTTTGTGGTTTTGTTTATACTGTACTGTATTTAACTTTGGTAGTCTTGACACGTTGACTCCACACTGCTGTTTGAATGTAACTGGTTGTGTTTTATTCTCTGTGAAAAACATATATATACATATATTTACGTACAATGTCTCTTTTTTTATCATTTCACTGAATTAGACAATGTTGCTATCTTGTGTGTATCTGCATACTACTAATACAGTATAGCACAGCACCAGCCACTGCAGTATTTTTATTTTTTGTCTTATTTGTGAGATTATACTGCTGCATATGCACTGTCAAAAATGTTGGTATGTTTCTCATTTGGGCTTTGTGTGAAGGTCGGTCAACGCCCAATGTGTTGTACTGTTAGTGGTCCATGTTCAAAATCTGTTTTGGGGGAAATCTGAGGGCTCTTTTATACTCTCATTATGTACAAAAATAGATGTGTCTGTTTCAAATGTTGCAAATGTCTCAATGTATCATCATAAAATGAGATACATGATATCCTATGAAATTATACACACAACAGTTTGTAACATATACCACGAATTAGTGCTTCATTGATAGAGTTATGTCATCAATTAAAGTTACAGAGTTTAAGTTTAGGCAATTAAAGTTACTGTGGTTAGGTTTAAGAAAAGAAACATGGTTGGCCGTCTTTAGATTTAGGCTAGTAAAGTTACTGTAAAGGAAAAGGAACACAGCAAGAACATACCTTCAAATGACTCAGAGTGCACTAAAAGCTCATATGGTTCAGAATACCTGACTCCAAGGGAAAGTCTGTGGGAAAGTGTTTTTGACCAGTCCACCACCCCAACCTGCCTACTCACAGTCTGCTCACAACTGCTTCCTTGTTTATATCCATCAGCGCATTGATCAAGCGATCAAATCCTTCTAAAATACGTGGAAAAGGTCTATGCCCGAATTACTGATCACGATTTCTTGGCAAAGGTACAAAAAACATATGAACAATGTATGATACCAGCTTAAATGTCACTGCCCACATACTTCCATGCATCCTTTATGATGACATAGATGCATCCAATAGATGGCACTAGAAAGTGGATCCAAAAGTTAAGCACAACAAAATGAGGTGATGATGGAGAATAATAATAATGTACCTTCAAACAGAGGCAAAGTTGTTGACGGTGGTGGTCTTTCACCTAATTATACATTTGATCCATTTCACTCTTTTATAAAATGCCTTTATGGTCTCCTACAGTCTTATCTCGTTTGACCTACGTTATTCCGCCCCCACAATCTCCACTGGTACTGCTCCGTTTTGTCCATATCTGAAAGCTTTTAGATAAGTGACCAAATACAGACGAAATGAACACGGTGTACAAACAAGGCCCCATCCATGTCTGTATATGTATCAAACATTGACCATAAATGAGTCTTAGCTGAATTAGTGATATACAAGATATACAGGTTATAATAGGTCCTGGCCCTCCTTAATCTTCAAAAGGCAATCAATTTAGCACAATTTCCATGACATTACAAATGTTTGTCTTACTGACTGCATACATTGAAATTTGGTGTCGAAGTCAAGTCTGTTAAATCTTTGAGAACACAGTGTAACAGATTTGACACCTCTGTGGCTCAGTGGTAGGGCGTTGTAATGAGAAACATCTGCTACACTGGCAAAGACTCCCCATGGTAATTGTCAAAAGGAACAAACAAGCTTTTTTCTTATGTCATTCAGGTCCCCAATCCCCTTTGTAGAAAGGAGTTTAAGAAAAGTCTATTAAAAATGTCTGATAGCAAGGGATTATGGCTGGCACCCTCTCAGTGCAAATGATCCAATTCCATTTGTGAGCATTGCATTTACAATACAGGACACTGTGAGGAGAAATGTTCAGCACAACAGCTCAGTTTATATATGTAGAGATTTATATTATTGTTTTGTATAGATTTATATAAGTGCAGTATATGTCTGGACACCCGATACAAATTCGAAAGTGAAATACAGGGTAGAGAGTAGAGAATTCCTAACATATAAGTACATATTTCACAAAAGAAACAGAGAAATATTATGTTGAGATAGTTAATTGCAAACGAATTATGAGGCGTTTTTTTTCTATGTCTACTTGAGGGCCCCACACCTGATTAGAATAGGTGCATTTTAAGCCTTTGAAGAGACATTACAATTTTGAGTTGTCCATCTGCCTCATGAATGCAATATCTCAAAAACACTTAGAGGGCATTTCTTCAAATTTGGCACAAACATCCACTTATACTCAGTGATTAACTGATCAGATTTTGGTGGTCAAAGGTCAAAGCCACTATGATCTTGTCTGTGTCAATCTTGTAAACGTGATGTCTGAAGAACACCTTGAAGATTTTTTTTTTCTTTCAAATTTGGCACGAACTTTCACTTGGACTCAGTAATGAAATGATTGAGATTTGAGTGGTCAAACATCAAGGTCACTGTGACCTTGCATTTATTACTGTCCAAGGTCACCCCTGACCCCATACTGTCTTAAGAACACCTTGAGGGAATTTCTCCAAATTTGGCACAAACATCCACTTGGACTCAACAATAAACTTGTCCACTAGGATGAACTTACATCTTTTTAATTTCTGAATATTTTCATAAATAGTGCAGTATACCTATGATGAAATATGCAAGTCATTTGTTGACAATTTGTCTACAGTTGACACAGGATAACACTCATGTAGCTCCCCTGAATGCCACACCTCATTGGATTTCCTCTCAGTGCACATAAATTTGGAATCTGCTAATAAAATCATACATTCAAAGGCAAGGCAATGTGGGGCTTAACATTTAAGAAAACATAACTGAGACTGTTACTGTAACAAATCCAGTGCTGCGCTGAACAGATACATTATTAATGAGGATTTCAATATGTGCAGTCCTGCAGGAATATTTAGTACTGTAATATCATTTATTAAATGAGATATATTGATGCAGGGTTGGTAGATTATGCATCAGTAAAACATTTGGTCATTGCTCATATTACCATCCCCAAGCTCCACAAACACATTCACAAAGAGATCTTAATGATTTGTTGTCACTGTCTTGTTTAGCCTTTAAACAAAGGCATCCACCAGCACAGTGGATGTCAGAGCTCCCATTTCAGGTTGAGCTGTCTCCCCGCAAGAATGCGCTCACACTGTCATTCCACAAGCTGGTCTCCGACGAGTTCAAAAGTTCATTCACAACTTGCTGTCCAACATTACAAAGCTAAAGACATGTTTCCACCACCAGCCCCCTCTGTGTCCCATTATGTCCAATTATTACTCCCTGTACCACTCATTTATTACTGCTCCACTGCCTCTGACCAGCTGACATACGGAATTTCTTATCACCCTCATCTAGCTTTTTGCATGTGGCGGCTTAGATCTAAACTACAAACATGCCACCTGCGCAAAAGATTTCCCCCTGTGATGAAAACGTTCAAGGCACACATATCCTCTGTGTGAACACACAGTTCTTTTTTTCTGCTGCTAGTGGCTTCTCTCTCTCTTCCGTGACCTGAATAAGTAAGGCTGCACACCACTGAATGCTAACTAGTGAGGAGAGGCTGCTTTAGGGTGCTGTCACCTGCACTTAGCGTCAAAAGTGGTGATACATTTGTTCACTGCAATATGAGGGTCTATTGCATTGTTCTCTTGTTAGCACTTGTTGACTGGCATGAGAGAGCATTGTTTTTCACATACAGATATATTCTAGATGAGGATTAGAGCACCAGGAATCAATGCAAATGTAACAAATACCATAACAACAGTTAAAAAAAACTGTTATTTTGCAATTTTGTTGAGTGTCTTCAGAAAAAAAACTTATCAAAACACTGCTGTCCCTTACATATGCTGTGTACAGCTATTTTGGCCAAGATATGTGTTTATATAACACACATATCTTGGCCAAAATAGCTTTAGACAGTGTGCCCCCTTCATACTGCTGTATTTATGTCATTGAACAAAAAGTGAAATTGTCATGATTCCAGGTTTGTTGTAGTTTATTTCCTGTTCTACTTTAAAAGTCAAGCTCCTCATGTGCCATGTCTTGTGTTACTTCCTGCCTTTGCCTGTTTTCTGTCACACCTGCCCTCCCTCAGTCTCATTAGTCATGCTATCGTCCCAGAATCTACTCTGCACACCTGAACTGCATTACTCTCCCACACCCTTGTTGTCAGCCAATCACTGTTTCTCTCCTTTTGCCTTTGTCCACCTTGTCCAGCTGCATCTTGCTCTTGTGATTAGTTTGCTGTGTATATATACACGCTTGTGTCTTTCCCCTTGTCCTTTGTCAGATCGTCTCTGTTTACCTCTGTGTTCATAGTGTCATTCCCTGCTCAGTCTATCATGTTCTGTTATGAATTTCTTCCCATATGTCAAACCTTTGTTTGTGCCATTTTGGATGGTTTTCAGTTTCATTTTCATTCATTTTCCTTTTAGTATTAAGACTCACTCTTAGTTAAACCGCGTGCCTGCCTGTTCTTCTGCGTTTAGGTCCTCATTTTGAACTCCAGCATAACAGAAAGTAAGCTTGTGTTAACCACAGACCAGTCAGGGGGTCCAGATTTCTCCTTAGTCATTAGTTCAAGGTCACAAATTCAACTTAGAAAAAAATCTGAACAACATGCTGACTTAGACTAGTGGCTCCTAACTGGTCTACACATTCAGTGAATTACCGTCCAATTATATTTTACAAAATATAAACATGTTGGCTTAAAACACAAGGCAACAAAACTTATTGCAAGAATAATGTGCAATTACTTAAAACTTAGAAAATAAATTGTACTGGAACCAGAAACAAAAGTTCATATTATTGCTTGAAGGTCAATGACATAAGAATGCTGCAAAGAAACAGCATGTTTATAGGCAAAATAATTTCAAGAACAGGTTAATAAAATAGAAGCTGAACTGGAGGAAACGGTACTTCAAAGTAAAAGCCTTGTGCCAGTTCAGAACAAAGTTGGTTTTTTGCAAATTTGACAAGATCACAAGTCACTTGCGGTCCAGAATGGACCCGAGATCCACGTGTTGGGAACCATTAGCTTAGAGCACAGAGAAATAAAACAGATTGTACGAATAAATAGATAAAGCACTTAAAAATAAAAGCTATATGCCAAAAAATTCAAAATGTGAAAAATGTAATTTAAAAAAAAAAGTTTTTTGCAAGTTTGACAAGATCACAAGTCACTTGTGGCCCATTGCAGACCACAACCCACAGGTTGGGAACCACTGATAAAAAGCATGCAAAAGGTGCATAGCAATAGAGGACATTTCCTCTTGGTGAGTATGCTTTTTTGGCCTGAATTACACTGATCTCTTAAATGAGTCAAGCAGATCAAAACTGCCACATTCATTCAGTGTCTGGCTTGAGGAAATGAGTGGGAATTCTATTTCAGACGAGGAAAAAACAGGACCTCATTAGACCAAAATGCACTGCAGCCACAAGAGCTGTTTGATTCCTCACAGTGCTTGTTTGCAGTATGCATGATATTCCAATTAAGGAAATACTCAGGAGTACATACCATTGTGTTGTATACAACAGTAAGAAGGGTATGATTCATTTTAGCACAACAATGTAGTCTCAAGTCTTCACCACACTGAAAGAGCTCCACAGGATGAGAAGGCGCCAATGAGTATGCCTGTCGCTATCTAATCACCCCCCGCCCTGCACCCCTCCATGACAGCAGAGGAAGTGGGGACGAAGGGAGGCCTTTAGCTGAATGAAAACATTTACCTTGTCTTGTGCTGATAACTGCAGTTGTGTATATGTGGAACAGCCGCCTGCACAAGACGCTGAGCAAGATTGTTTAACTTTGGGGAATCTTGGAAACTATTGCAAACAGGTCAGACAAGAGCGTTTTTAAAAGAATGTGACCCGAGCTCAGGGCAAGTGTGAGTCAGGGAACCAAGACTTACCGTAACCCAATGGACTTTTTTTTTTTTTTTTTAATTCTTTAAGCAATTCTTTCAAAAATGTGGGAAGAGGGCGGCAAACAACACAAGAAATGACTCAAGAATTTGAAAGAAATTAGTAAGAAGTCACAAGAAAATGACCTGAATGTAAGCAAGAAAAAAGAAAAGAAAAAAAGAGTTTTTTAAAAAAAAAAGCAAAATGAAAAACACAAAAACAATAAAATGACCATAATAACCTGATTTTTAATATAATTAAGATAATCATTATAAATATAGTGTTTTGGACATTTACCTATTTTTTTATCATATGTTATACCCCCCAAGTTAATTTTCAGATCATTTTTTTTCATCTCTCTTTTTTTTTTTTTTTTGCACTTTGTAGGACATTTCTTTACAAGTTTCTCATTATGTTTTTCCTGTGTTTCTGGAAGAAATCAAACCAATTTTCTCAGGTTGCAGAGGTTTAAATGCTAGTGGAAGGTGTCTGAATGCGGCACAAGAAAATATACATCTACTAATGTATTATCTAATAAAATAACAAAGTGCTCATTGCCTTTTCCCAATGTTTTCAAAAGATATCAAGCCAATTTTTTCAGCAGCACAAGAAAAGTTGATATCAACCCAGATTTCAAAGGGTTAAACCACTCAATTCAGCTGCATACATTTGTGCAGATTCTGCTTTAATCCACATGACACTGCAGTGACATCTTTTCAGTTTTTGCCTTTTGGTCTCCTTTTACATTTGACCACAACACTCAGTTGCCTTATAAAAATATTATTATCAACTATACATCTCCATCCATCTGTTCATTCATTCAGGCTTTTGAGTCACTCATCCTGGTCAGAGTCATGGCGACAACAGACCAGCAACCCAAACATCCTTTTCCCCAGCAGCTTCCTCCAAGTCGTTAGAAAGCATGGAGGGCGACGCCATACAACTGCACCCTGATTGAACCCTTTGATACTGGGATTGACAACATCTTCTTGTGTTACATTTAGACACCTTTAGCAACTGTTTCAACCTGGGCAAATTGGTTAGATTTCTTTTGAAAATTAGAGCAAAAAAGGCAATAAGTGCTTTGGCCAGAGATATCCTGCAAATTAAGAAAGAAATCAGGAAAAGCTGACAAGAAAATGAAATAAAACTTAGTTTAAAATAAAACAAATATATATTAGAAAATAATACTTTAATTGTAATTACATCTACATTGGGACTGTTTTTCCTGTTGTTGATTTTTTAACCATTTTTTTCACAGCGTTAGGTCCAGACATTCAAATTATTAGCATATTCTGCCAGTTGATTCACATAGGCAAAGGTGATACAGGGTTCCAACACATTTTAATGGGTAAAAATTTCAAAACATTTCAAAGACCCATAATATAGATTTTTATCTTCCCCACACTTTCCAATTTTTTCAAACATATCAAACTCTCTTAACACACAACTAGCTGGAATACATGAAGGGAGAGACAGAATGCAGAAAAAAGGAAATGCTTGTGATGGTGAACAAAATGTCACACATCAACGGAGCATATCAGAGCTACACTATGTCAACAGCCACAGAAATTCAATTTGCTGATATTTTACATTTCAAGCATTTTCCAGGCCTACAAAGGTGATAGTAAAACTTGGCTTGTGGCAATATCTGCTCTGTTCCTTATGTCAGCACTTGAGTTAATCTTTAAATTTGACAATTTCGTAACATCCGATGATTATTCCGCTGTATTTAATAAAGGAGCCTTATCCACAGTGGGTGGGGTATGCCACAGTAAGACTGGTTTACTACTTACTTAAGCAACATAATGTACCAGGAAATTGAGCCTGACTCTATCTGAACTCTTCCCAGCACTCGTTCTCTCCACCCTGTCTATCTCTTCATCTCTTTCTGAACCCTCACAAACTTGTCTTCATACCCTCAAGCGTCCCAGCAGGGGCCTCCATGGGATCACAGCGTGGACAGGTGCAGATATCTGAGTCTTCACCAAGGCTTCCCATTCCTTAGGAAACACCTGGGGGGGACAAAGCTCCAAAAGGTTGCAGGTCAAAGGTGCAGAAACGTGGGTGCTGAGGGTACTGTCAATATCTGTCAATATCTGGCTATTTTAACAAAACTCGTGACCCGTTTTGAACAGCATATGAGAAACTGTCTGTCAGAAAAAAATAAGAAAAAGAGACAAAATATATAAAAAGAAAAAAATACGCATATTTAATCAAGTCCCAGTCACATCAGACACATCACAGTGAACAGGTCACATGATATCTTAAGAATATGGATGCACAACAGTTTGTATAATATTGATTAATGCCCTACATCCTTAACATAGAGTTACGTAATACGTAACACACAAATACAGAAGTATGGTTTAGGCAAGTAAAGTTTACTGTGGTTAGCTTTAGGGACAGAGACATAGTGAGGACAGGTGTACATTAAAATTAGGTACGCACGATAATATCAACCCATCATCGGTATTGGTACTTATTAGCTTTAAAATGAAACATTGCAATCAGACAACATGTTGATTTGTGTTAATATCACAAACAGATATATACTTTTTGACACAATAAACGGGTACAAAACATCAACCCTAAGTTGAAGTATTTTTCTCATTTTGCACAATGAATAAATATTACATACACAGAAAAGCATCGTATTTCATGTTTCCATCTGCTGGTGGGCCATCACGATAAGAATATCCATAATAAATCTGCCCTCTAATATGATGTCAGTGCCGCTACAGAAGAGACCTGATGATCACTAAAAATAAGTGGGGAAAAAAATGACTGATATTGTTTATCAGTTAAAGGAGTTGTTTTATATTAGCATATTGGATATTGGGGAAAAAATCCAATATCATGCATCCCTGCTAAGTAGACTCAAAGTTCACTCATGTTAACACGCTTCAGAGCACATGTCTCCGTGGTGAAGTCCAGTGTTTTGTGACCTATCCACCACAATCTGCCCTCTTACAATGCCACTCAGGAATGAGTCCCTGTTTTCTCCTGTGAGAGCATCGGTCACATGATCGCACGATATGTACGATTTTTGGTGCATTACTTTTCGGAAAACATTTATAGACTCTTTGTGTCAACAGCCTGCATCAGGTCAAAGAGCAAAGGTTGGTGTCAGCTAATGGGTCTACCAACACTAAACTTGAGGACAGATTTGTGGTGGCGGGAGCTACTAGATAGTATAGACAAAACTTTGGCCAGGCCCCCTTTTAAAACTAAAAAAAAAATGTAATTACATTTTCTGACATCATCAGTTATACAAAAAATGTCCCACCTGAAAGGTATGACGTTATCCGTAAAAATGTTTTAGCACTCAGGACATTTGGTGAAGTTATTACATAATTGGGTTTTATTACACTTCGATCAAGTTGAGTGAAAATGTCATCATAATTTCATTAAATTACTATTATTATTGGGTGCTGCATACCAGCTTTTTGTGGCATGATGACAGCTGGAAATGCCGCCCATGTGTTGCTAAAAAACAGCTGCAGCTGGCAGCCGTCAGGCCTCAAGCACGTGCACATTAATACTGCACAGCAGCCCACAGTGAAAATACATTCCCACGCGCATGATGCAGGTGGAGTGGAAAAACAGCCCCACGGATCTGGTGCCTGGTGCTGGCAGGAGGCAGCTAATGTGACCCTGTAGGTGGAAGAGAGCAGTAAGAGAAGAGGAGAACATGTTACTGAGAGGAGTCTTCGGTGAGAAGTAATTTGAACTGAATGCTTTTGTCAGAAGAGGATTGGTTAACTGAGAGCAAGAGGAGGTTATCAAACAGGAAGCAGGGATATCTCACGCTGAAGCAGTACAATTTGCTCAGTTTTGATTTTCTAAAAATTCTCATCCCCCAAACTGATTTATAAATGGTTTCAGAATTTGGCACTTGATGTTTAATGCAAAGATATCAGCAGGAAAAACAGTGGTAGGAACACCAGGGGCACAGGCAGGAGATATTGCAAAACTGCACGTCATGAAAGCCTCTAAAATATAGAACACACAACCAACCGAAATAAAATTAACACAAAATCATTTTTAAAAAAATCTTAAAGGCTGGCTGAAGCAAAATCAGAGATGTGAGCATTTTTTACTGTTTTATAATGTCTTTTAATTGAGTGATGTAACTTTATGTAACATTGATATTTGTGTTTTTATACTGTAACTGTATGTTATAATAAAATCTATATAATATTGATGTAAATATAATAATGTATATATGTGTGTGTGTGTGTGTGTGTGTGTGTGTGTGTGTGTGTGTGTATAACCATTACCATTATTTTATGTATTGCTCCTTTTTTCTTCTTTTTCTTTACTTAACTATGGACAGAAGTTGGAAACTAGCATTTTTTTTAATCTGTTATCTTTTTCAATTTATGAAACATCAGTTACAGCTTGTTTGAAACACACTTAACTTTTACTATGTTAATTTGCATTGTCTCTATCAAATAAACTATATAAATATATTTTTCTTGCAGGAAACTGCTGTAGGAAACTATTGTATTATCTATGCATCTCAACCTGTCTGGGTTGAGGTGTTAAATGACTCTTGCCCAGTGCAAAACACTGTGTGAGTAAAACCAGAAACACATGTGCACTTGAGAACCTTATTGCTGTAATAAATTCACAAAAAAAAGGTTTATTCGTGCAGGATACCCAAATGCAAAAAGGGAGAGAGAGTGAAAAGCAGAGCTGGAATGCCACGGTTTTTGATCACATACTAATCAAGCTGCTGATAAAGTTACTGATTGCACTGCAATCTGCCAAAATCATTGCATTTGTTTGCATGCTGCTGTGTCAGTTTCTTCACTCTACTGACTGAGCAATCAACAGCAGATACATTTTCTGATTAGTCTTTCAACCATGCATGCAAAACAGCATATAGCACAGAGAGGTGTCCTGCTTTTGATTTTTTATTTCTCAAAACAAGCAAGATTTGTTTAAATATCTATAGATAAGAGGGTTCCGCTCAACGTGTCCACCCAGCTCAGGAAAACTTATCGTCGGAGAGAAAGTTTCTGTCAGCGGTTTTATTGGTCAATCTGTGAAACTGTGCTCTGTGCCAATGGATCTATATCCAGCTTGAAGAGCTTCCAGGAAGCAGCTAATGCACATCAGCCAGCAAGCTGTTTGGCAGCTGACGTTGGGGAGTGTGATGACAGGTGTATCGTAACAGTGGCATGGACACTGCAGAAAGTGAGAATGGAGGGATCAGCCTTGACAGAGCTTTTTGCGTGTGTAATGAGAGCTGTGTGTGTCTTTGTATGTGCATATGTGAGTCCCAGCATTTTTTCCATCTTTTGTATAAATGTGTGGAAAACAGCAAGTATGTTGCATGTCTGTGCATTGCAAGTAAACATTCTGGCTGAGGAGCCATACATTCAGTTAAAAAAGCATAGTGTATCGTGGAATTTTCCAATCTATCTATGGTGTGCGTTTGTGTCCATGGCAACAAACATACAATCACTGTGTGCTGTAACGGGCATACTTCCTGTGCCCTTGGATTTGACACGAGAGGTTTAGAGATTTAACTCCTTGCTAAATTTGTCGCCTGGAACTCGGAAGAGATCAGCAGTTCAACTCACACCAGCAGCATCAGCACTTGTTTCAATCCTGACAAGAGATCTGCTTGTGCCAGTCTATTTCAAATTAGTGCTATTGACTAGTTCTATTAAGCTGTGTAAAAAAAATAATTCACAAAGAGCATGAAGCAAAGATGTTCTACCAGTGACATGCATATTTTAACTGCTTTTACACAGAGATCATGTCATAGGCCCACAGCTCTAGGGTTAACTGTCAATTGGCTGGTCCACCACATTGATCCAGACAGAAATGTCTAGAGATGAATTTCATGAAATTATGTACCTTCATTGTTCCATCCACATTCCATATACCCACCAGCTTTGCCCTGTTAACCGCTAATGAAATAATGATATCAGTGTACTTTAATTTTCAATCCAAGACACTCAGGAGCTGCTTGGGTTGAAGTTATCTGCACTGAAACATTAAAAGTTCCACACACTGCTTGTTTGTTTTTTTTATTCCACTGTATGTAGACATGATTGACAATCTTTAAATCGCAGAAAATCTACAGACACACTGCTCGTCTCTTGGTAGACACAGGATTATAAAGAAGAATTGGTAGCAAACAAAATAATTCATCTTCACCTTCATTTACCTTTTTATTTCCATGTAGAAATTTTGTATTTCTATGTCAACATAAAACGATGAATTAAGAACTAGCACACATTGCACAGCCTGGATGTTGCTGCTGTATTATTGACCAGGGTAGTATTTTGGCATGATCACAAATTAAAGTTGCGAGTATAAAATACAATATATACTAATGGAAAAATCTCCTATTTATCGCAAAAAAGTTTGTACGCTTGCATGAAGTGATATTTCAGGCAATTCAAAAGAACCATGTTTCACAAAACTGCAATGGAAACACTTCTGGCTTTTATAGGTTATATGATCTTATGGCTTTGTGCTTGTCGGTAGAAACTGGCTCCCTCTTAATGCAGCAGGCACTACAAGAGGTGTTACTGCATCGCATAACTCTACAAAAGTTGAGCACATGATCTGGAAGTTTTGAATCCACAATTCCTCTGTAAAATCATGCACCTCCCAGAAATCCCTCATACATTTCCGCTCCCACGTGTACCTTTCAATTATCGCTCGCACAACACACCTATGGTGCCTTGGACTGGAGATAATGATGGCTAGCTGCAATAGAAATAAACCTGCTTATGTGCTGAACACCTTCGCCATGCTTCTTGGAATGTTAACGCGAGAGGAGAAGTCGCATCACATAACGTCACTCAATGGAAACGCAGTCATCTCACAACTGTGTTTTATCAACATAGTACCACTGAAGTTTTTTAAAAATCTTTAATTGAAACCCGCTTATTGAACTTGGCTATGGCAATGTATCCTACATTATTGTTTTTTCTTAAGGGCTTTTTTAAATTCATCAAACTGTGTAGATGTTGTCTTTGAGCTTTTGAGATGAATGTATGAGCCCCCTTGCATTGGCAGTTCAACTTTTTCTTCCTCTTCCTTTATGAAGACAAAACAAGGTTTCTTCCAGTAAAATATGTCATTCAAGCAAGCCGAACTGGAATGTTCAACAATTACACAAATCCTCTCAGTTAAGCAGAGAAAAGGGGATGACGTGGCGTGTTTATGGAGCCGACTGTTCAGGACGTCTGCTAACAAGACATACTGCAGTGTGTGGCTCTGCTATCACACCAGGAAATATCTGCCCAGGTTGCTCCTTTCTGAGAGGGCTTCCAGCACTAAAGAGTCTTCCTGTAATTGTGAGAAACCACTGCCTCGAAGTGTGTATACCCTCTTTGCTTGTTGTCATAAAGATAGTTATGTTTCTCCACCCAAATGTAACACATACCCGTGAGTCGCCGAGTGGTAATTAGAGGGAAAAAATACATTAGGGAAAGCAAAACATACAACGTAAGACATTCTCAACAAAAGCCATTGTAAAGTCTGTTTCTTGGAGAGCAAGGAGACATTGTACTGTTTGTTAAATTCTGTAATATTTCATTTTATTGGGCCACAAATGCTGGCACGTGTCCTTTCTCTCCATTCCTTTAGCTGGCAAACATCCTGCAACACCTCCACAGACACGCGTGACACACATTCATGCATCTACCCACTACGATGTTCATTTTGCATTTTCCTTAGTTTGATAAATGATGTTTGTTTTAACCCTTTAAAACCAGAAGAAACTGGCTTGATCTCTTTGAAAAACATGGGAAGAAGGCAACAAGCGACAAAAGAAAAAATGACCCTAAAATAAATAAATAAGTAAACAGATTTTTTTTTATTAAAAAAAGAAAGAAAAGGAGAGGAAAATGACTTGAAAAAGTGCTTAAAAATATGAGAAATTTCTAAAATAATTTTATATATGTAATTATGATCATTAAAATATAAGCTAGAATAAAAAAAAAATTTTCTACATTTCTTGCCAAGTTGCCTTTTGCCTTTGCAACCATGTTTTTATGAGAGAAATCAAACCAATTTGCTCAGAGTTCAAAGGCATCTGATGTCGATCCAGGTTTAAAAGGGTTAAATTCAGTGGAGTAGAGGGTCACTCTGAATGGTGGTGAAGTCTGAGTGTCAGGTTTAAAAAAAAAAATAAAATTTAAGTACCTTAAATTTACCGAAGCAGATTTCTTGAGTACCTCTCAATACATCTCAACATTGTAAATAACCCAAAACATCCGGAGACTAAAGGAATAGAAGTCGGTTTAAATGTCAAAAAAAAAAAAAAAAAGCAATGGGTTTAGTTGGGAATCCATCCATGATGCTGTCTTCTTCATCTGGCTCCAAGCAAGACATCTGAGGACAAGAGAGCAGTCGGTGGCAGCAACACTAGAAATAAGCAGCATACCGCTATTAGTGAGTGGCGGTGGTGTTAGAGATCACCTTACCAAGCAGCACGCTGCCTGTGTGCAGCTCTGCAAGATCCAGCACAAGAGCGGCTCATGTAAATACGCCGCCAAGTTATGATAATTAACTGTGATGGGTGTTTGCAGCAATCAGTCGGATGAGCATTGCACCTTGAAAAATGTATTACACATAAATGCACACACAGCTCACCTCATACAGAGATGCTCTTATCTAATAAATAATACACTTTTTTGTGTATGTGTGTGTACACTAAGGTACATATGTGGCAATAAGCAGCTAAACAAATAGTGACCATATTGTCCATAAAATAACTGAAGCATGTGAGAAAACATAAACCTCTGAACTCAAAAGATATTCCCCGAGGGGTGTTTCTGTTGTCCCTTCAAATATGCTGTGTGTCAGCACAGTGCAACATGGCAAATAAGGTTAAATACAAATATTTATTCATCAGAATGCACAAGTTCACAAGCCTTTTGGCCAATGACCCTTTATAACAATGCCGACTTGTGATATCACAGATGAACTATGAGCTGCAAGCACTTTAACCAGAAAATGATGTTTTCCTCTCTGCTGGTTTCATTATTAAAAAAAAAAAGTTCTACTGTCCTGATGAAGTTAAAGTCCACAGTATTTCCCAAATAAATAAATAAATAAATAAAGTTTTAAAAAAGCAAAAATTGAGAAAAGCCAGGAAAAATAAATAGTGTTGCAGTGATGTTTTGTCTTCTTCTTTCCTATCTCGCTAATCATCTCACAACCACAAATTTTCAGGAAATTTTCTTGTAACTTACATACTAATCTCTTTCAAATTTTGGGTAATTTCTTTTGAAGTCGCTCATTGCCTTCCTCCCATGTTTTTGAAAGAGACAATTTCCTCAAGTTTCAAGGGGCTAATCCCAACAGTAACTGCTCACTTAAAAAATGGGTAAAATAATGAATACACTATTATATGAACATTAATAAAAATGTAAAAAAAAAAAAAAGCGTTGTTTAAAAAAAAAAGTTCACTTCTGTTGAAGTGATGTCATGGTTTCATTGTATTAAAATGCATGGTTTGAATGTTGTATTTATGATTATATCTACTGATTTAGTGAGTCGCATTGCTTTTTCCTTTTCGTTTCCCAAACAAAACAAATCTTCCTGGTGTGTAATCTCCTGCACGTCCCCAGATAAGACATTTCTGTAAACAGAGGATGTATTGTTTACAAAATCTGTACTCCGTTCTTTGACCTTTACTAGTAAGTGAATGCAATAAAGGAAATGATATTGAATTAATGTTGATTTCCATTGTGGAAGCAAGGCTTTGCATCTGAGGTCACACTGAAAAGGCAGTTGAAAGTTGCTTTAAAACGTCACACTTTGTGACATTTGCAGTTCATACAAATATTTACTCACAGCCTGTGTTTACAAATAGTTCTGTGTAATGTGTTTGTTGGACCAGAGAGGTGGAGTCTAATGAGTGTAGATGATGTCAGGTGAGGAGTTACAGAAACACACATCCATCAGCCTTCAGAGGCTTGTCTTAACAGATTTTAGTTTGCTTCACTGTGCATGAAAAAACTTTGTCACCCCAAATGGACTAAAACTGAAGAAAACCAGAAAGGAGAACCCATTTTTAAGCAAACTAGACAATTAACATAACAGTCTCTCTTCCTGATTTAATTTCTCAAGGACTTTATGGGGCTTTTAACTTCGTAAAACACTATGTTACTACATCCTGCCAAAGCAGCTTTCACACTAAGTGACCTTCCATTCGAGGAATACCACTTTAAAACATCTCCAGGAAGACACATGATTATATTACAAATTCCACACTGTATGAGTTCTGGGTTTAAAAGTTCATGACTATGACTGAAAGAAATAAATGCAGACATTATTGGTTATGAAGTAGTAGAGTTTATTCAATTCTGAAAATGAAATTATCAATTAAGCAAGTGTGCAACATCCTGTGAGTAAGACCTTTTATTTATGTTAAAAGGTTTGTTCCAAGTTAGACTTGTCATGCATGAATGTTCATTTATGGTACTAAGTGGTGTGACAACACACACACACACCCAAATGAAGTTTCATTTTTCCTGGAGCTTTCAACTAAATCACATCATCAGTGGATAAAGTTTTCTCCAGCCCAGTTACCAGAAGTTAAATGTTGGCACTGTAAACAACAAATACATTACTTTGCGCATTTCATGTCATGTTAATGTTTCCAAATTGACGTAGTGTATATGCTGGCTTTCTGATTATGGAGAATAGGATGGTGGATAGCGTGGATGGCGACAAACAGACCACTGTTCAAGACCAACAAACAACAAAACTGATTGTGATTTAGCGAGTCATTCCTGGGTTTCCAGCAGCTTTTTAGCCATCGAATGTGGGTGTTTTGGAGCGCCTGTCACTGTGTCCAGCAAGTTTCAAAATATCTGCAAGATAATGACATGCAAATATGAAATCTCCGTGGTTTGCAGAAACGTTTGAGTTGGCACCTATCATTCTATGCTGGGCAGGTGAGGCATACATAGTGGCGTTTTCAGCTTTGTGCCAAAAACAGCTGTCTAACACCATGTTAACATAGATGTAGAAGTGCTCTAATATGTGCAAACCTGGCCTTTCACACCAGGAGCGCATTTCTCGGCTTTCGTCAGACACGAGTAGGGACCAGTTGTTTTTTCTATTTGGGATGTTGCTACAAAAAGTGATTTTTTTTTTTTTTTACACAGACATTGCTGCATTTCCAATGGTCCCAAAGCCAGGTATTTTAAGCCAAAGCATGATCTCCTCCTAAATATAGCATGTGTTGGTGCTCAAATACAACCACACATAAAAATTGAAGATATTGCTACCATAATGTAACATATCCATGACTTGCAGAAATGTGCAATGTCAACATTTTTTTTCTGGTGCCGACATTAAGTGATTGGGTCGTTGCCTCAGTTATCATGGAGATCTATTGATATAGAATAATTATCCATATCCAAGTATTGAAAGTGCTATGGATTAATAGCTGCAATAGCCACTAAGCTCGTCTGTCAAGAGATCCATCTCCACAGCAACTGATCACACTCAATCTGCTGATGAAGACCATGTAATGTGATTGAAAGCACCAAAAAAAGCAAGTAGGTGGATTTTCTGTATGTCAAAGTTTGCCACACTTGTCACTTAATCAATTGCACTAACTGGGTGTTTTATATTTTAAGCCCCCTGAATGTTGAGGATATAGACAATATCAAAAAAAGTTATCTATCTGAAATGTTCATAGAAAATAAAGTCATCTGCGGCAGAGTTGATTCCAGCACTGCAGCATGAATGACTCATCATAACAATGACTAACATGACCTGTGAGCCCACTTCAAGTGACAGTCAACTCACGGAAAATAGAATTTGCTCTCACCCTGTTGCATTATGGAAAAAAGGCAACAGAGCCCACCCACGATTTCAAGTACTCAATACACATGTTTTGATGGGTTTCAGGAATAGTCCAGCCACCCCCACTCAATGCTCATGCACAAAATATAATCACGTCCTTGACTGATTTTTTTTTTGTGTATATTGTATCAGTGGATGTGCATGGTCAGTTTGCATTGAGAAGTGAGGCTTGAAAAAGAGTCACAAAACTGCAAGATTCTTTTTTGTTTTGTTTTGTAAAACATAAAAAAATATAAGGAACCCCTCCTCGTGGGGTTCCTTATATGACACACAGTAGAACATTAATAGCTCAACAACAAGTGGAATGATAAATCATTATTATCATGGAGCATTTTTACTGTTGTGAGGCATCTCCCTGTGGAGATATATATATATATATATATATATATATATATATATATATATATATATATATATATATATAAACAGTTGAACATATAGATTATGTCAAATGTAAAAAGAAAACTATGAATTCTATTAAATGATCAAGTAAAATCAAACAGAGAACCCATTTAGTCCGTCTGAGCTTTGCATGCAAGTTGTTTTAAAGCTGACAAGCCCTAATGGCAAAGGCCGGATCATTTGTTTTTAATCTACAGCCGGCAAAACAGCTAATAAAAATCTGCTGGAGGACCCGAGGCTACAGTCAGGCTCATCTGGAGTTTAACCAGCTGCCTTATCAGATTACACTGCTGTTCAACTTTAAGAGGAAGTGCTTTCTATTCAGAGCTGCCACAGGGCACGGAGGGAATGGAGCATCTGCTTTGCGCCATTCCAGCCAATAGTTGTTGAGACATTTCCCTAAAAACAACAAATGTTCGCCTGATGGTGGCACTAAAGGTTACGTCAGGGGATCACCAGGACATTAACATCTGCCATCTGGGCAACATGGGCATCTGTTCCAAATTTCATGGCAATCCCTCCAATATTTGTCGAGAATGACAGTTTGGACCACAGCAATGAGCCGACAAACAAGCATTGCTATCCCTTAAGTCACGCCAATCAAGCCAGTCGATAGCACCCCCAAAAGAGAAAACTAATGATATTTGGGAGCATTTTTTAAATGAATTTATTCTTTTGGGCCCCTTTAGCTTAACAATGAATCATTATGGCAAATTCTAGGATGATAACAAAAACTGGGAATGCAATACAACAATCTGGGGATTCAGGGTGCTACAGCAAAATCTGAGTGTATGTTATTGTTATATTAACCCATGTTAACCCTGTGATGAACACAGAAATATACTTTGTTATTTTTTATGGTAATAGTGTGCAAAAATGCTAAACAGTGTGGATACTGTAAAACAACGATATATTGCCAGTATTTTACTGTATATTGTAGAAATACAGAAATATACCGTATTTCTGTTTTTCAGTAATAGGTTGTAAAGTCATTTCATAGTATGAATACTGGAATATTAGGTACTGTATATTGGTGGCATCTATGTTGCCAGTTTTTTTATTATTTTATAGTTATTTTATGGTAAAATTATATTATATATATAAAACAGTGTATAATTTTGCAAAGTAAGGGGATCCTCTCTCAGTTTTAAAGCAAAAGTTACATTACTATATCTCTACAAAAAAACTCTAGATGGCTGCCAGGGCGTAAATGCCATGTATCTTTAACACAACAAACTGAAGGCAAACTTCACCTAAATGCATTCATATGGCTTTACCTCAACTCAACCAAACCCTATAGCTGCACTAACTGATTTTTTTTCCATCCTTTTGGGCACTGAACAGAGGCTTTCAACACACAACTCACATATTATAATCATTTGAGCTGACATGGTGGTCTCTGGACTCTGTTTGGGAAGCATCTGGCTCTTGAGCTGCCAAATGGCCCATTTTCCTCATCAGCTAGCTGCCAACGTGTCTGTAGCCCATTCGCTAGAAGAAAATTTTGCAATTGCACATTTCTCCAAACCACAAAAAGGTTACATTTGCTCATTTTGTAGCAATGTTTAAAAAGTGACGAAGTTCAACAGATGACTTTGTCACCAGGAAGTGGAGGGGATGTCATGACATCTGTCAAGCTGCAGTATGCTGTTCGAGAACAACAAAACAGGTTGTGATTTAGGGAGTCATGGCTTTTTAGGCACCAAACTAGGGTATTTTGTATAGACCCATCAGTGTGTTTCCAGCTAGGATAGTGTCATGGTGTGCACAGCATTGTTGAAACATAAAAGTTGTGTTCGAAACCATTAACATTAACTCACTCACTATATGTAGTGTGTATTTATTTGTGAACTATAAAGCAAATAACCACTACACTGGAATTTTCTTCCTCTGGAAAAATGTGACCGCATTGCATTATTGTATATGGGTGTTAAATGTAGGGTACATCATATGTACACTCAAATTTGCTGTGCATTGTGGGTATTTTATAGTGCACTATATAGTGGATGAAATTACTGAGAATTTGAACACTACTACAAAACGGGGAACTCACTAGGACACCATTTCCATGATAAGAAACAGTTTCAAACACAGCTGAAGTTTATCTGCTGCATAATAACATGCAAATTTAATGTATCTGTTGTTTTCGTAAAAATGTACAATGCCAGTTCTTACAGTTGGGTTGGTGTTTGTCATTCTGTGCTGTGCACGTAACGTATGGGGGGTTTGGAAATAGCTGTCTGATAAAAGTTATAACTTTTAGGGTCATCACTACTGTACAAGTGACACCTTTCACATTCACATAGTAATTTGATCCATTGTTAATACTGTATAAAGATATTGATAACAGCAGCTTTAACAATAAGACAGCAGGTCAGATAATGTTGGCGTCGAAGAGCCGTCTTGGGGGACAAATAACCCACTTAATTGTTTATGTCAGGGGACTTGTTGAGATTGTTGTAACCTGTGTCGGATGGCACTATTTGACATTCAGTGTGACCAGCCGAAATTTTCAGGGCAATGTGTTCATCCTCATCCCATTCTGATTATATCAACTGTGTACTTGGCAGCAGAGCAGGGCATGCTCATCTAAACTCAATCCCATACAAAGACAATGAGCCTATTCATGCCTTTTTCTGTCACAAATAAATGCAACAATATGATTTACATTAAGCTTCTTTGTGTTTGTCACAATCTGTTTCCTGCCTCTGCAATTTGCTAGAATGACAATTCGTGACAATCTTTATCTGACGGTTACAGTGAGTTTGTTTGAGAAATAATGTGCTGTGTGCCAATCTGATACTTGTATTTTCTAAGAGTCAGTACAGTGTGCTCATTGTTTGACTTTTGTAGCTTTGTATCATATTTTAGCACATTAACCATATATTTGTCACGTGGAATTACACAAGATACAACTCCAGTGAGATGTGATCAGCTCCTTTAACTTGGGCACTGTATTTTTTTTTCCCTTTTTTGTGTCCTTTTACATCGCCAGCTGTTACTCTATCCTTGTCCATGTTTTTGGATGGTTCTTGTAATCCATGGTTAGCAGTCATGGAATGATTTAACTGTTCACACATCCTGAAGTCAACACGACAGCCAGAAGATTGCTCAATCTTAACACCGGCAGCGACTCTACCTTAGCTGCCATTAGCAGTGATCCACAGGAGGAACAGGACAGCACCTCACCTTCCAACCGTTACTGTCACCAGCCCTTATTTACCAATCCAAATACATCACCTCTGCTCTGCCAGATCGGCATATAAAAAGGAGCCTCCTGGTTAAATGGTGCCCCCCAAGATTTAGCCAAAATTTGGTGAATCAAAAGATATTACAGTTCCTGATATCTTGATGGAAAGCAATGCTGTACGGAGGGGATCTAGTTTTTATCCCATACCTGCAGTGATAGACCCCAGAGTCTATAGGGCGTAGATACTGTGTGTGCTTTGTGTCTCCAGGTTCTGGGCTGGGTGAAGCTGACTGCTTAATCAGGAACACCTGGCCACTGCTCCTGATTATTTAAACCCATCTGCAGGAAGCCCCAGTGTTGCCTCTGCCTTGCCGACAGCCAGCCTTACCGCCTTGCACCATGTTTTCTTTTGTTTGCATTTCCAACATGCACTACACATTGATCACAGCACCCATTCAACTGCATACACTGCTGACTGCCCTCCTTTTCATAACTTGTCTTAATACGGTTACTTTATTTTCGAGTACTTCTCCCTTATTTGTTGTGGCTTGCAATCTGTACGTAACAAAGCACAATGGCTAGCAGGATACTAACTGTCCAGAACCAACCACAAAAAGCGCTACCAGACTTGCAAAATTATCATAAAATCCTAAATTTAGCACAAATTGAGAACAAAGTCATCTGAGCTGACAGAGGGGTGACTGAAACGTCCTTGCCTGGGTTACAACTCATTCATTCATTCCCACATGGTATATCTGAAAGACCATGGCCACTCTCAGCCATTTACAGTATTTCATGTATCTCATTCTGTTCAGTTGAATCGCTGCCTGATACACTGCCTATTTTAACCACGTCACTCAGTCTGCATATACGCCGCTCAGTTTAAGTTACACTGGAAAATCTTTCATACTGAGGGCCTCAAATATCAGTGCAGATTAAAACACATCAAGGACATCCATCTATCAAATGATGCTGCATTAGAACCACTGTCATACGTCTTCTATGTCATTTTCATTCCTGTCACATTTATACTGTGGAGAACCAACAACATAGTATAAAATGTGTGTTTTATTGTCTAACTTTATTTTTAAAGATGTTCAATTGTCTTACTATTACATGATTTTTAGTTTCTTAAAAATAAACCATAGAATTCAGCCTTTCTGCTGGTGTCCTTTCAAGGGCAAAAACCTTGAGAAAGTCATAGAATAATGGACTGGTTGACTTAAAAAAAAATGATAAGGGTGAGCCTGAAAGGGAAAATGTGAGCAGTGCTGCAGCAAAGGCTCCTGAGAGATGAATACACTTTGGCTGTGAACTGTAGGTGTGGTGAGTGAAGATGAGAACGTTTGTGTCCTCAAGGCGCTTGGTAAGGATGGGCAGGAAGGATAAGGTGGAGCTAAGACAAACTAAGAGACACTGACACAGACAAACAGTCACACTCAGGTCAAATCTGTTGTAGAACCCTTTCTAACCCACTTACAGGGCTTTATTTTGCGTTGTGCAGCGCACGATGTGTTGCTTCAACAGTAACAAGCCATCAGTAAATACCGGCAATGTACTCGTATGACTGCTTTAAAAAGCACTTTGTCCAAAAAATAATGTGTGCCAGCACAACTGTCTGGTCCACCCAGATCTCTCCTCACATTCAACAGTAAAACAAAATGTTCTGATATCTTCCATTCAGCCAGTCTCTAGGACTTTGCGCAACACCTAACACAGAGATTAACTGCATCCCAAAGTGCTCATTGAGTGGTAGTGGAGTGTCATGTGAAACGAGATACAGCGAGCCAACCCAACCTCTTAAACAAACTCACAGCAACCGTTGAAAGGAAATGGGAGTTGGTGGTGGTATTAAACGGAATTAACAGCCTAAGTGGTGTGCCTGCACTGGGGATGGCCTGTGGAAACTTCCTGCATGTGTTGAAAAGAAAGTTCCTGTGCCCTTGATTTGGACCTGGAGCATAGTGGACCCCCTGATTTCTCCTTTTTTGTGTAACAGTAGCTTCCCTTTAGCATTCCTGAAAGTCTGTTTTGGAAGCCTGCTCTGTTTAATGGCATTACAGAGGAAAGAATTGTCTGTAAAAAATATGTATTATATATGGGAGATGCGAGTAAAGTGCTTTACTTTTTTTGTTTTGCCCTCACAACTAGTTGGCAGTGGGGCTACTTTGTTTTTCATTGGCAGAAAATGTTGATGGAAAATTAAGCTGTATTTTCAATAATTCAGGCCCTTAATTTGACTATTCCTCTGTAAAAAATAGCAAATTGTTCTCATTCCTGGGTCATCAAAAAACACTTTCAGCGTCTGATACTGATGCACAGGGCATCCATGACATCACAGCTGAACCACATTGTAACATATGGTTTAATGTTATGTAACAGCATCAGTGCACAACGAGGTAAATGACATGAATTTACATTAAAACAACACTGACTTTTGGTTTTAAACATGATAAAAAAAATGTGATCTCCTGGATGAAAGTCCAGTTTTGTTCTTGCTTTTTATACTTAATCAGCTGCTGTCAGTGTCAAGTGTTGCCATGATTGGGTTTACTTTGAAGTTGACTGAAAGTCTGGTGTGTCTCATTCAGCCCGTTCTTTTTCTGAAGTTGTCAAATACCGCTACTTGGTCAGTGCTTTTGGGGTAAGATCCCGATGCCAAAAGCTAACTTTTGCGTATTCTTGATACGCAGCTGGATAGTGTCAACTAAGAGCCATTTGCAGTGTTACTGTACGCTGGCGAATGGCCGGACCTGATAGGCGGATGGGTGGTGTCACTTGAGAACATGGCCACATGGAACCTGTCACGTTTGTATGACGTGGCAGGATGGAAGCAGATTGAAATGGTGCCAGTAACAACCTAATGTAAGGAGCAGCAAGGCCCCTATAGGGCTTCTTCTTCTACACTTTACCATGTGCCTCCCACCCCTGTTTCTAAACATCCATGCTAGCATGTGTTTGTTGACATCCCGACATTTGCTACCATGTGCTTTTGTTACCTAACCACATGCAGTGTTATCCCACCATGTGCTTTTGTTGACATCACAGTATCTCAAAACGTAAAGGGTACCTTTGGCATCACTAACACACTCCAAGGGGCTTGGCATAGCATTGGTATGTGTCAACTGGAGAAAGTGAACAGGCTGAATATAGACACCCAAAAACCTCACCATTTAAGGATCATCATTGCTTCCATGAATTCCACACCATGATTAAAACATGGTCCAAATATACCAATCCTAAACAGGCCACTAGCAGTGGAATGTAAGTAATTACACTGGGTATAACTTTGAGGTACTTGTACTTATTTTAAGTGTTTCTTTTTTATGTAATTTACACTTGAGTACAATAATCGTATTTTTTCATTATAGTACATATATTTGACAGCTAAAATTATTAGTTTCTTTACGTATAAATATTTTACATGCAAAACTTTTAGCTTTTAAATTTGATTCATTGCTTTCAGTAAAACTACCCACCAGCATTTAAAGCAGTTAAACCTTGTCCAGCTACAGCATTAAAATGCTGCCTACATGGTTGGCATTAATCCAGTAGCATAGTATGGTATATCACTGTCAGGGGTGTTCTGCTGCCTAATGAAATCTTGTATTTGAGGTAATTTAAGTACATTTTTATTTATACTTCATATTTAGCATTATTTAAAATGCTTCACCTCTACTCCAATAAAATTATGAATGACGATTTTGTAGGTTTTCTGTCGGAGTTTGTGAGGTGTACAGGTGACAGTTATAATTACATAGCTGACAACATGAGGCTGCCATGTGTGATTGTGCATGTGTGTGTCTCGTCACATTAATACGCAGTAATTGCCCTGGCTTTGTGTTGTGGAAAATTTAGCCAGACGGTAAGAATGTCATCAGAGCTATTTCTTATTTCAGAGTTTGAAAGTAATTACACTGAGAGCAATAGTGGGCGGTGAGGGGTGAAGTACTCAAACTTATCAGGGACTTAAATAGCACAAGGCTACAAAATATATAATTGAAATAGCGACAAAATGCACACACCAGGAAGACACACCAATATGCAGGATGGAATTGTCAGGCTCTTTGACAACAAGAAATTGGTTATGCATTTTGAGTGCGTTGCTGTTTTTGTCTTATTACTTATTGTAGGTCTTATATAAATTGAGTGGAAGCAGTAATATAAGTGATGATCAGTACATTCATTTACTGGTTTGATGCACTTTTATGTTACTATTTTTTTTGTATTTTTCTCTGTAGTTTGATTATTCTTTAAAAAGCTCTGCAACTGCATTCTGTAATGACTAAAAAAAAAAGAAGCAAAGGAGGAAGTCAGCTGACACTGTATTAGAGCAACAAAGTCCACATAGAGAGCAGGTAGTTGTGGCTGAACTGGTCAAACAAACACAAGACTTTAAAAATAACTTCATTTTTGGGTTGCTAATTTTAGTAGAATATCATACAAACTGTTGTGTGTTCATTTTCGTAGGATATCATAAGAGCCCTTATACGAGGATACATTGATTAGGAACAAATTAGAAAAGCCCTGACACTACCAGCCAGAATTCAGGCTATACATAGTTCAATCTACAGACATGTAAAGAGGATAGATCATTCTCTGTAGGAACCTTCTTTTTTTTAATACAATTTTTCCTGCTGCAGTTTTCATGTGAGTTTGACAAAAAATTCTCTTGAGTGTTATGTTGAGTGAGTATGGAAAATTAAATAAGCATATTGACTGTGCAGAATGCGGGAAAAATCCCCTGTATTGTTACATTTGAGGGAAAAGTGGGTCAGTTTTAATCCAGTTAATGAGGCGGATAAGAGTAACAGTGCACAGATGTGAGGAATTCATTTGTGCCACAGCTGTGATGTGCAAGCACAATGTGTTCACATGAAAAATAAAAAAAGAGAAGACCGGGTAAACCAGAGTCATAGCACGCCATTTGTTATGGTCATCTTTCTTTTGCAGAAAATCCCACTTCACAAGATGTGAAGTGATTTCCTGTGAGACAGATATTGTGTAACGTGCAGTCGGTGTTTCCAGACCCCATTTGAGCTGCTGTGAGCTTTGCACTGGCTTTGGCCAACTTTGTGCATCTTTTTTTTATCCCCGAAACCATAAACCCCTGAAAAAAAAGAGTCATCAGTTAAAAATGTAGTCATCAAAGTTAATGGCTAATTGTATTTGTCTTTTCATGTTTCACAGTTCTTATTTTTAATGTTTTGGCAAAGGATATAACTATGTGGGGCTGCTGTCAGGAGACTAACTTGTGGTTGATTTGATAATAAGTATTTGGATTCCCCTCAGTTGTTACTGAGACCTTTTCACTGTTGCCATCATTGCTCATTAAGTGTCAATAGTGCCTGAATGAAAACTGAGGCCTGAAGTATAAACTAGAAATGTGTATTTGTCCCCTGGGCAATAAAGAACTAGTTCTTTGAGACTTGATGTGCTACATAATGTATTTTGTGCAGCTGAGACTTGTTTTAGCTGTCTCTTGTCTACAGCTCTGCAAAATATAACTTGGCTTACACTCAAATATCCAACACTGTCTCAGAGAAAAAAAAAGTTTGTATATTACTAAATTGTTTTCATAATTAAGTTGTACTGGATAGTGTATTGCGATATTGTCTATTTTGGCAGAAAACAAATGAATTAAAATGTTAAAAGAACTTTTTTGTTGATGCATTCAGTTTTGCCAGGTACATTAAAATGTCCTCATTATATCCATCAAAAATGTAATTTGCTCTGCATAACAGATCTCTTAAAAACACATTTGCTGTTTTTAATTAGTCTTACATAATTGTAATGTAAAAAAAATGACCACAAAAGTGCCAAAAAACTGCAGTTCCTCTAATGGCCACTTGAGGGTGGCTCCAGAAGTGAGTCAAGTCCTTATAAACCCCCATTTTACATTGCACACTGCTAGCCTCTTGCCCAAATATGGTCACTTCTGGCTTCAAATAAAGAAATACTGAATCAGCTTCAGAACTGCAGTTCACAAACGCATGGGTGACATCATGGTAGCTATGTCCATTTTTGCTATACTCTATTTCTGTGAGACAAGGCTGAACCAAGAGGCTTGATCACTATATTGCAAACTTCTCTGCCCTTCATCAGTGGTCTCTGAGTCTAGAACTTAATAATATATTTCTGAATTTTAATTCTTTGCATGGTTGGACTCTTACTCATGTCACAGGGAAAGGTTCCATCCAAATTAATTGTACAATTAATTTCAAGAATATCTGCAAAAAACTGATGAAGAAAGATTTTGATTAATTACTTTCACGTTGTCATGTTTTTACAGCTCTTTGCTGTTATTTTTAGTGACATTTTTAAAAAATTATAACTGATATTACAAAATGAAACATTTCTATTTAGATAAATAATACCATCCTGAATGTGGCTTTAAGGACAGTGAATTAAAATTGAACTGAATTGTACAGGATTCACTTTAGAGTGCATGCAAAATTCAGTCTTATTAAGCATATAGGTTATTCGTATGCTGAAAAGGATTTGACAAGAATAAGCAAAATATTGGGCAACTGTCGTTGGAATAACAATGAAAAATTAAGACCGGTCATGACATTTCAGTTCAGAAGCAAAGTAATGGTGTTTTCAAATTGAATTTCTTGTTTTAGCAAAACAATTCCCACTGAAAATGAAATGGTTCATATTGACTGAATTTATCATGCATTTTGCTGTGCCTCCAATTGTCCATCTGCATTTGTCTCACAAGGCCAAACTGACACTTCTCTCCTCTGCCAGCTCTGATATAATTATGTTTTGATGACAAAAGTTTGTCAAAAATAGAGAACAATCATCCCACAGGAAGAGTGTTCCAAAGTTTTAGGAATAGGAAATCACTGTCTCTTGTATTGTAAAAGTATCACTACTCTGTTGTCAATCTGAGATCCTTTACAAAACCCAGCTTCCTCACACACAAGCTGACACCAACAGGTGCATCCACTCTCACTCAAAACATAGATGTCAATGGGAACATTTTGGGACAGAGACGGAAGTCCTAAAATATCACTTTTCAGTCCTAAAGGAAAACACAGACAAGTAGATACAGCGGTCATGGTTGGCTGGTTAATTAAGGAAACATGTTTTCACTGCCCTGCTGTGCATGCTGGAACCTCAGAGCATGCTCCTATCCTGAATAGATTTCTCAAATTAATTTCATAAATATAGACGGCAAAGAAGATAGATCTCCTGTGGGACCTGAGTTAGTCTGCATCAGCCTGCTGCCCCTGAAATCCTCATGACTCTTTAATAGACAGTGCTGGATGACAAAATAGAGTTTTTAATTTGTTTACACATTTTTACTAATGACAAAGTCTGAGTTTCTACATTTTTGGTTGATGTGACCCTCTTAATAGTTAACCACTCCACTGAAGGGACACAGCTATTCATTCATGTCTTTGTAAAAATAGGCAGTACTGAAGAGACGACTCACAGGGAGGGACAGTTGTCTGGTTTTATTTCACTGCATAAGTTAAAACTCAATCACCAAAGTCAGTAGGATTCTTCTTCCGGTGAACATTAACGCCAGAGCAACATGTTATAGCAATACATCTTGTAGTTTCTGAGATATTTCAGGAGGAAAGAAGAATTTGTCAAAGAAAATAATTTATTGCAATCATAAAGAATGGACATCAGAGGGGTGGAATACACTGCAGGGAGGTTTTAAGTGTCTTTGCATGTGTTGATGCTTTGAAACTGCAATCACCTGAGTCTTCAGTGCTTTGTTTTAGACTTCAAGTCACTACAGCTTCAATATATCCTCAAACAACAGTCAAATACAATGGCTTGTATGACATATAATGAATTTGCGACCCATGCCATAATTATGTAAACTACTTAACATAAATTTATGAGCAGATTACAGCCAGCCAACTTCTACCGGTTAGAATTCCTTCAGTTTTATTTGTTCAAGAGGCTTTTTTACCATGAGCGGAAATATCTGTAGTGATCTCTTCCTCTCCAAAACAAACAGACCAGCTGATTAAAACTGTTATAAAAACACTTAATAAAGCGGTTTCATGTTACAAGTCAGCATATTTGCGATGCTTTTTGGCGATTCGAAGATGGGCACCTCACCTGTGTGCTAACCCCTTTTCTCTGATGAGGTCATGTCTGTTCACCTTTTTCTGATCCAGATGTTCAGTATGTTTCAGTGGGTGGCTTAAACCAGTAAAAACACTGAATATAGCAGTTTCACAAAACAAATCTGTGTAACTCCAATCACAGAAATGACACTGGCCCTATCTAAAGCCAGTATTAGGTTTGTTCCTTCTGTAGAAAAATGGAGGTGCAACATGGCAATCTTCATAAAAGAGAACCACGCCTTCTCATGCTGACTTTCAGCCTTTGTACTACTTCCTTACTCCCGTAACAAATTGGTCACATGATTGTAGCTTTCCAATGACATCGGTTGAGAACGCATGAGAACAGCCTGACAGCTACTGTCAACCATAAGGAGCCACAATATAAACCTTTCAGAGCTAGCTTTCAAATTTACAGGAAATATTTGATTTTATATACATATAAGTATATATATTTACCTCCTACAAATTGAATTTTTATGCTATCAGATGGTTTTGTCTGCTACATTTTGGTGGAATTAATGTTCTTGTAATGGACAGAGGTTGTATGGGGGAGGCTGGCCTTGATAATGGACTGACCAACACTTTAACAACAGAGACTGCGGTTGGGGTGAGACCACTAAAACACTCAAAGACTCAAAGGTTTTATTTGTCTCTTGCTCATTCAGTGTGCATGAATAATAGGGGCTTTTAGGTTTATTACTAATGGAAGTTACCACAAAGGATTCCCTCTTTAAAGTTCAACCTGCTGAGGGAGATAACTGAATATCAGGCCTATTCACTATTCACTGATAACCATATCTTTTCAAACAGCTGACAACAGACATTCTTGCCGGAAACCACCTTTGCTGCTCGGTAGCCAACACCGCAAAGACTGGTTCCAGGTCATCATCAGCTCAATATGCTTAAATCCCAATGAAATGCACTGACTTTGCCTCAAACTTTAGCTGTTGAAGGTCTTATACTCACTCCCAGTGATGCTGAGTTAATGATGCATATATTTAAGTACTAAAGTTGACAAAAACTGACAAAATATTTTAAATTGTACAGTATCAAGTCCTCAAAAACTTTTTCAGTTAAAATGTTGCGAAGTATTCATAGCATCAGCAGTCCTCCCTGATTCCCGTTAACTCATACAAGAAAAAAAAAGTGCTTCTTCCCAAGAAGAAGGCAGTGTGAGTGTTCAGGGTGATGCATTATGAATGACCAGACTTGTCCCTAACTAGCCAAAAGGAAAAACAAGACAGAACAATAGAAATAGAAAGTGTGGACATTAAAGCTCTTCCTGTTCTTCTTTTGTCCACTTCTTGAATGATAGAATGTGTTAGAGGAAGACTCTGGGTGTGTTTGCTTTTTAAAGTGGGAAATGGGGTTGGGGGTGTTGAAGACCCATACTCTGTCCTTCTGAGAACTCAGGAAACTGGGGGGGGGGGTGTGGTCACACATTTTTGTGGGGATAATAGCAAGACAGTACTAGCTCACCAGACTGAGCTTCAGCATGTTTTGCACTTTGAAGACGGGTGAACAAAATGGTATTGTTAATGTATGTCGCAGCCAATATCAATCAGGAGACTGAAGAAGGGAAGGAGTCAATAGAAGAAGGAAGTGGTCATGGTACCGATGGTCTGCTGACTGGAGAGATACTCTGTCAAACAGGATAACAGACTTCCAGGATGTTTTAAAATTACATTAAATACTCAAATAGGCCTTGTACTGCATTGCAACATATCCTTTATCGTCATTCCACCGTTTACAAATGTAAGAGTTAATAATCCATTCTTATACTATCATCCCTAAAAGCATCAAGTCACATTTAAGTTTAAGATAAGTAATATTTTATCAGCAGTTTTTTTCTACCAAGTGGCAACCTCAAGGCTGAAAGGGAAGCCAATGCAGAAGTGCCAAAAACGGCAGTTCATAGAATGGCCACTTGAAGCTGGCTCCAAAAATAGATTCCCAAAATGGTCATATTTGCAGCAGAAATAAACATGTTTATAGCCTGGCACAGGGAGAGAGGCTGACCGCAAGACCTCACCACAATCTAAGAGTCAGATCTACCCTCTCATCCAATTATGGTCACTTCTGGTTTCAGAAAACCAAGAAGACAACTGCTGAAATGCTGAAATACCGAAGTGTTGAAATGCCAGAATGCTGAGATGCCTAAATGCGAAGTATTCAAAACAGTAGTCCACAAACCAATGGGGGACATCATGGTAGCTATGTCCATTATTTATTCAGTCTGTGTTTTCTGTGTTAAACATATGATTGCCATGACACAAAAGAGAGAATCTATGATCAATAAAATTACTATTAAAATTAATACGTTACTTTCCTAAAATTACAATGGTATAAGAACTGGTTCAAGAAGATTAGTCGCTGTTTAAAACACGCAATTAATGTTACATAACATTTGCCGTTACACTATAAATCTTTGTGTATACCCCCACTCCAGCTACCGTACAGTTGTCATGATGTTAAAATAAGCTTTACAGACCAAAGCATTTTTTTGTACCAGTGTTAGGGCTCAATGTTTTTTCCCCTTGTCTTTTTTTCTGTTTCCCTCTGCCTCATGTGGATGTGTCTGTCTGTTGTCTGTTCCTCCCCCTGTCTGTGTGTGAGTGTTGTTTGGAGCTGGGCGGAGTCATGGAGTATGGCACGCTGATTGTTCACACACCTTCAGTTCATCACTCACCTGCTGTTGATCATGCAATCAAGCCTCCCACATTGCTGCAGGATGAAAGGAGCGGCTCATTCCTTCACTCTTCTGTTATCCTCCAGTGACACACTGTCAGGCTCTCCTTTTGTTCTTATGCTGTTGTTTTGTTAGTCTAATGCTAACCGAAATACATGTCACACAGATCCCTGGAATCCAGTCACCAGCTCACCTTCAGCTTTCAGCCTGTTTGCCTTTGGTTTCGTTCAACTCCTTTTGTCTCCTCTTCCTGGAAACATGCAAAAAAAACAAACAAACAAACAAACAAACAAAAAAAAACAGAAACCCTAGAAACAATTCCCTGGATTTCCCTCTTCTACTTCGAAGAACTCTCAGGCCCATTCCTACTCACCTGAAAATCTGTCACCTCACAAACTGCAACACAGAAAACCCCTGCTCCAAATACTCTGGACTTTTTCTTCCCCCAGAACCCAGCACCCAGCCAAGCCCCAGTCCCCCTCCCGAAACTCAAGTCAATAAATAACTTGTTGTTGTAACTTACCTGTTGTTTCCATATCTCTGTCAGCACTGTGGTCCAGCTGCCAAAACTAACTCCTTATAACAACTAGGCTGTAAACATAATTATATCTGCTGTAATAAAGTTGGACATTTTAACATGGTGGTTTACCCTGTTTTGGAGCCAGCCTTAAGCGGCCATTTGATAAATTTTTGCACTTCTGCATCAACTTCAATTTTCAGCCAAGGAGGTTGAAAAATAGTCGGAATAAGCTGCTCACACAGTGAACTTATGTAGTCGGTTTTTCAGTGAGAACAAAGGAACAACAGAGCTCGCTCACTGACAGGGACTATTTCTTGACTAGGAGCAGCAACTTCCTGGAAATTTTCTAGCTCTCTGCAAATCCAAAAGTGTACTTTTTACACATCATTTTTCTTATGATTCAACAAACACAATATAATGTGTCACAGATGGCAATTCTCTACCTTAGATAAGCTGCTTAAAAACATATTTCCAAAAGTACACTCAAAACTGCACAAGGTATTAATGTTTGACCAGATATTTGAAGACATTTCTTGCATGATTTTAATTTTGAAAGATAGATGGTGCAGTATGGCTTAATCCCAAAAAATGGTTCACATCTTTCAAGGACTTTATCTTTCACCAAAGAATTTGCCCTTCATCTGCATTTTGACAGAAAGGGGCAGCAGGTCCTGTCTTCAAAACCAAGATCCATGAAATGAAATCCAGATGTTACCCCAGAAAATTCTCACAGTGGAAAAAAAAATGTATGCATCACATGGGAAAAAACTAGACAAACCATTTATCATAGATATCCTTACGGGCAAAACACGACAACGGTGTCATAAAAAGGACATTTTTTTTTCTTTTTCCCTTTTATTTGGGACAAAGATATAGCAGCCTTCTATCAGTTCATTTTAAGTGTATTGAGTCTCATGTCACTGAAGAACAACCGAGTTGTGCAATTGATAACTGTTAGTATTATGAGTGCTGACTGTGATTTTAGACACACAAGCATTTTCAACCGTTTTCTAAAAATAAAGAGCGAATAAACAGAACTAAAGTAAATGTCAGCACCTGAAACCTTGACAGCCAAAAGTACAGCGAGTGGGTTCTGCCTCAGAGCAAAGTTACCAGGACAACTGATGACCTGCTCGCATATGTTGGTTGAACCTTTGTCATGCTTCTTCCTGTGAGGCCTTTGGGCTGGGGAGGGAACATATTACACAGTGCAGGCTCTGAGCAGCCTGCACAGTATAAAAAATGAAAAGGTCCTGTGAAGAATTCGAGGAGGGTTACAATTTATTTGCAAGAGATACATGTGCATCATATTTCAGGATGAATATAAACAAGGATTTATAAAAACTAATGATAAAAAAATCAAATGACATAACACATAACAAAGCAAAATGACAATCCGATTTTGTGTGTTAGTTGCTAGTTAGTAATGCTGTCATGATATTTCAATGTATTTTTGAACATCAGTGCCTTTGGGAAGTTTAGTCCTTTTTTTGAGGCTCCCATACATACTATTTACTTTTTGGAAGCAAAATAGCAAACCGAACTTTGTGATAAATACCAATTTGTTAGGAAAATCAACAGTGCAGACTTCATTGCATGTGCTCATACATTGCTTGTCCCAAAAATCTATAGAGTTCCCATTTCCTTTTCCAACTTATCAATCGACCCAAACTGAATCTCTAGATTCAGGGCACAAATGAAACTGATGATGATTACTTTTTCTGTTTTAAATTGCTGAAAATCGGTGAAAATTTACCTCCAAATTGATCCTCCCGATGACAACTGATAAGAGCTATTTAATGGACTGATTACAATCAAAGCAAGTGTTGTCTTCTTACAACCACGGCTGACCATGGGAAATCTGCATGCATAATTGCATTTGTTTGTCATACTGTCTGTTGGAGGAGGTACTCTAAGGCACAGATTCTGTGTGGGCCTACTTATTACTCTTGTTGCTAAACAAATGTTTATCAAGATATCTTTTGAAGTACAGGAGTAGCTGTCTGTGGGTTTGAACATATGAGCTACACAATGTATTGTAATAGTGTTCCATGATAGTTTGTAAAGAAGCCTACAAGCTCACATAGGCTTCTTTAGGATTCAAAGGTTTCT
Source organism: Plectropomus leopardus (assembly GCF_026936395.1). Classification (NCBI taxonomy): domain Eukaryota; kingdom Metazoa; phylum Chordata; class Actinopteri; order Perciformes; family Serranidae; genus Plectropomus; species Plectropomus leopardus. The sequence continues at coordinate 7,635,360 of NC_142185.1, forward strand.
TCATCACAAAGCCAAAATTTAGTGAGATACAATGCAACATGCTCCTTTATGTTATGCATGCCATCCTAAAATAGTTGTCAGAACAATATGTTTTAAAAAATAATTATTATAATAAGTGGTGTAGTAAAAGGATTATATTAGTGTAATTTTAGTTTTTCTGCCCCAAATCCAAAGTTTGGTCAAGTTCCACATCATCCCAGTTGAGGCATTTATTCAGAGCTTAAATCTATAAATGGCATTCATGCATGTTGATTGCAGATTAGCAGCATTTGACCGAAATGTACGTTTGGGATATGTAAAGGATTAGGCTCTGGTATTTAAGCTCTTTTCCCCTTTGTTAAATTTAGAACGCCTTTTGTGACACAACTAAATATCTATTCATTGCTGCATTATATCCTATATCCACAGGGGTTCCTGTGAGACAGTTGTGGTTATTCCAAAAGAAAATTGGCTTTGGCAGGAAAACAAAAAGAGCCAAAGGGCATTAAAAATGCTCAACTTGAAGTTGGCTTATACTCGGATTGTATGTTTTTTTGTTTTTTTTTTCCTTTCCCCCTCAAGCAACCCCCTGCTGTCAAGAGATAATAGTGGTACAGTTCAGTCTGGGAGATGGCAATGTCATGTGGAGAGGGGAGGTGAGGGAGACAGAGGCAAGAGTTGTTCCAGGGTTGCGAAATGTCTTACAGTACAGTCAGCATATCAGCGTTTTTTTTCTGTATAGATATTGTATTATACCGACTCACCCGTATATTTCCGCTATTAAAATGACTGAAATTTCATCCCAAGTTGTTCTTTTGCATTAGAGGGCAGCTTCTGCTTGACTGCGTTAATGCTGCATTGAGGGAAAGGCTGGTAGGAATGAATGAGATCATTGGGAGGCTGACATGCTTTATGACCATGGACCATTGGCTCACATCACAGTTACATAAGAACAACCATTTCTACACCAAGTGTTTCAGTGATGATACCAGACAGGAGAGGGGAGTCAGATTGTGAAATGTGCAGTGTAGCCAGGCCAATAACTCACATCACCTCTTGTCTTTGGGGAACTGAATGTTTGGGAGGGGGTGCTTTACAAATACAAGTAAACACTTTAAAAAAAAAAAAAACAAAAAAAAAAACTTTGCTCCATCACATTCTGCTGCTACAGGGAGCATGTCAAGTACTGTTATTGTCTCCATCCCTGTAACTTAAATGGACTGTACTTTCAGTGTTCGCGCTCTACTTCAAGAGGAGGCCCTGGCTTATACTTTGGACAGCCGTGTCATTATTAAGCAGTGTCACATTTAATGAAATACTTTGCATTGTGTTAAAGGCCACATGCAGTTCTCTTTACACATGGCAAAGTGCACAGTTTTTCATGCTCATTTATTAACACATGTATAGGAAGAGTTTTACATCAATGCACAAGAATTGCTGGTATGCACAAAGTAGTTCAGATATAAGTACACACAGTGTATGCAAAGTTGTGTGCTATCAACAATGATAAACCCCACGCACCCTATATGGTACCATATAAGGCTAAGTCTAAAAGTCTGAAAAGTTTGTTGCCAATAATATGGTGGGCAAAAGCCAAGAAGAGTGACTTTACTGACAGAAAGGTAAAGTTACAACCAAAACGTTTTATTAATTATTAACTGTATTATTATTTTAAAAAAAAATCACCCCTCTTAGCTTCCGTATAAAGGCACTGCAATAAAACACGTCCTCATCCCAACTCGTCACATACTGCTGCTCTCTCAGTGACCTCTACTCATGATGTTTTAGTTCTCCTTCTGCATCAGCAGTTTATGCTCTGGGATGTTGTTATGGTGATGTCAACAAATGCACATGGAGGGATGAAGCAACATGATCCTCAAGAGCGCACACTTTGAGGATCACGGTTGGGATTAAGCAAAAAAAATCTTCGATGGTTAGGTTTAGGCAAAAGAGGCACATGGTAAGGTTTAGGAAAAAAAAAACGCACAAGAAGCAAACTCCAGACTCCAGCACATCCACCTCCCCATCTGCCCTCCCTATAAGCGTGACACCGTCCAGCCGAGTCCTGGAAGGTGGCTTTTGGCATTGCCCTTGTATGCTGAAAGCTGAGGTGTCCTGAATCTGAAAAACACTGATGACTCTTAGTTTTGGCCCTTGATTCCATATTGTGGTGCCAATTATTCCCCTCTGTGGGCAAGAGCATGAAGTGTTGCTCTTTACCCCTTTCAAATGTCACAGCCTTAAAAACATAGTAATGCAGGATATATTTTATATTCATTTTCTTCATGCAATGTTGTAAAATAACTTAGTTGGCAAGTTGGGATTAGCTTCAATCATATTTATGTTTAGGACACGTCTGCACTTTGCTGTAGTCCTACAACTACGCACTTTTATTTTGCTTTCTACCACTGTACCCCCAAAAAACCTACACACGTATCATGTCCTCAAAGGGAAAAAATGCGTTGAAATATTTTGTTAGGATACTCTGTGTCAGTTCAGGAAATCAAGAATAGCAGACCCACTGTTTTTATTGCCTGGAGACCTCCATGAGTGCATGATTCACCAAAGAACCTACACGCTCCGTGATTTGCCAGAGTGCAATCTAAATGAGGAGAAACAGTAACAGACCATGCACCTGTTCCACAGACTGAAATGATAGCTAGAGCAGTTAAAAACATATATGCGTTGTTTCCCATCACAGTACATCTAAAGGTCAATTCTCTACTGTACGAAAGGGTAAAGTGATGCTACCATATGGGATTTACTCTTATCATATCTCCCACATGGCCATGCTGCTATAGATAGCCTCATCTTCCTGAACTCTCAGTGCAACCCCTAACAACATTATTTGGCTCAATTAAACTGACATTTGAAACTTTGCCTCAGTCTCATATTATCTCATTTTGAGCCAAGGCTGCACGTACACACAATCATCTGTGTGCAGCCACCAATTTGCAATTTAGCTCTGTAGCTAGGAGGAATGATTCATTTTCATTATTTTCAAAGCCAAACGCTGCTTGTCTGCTTGTTGTTTTACAGATAAAACCAGGGCTGGCTCACCCTCAAAAGCCTGTTTAATGTTTGTGCAATTTTTGTTAAGCTTTCATCATCAGTGCTATATCATTTCTGCCTATCGTTATAAAAAAGAGCAATAAAGCTGATGTGTAAAAGAGTTCGCATCCAGGAACCAAGCACGGTTCATCAAATCTTTCTTTTTGTGACCCTTATCTCACTCCATACAGGTGTCGGACCACAAACATGGCAACTCAAACACATTATCCCAGTGTGGAGCCTGCTTCCCTTTATTTGTACAGCTGAAGCACTGGGCCGTCTCGGTTGAAAGGCATTGATGATGCACTTGCATTGCCGAGCAGATGAGGGACAGACGACCATGAGAAAGTCAAGTAAAACAAACATGTGTGTCCTTGGTTTGACCCATTAAGCTCTTTTGCTGCTGTCATATCATTTACAAAATGGGCCGTTTGATTTTCAGGCTCAGCTAATAATGGCCGCACATACAGTAATAATTCCCGTGACTGGAAACTCCCATCTCTCATGGTAATTGGAGCTGTCATTTTTTCCAACCAAGCAAGGAATGAGTATCTGTTAAACTGGCATATCGTCTAACACACATTTTATTGTGTGAATAGGAAATATGTAATTGTACCTTGAGAGCCTAGAGTGTGAGAGAGAGCAGCACAAATAACCTGCAATTAGTTATTCTTTGACATCTTTGTTGGGGAAGGGGAAACAAACTTCGAACAAGAAAAATATTTGCACCTTTTGAGTTTGTATGGTGAACTCCCTAGAACAAAGTTGCTCAGTTACAGATCTGGCCAATATGCAGCAACATTAACATTCATTTGAATCATGTTTCTGGCCACCTGGCGAATGTAAGTTCAATATTTACTGTCCTTTTTGCTCTGTTTTTAGGCTCCACCAGCTGCTGAGGAAAACATCTCATTCTTTTTGCTGCTAAACACCTCTCGGAGATGTGTGCTTTACAGGGAAGTTCAACACTGTATAAATCCACGTGACAAATAAATGATTGATTGACTGATTCCAGTACAAATACACAATATACACACAAACACAAAATCAGACACCATATGTCGAATGTGTGACTGAAATGAAGCGGAACATGAGAAACAGTGTCAAGAAACATGCGCATCATCAAAGCTAATCACACATAACAGAAAGTCTGTTAAGCATTTAACTAAAACAGACCACAGACAGAGCGATTCCTAGTACCCGTAGCGGGCCGCTCTTGTGACATGCATTGGACCCAGAACAGCATGAGAAACAGCTGCTCTGCATTTGCACCCTAAGCCAAATAAATATTGGAATGCATTCCAGCTAAACTTTAAAGGCAACATTAGTGTTCTTATCGGCGCAAGGGCGAGTGTTTGTATGTAATTCAGTCAGCTGTAAAAGGCTGAAACAGCAAGTCCACCATCATAAATCAATTTGGTGTTTTTTGAGGCTTTAAAGCTATTAACTGCCATCTTTGATCCGCCCTGTCTGCAGAGCACATGTCCCATTTTCTATTGTTCACAGTGGATAAGAATCCCTTTGTCTTCAGAATTAAGATGTTGAAATCAGCACTAATAGACATTCGGGTTGTGCAGTTACATAAGAATTTAATCGTGAGGGATGTTCTATCATGTTGTACAGTGTACGGTTGTTGTAAGGTTTTAGCCACGCTAGCAGTGGGTGTCTGGATGGCAGTTTCAGTTGATTGGTTGGTCCACCACTATGGTTCAAACTGTAATACCTCAACAACTACTGGATGAAGTTTTGAAGACATTCATAGTTCCCAGAGGATGATTCGTAAAGGGACTGCTGACTCAAACCTTTCCTCCAGTACCACCATGAGGTTAAAATGTTTTGGTTTTGTGTGAGAGCTCTCAGCAGCTATTGGATAGATGTCATGAAATTCGGTAATGTAATGAAAGGTCAGTGTTAAAAGAGGATGGTCTGTGATAACTTCAGTTATCCCTTAACTTCTCCTATAGCACCATCATCAGGTCAAACATTTAATTGTCCTATACTGTGGTAATACGTGTTACATGAAGGCCTGCACTTTGTGTTTGGTGCTGCCATCATGCTTATGCGGTGAACATGCTTCACATCAGCATTTTCTTTCTTTTCTTTCTTTATTGTTTAATATGAACTAAATATTAAAATAAGTTTGAGGGAGCAAACAGCATAACTTCAGGGAATAGCAAAGGTCCAGGGCTTTTGAGAAAACATTTGGGGCTGGAGCCCCAGCTGCCACCTGCCCGCTCCACCCCTGTTGTTGAAACTGTTTTTAGCATCACGTGTATTCTCTGTATTTTGTTGCTTTTAAATCTGGCAAGTTGCTTTTTCACTTTCTGTGTGATTTTTATTCATTAATTACTGTGAGATGATCAGGTTGTCTCCTAATTTTGTGCCAGACCTATAGTGACTTCACCTTTCCTGTACAAATGTCACAGACCAACAGACTATCTCTGAGGCAGTGACCTTAAATTCCAGCATCTTGACCCCAAACCTTTATCACATGTTGAACTAAACCAAGTGCAGCCTTAATTATGTCATGAATCACATCCAAAAGTTTACCAATACCTTTATTAATTTTTTTACTGGATGTATTTGATTTCTTCAAAAATCTTCTTTTTTCAATATATTTTTGCAGATTTTTTTTGAGAATATACTTTAGATTAGAAAATTGCATAGTGTATATATATATATAAAGAAGCTTCTATTTTGATAACAAGATAGTGCTGATGACAGAAGGTGAAGACAGGTGGACACACAGGTGATTCAAATAAGGGCCTGATTAAAGAGTGGTGCAATCAACCTGCAGCATGTTCTGTGCCTGCTTTGTTCAACTGTATATAAAGTGATCTCTAACCCATCACTTCTGTTTGTTCTGCAGAGCTGAAATGTCAGCCCTTAATTTGGTGTAAAACTAAATTGTGTGCAGTCACCTTCCACAAATACATACAATAAAGACAGCATTTAAAGATCTGATCAGTTGTTTGCAGCAGAAGAGAATATATGGACATTAATCCCCTCAGCCTGCTGAAACCTAAAAATGAACAACACAAAACAGCAACAAGTATTAAGTCACATCTACTCTATAGGTATTGTAAAGGAAAAGCTAGAATGCATGATAATTCCATAGGTACATAATATGTTTGTATGGCACAAACAAAATGAAGGATGTGAGATGACACTTGAGAGCCAACAATCTCTCAGGGTATCCATGTCTGCACCTTTTCAACTCCAGGCTATTTCTGAAGCCATTTACGCCAAGTGGTGCTATTTTGGGGTCGACTGGGGGACTGGTTTGCTTTGTGTACATGTGCAAAGGAAAGGGAGGTTGTGTTACAGTAATTCCAAGAAATGCTACTAAATGTGATAATGGGAGCCAGATTGCTTTATATATTAGGACCCCGAAACCTTTCAGTCTGACTTTATGTTTTCAAACCCAGCCACCAGCTATACAACTTTCCATTCTCTTTGAAGCTGATCACCAATAAAAATCAGTGCTGAGATGAGATTGTTTACGTTTTTCCTATTAAAGATGTCCTATCCTGCTCTATACATATCAAACAGGTCATGTGTCACTGTATTTTAGGAAGTATATGTGTGTGTGTGTATGTGTGGGTGTGTGTGCGTGCGTGCGTGCGTGCGTGTGTGTGTGTGTGTGTGTGTGTGTGTATGTGTGTGTGTGTGAAATGGTTTACTCTGTTGATGGAGACCAATGAACAATGTGTCCAGCCCTCTGTAAAGGAATGTAAGTGCAGCACTGTGAATGCAATGCCGGGAGTAGGGGTTAAAGTATGTTTGTATGAGCACCTTTTCTTGTTTGGAGGAAATACTATCTCTACTTCACAAAAAGACAGAAAAAGCTTTTATTTTCTCCAAGTAAAACAAACTGCAACTCACTTCTCTTGTAAATGCCAGATAATTAATTCTGACATTCAACAAACTGAATAACAACCTCCTCCAGAAAGGTCTTCTTTCTTGCCTGAACACAATCCATGGTGCTGGAGATCTCTCCCTCAACAAACCACACAATCCTCAGCATTATATTTAACGTGTACAAGTAGGTATTACTACTTTTATCAATATAACAGGAGGTTGTATATTGACACAAAATCATCTTAACATGTTGGATATCCATCCTCAGTCTTGATACATTACAGCCTTAATGAAATGACAAACTGCCCCTTATTTTCAGTATTGAGGAGGATTTTTGACATGATTGGAAACCCTTGTAAATACACAAGACAGGCATGCCTGCTAATAGCCCACTGTTAAAACAAATACTGTTGAGCTGGCGTCTTGCCTGTGTAACAGATACCCCTTTTTCACTGCCCGATTGCATTCGCTGTCTAGCCTGGCGGGGGTTCACATTTCGAAAGCTTGGCAGTGCAGTGGCATGTGAAAAATGTCCCCCATGTTGGGATGGCAGCAGAAACGTAGAACAATAGGTCATAATGTATTAAGATTTTTGGTGCCACTTTATTCCATTAATACACCAGGACTTAGTCAATAATGAATGACTGTGGGAGACATAATATTTTATTAATAGTTTGAATGATGGTTACTATATCTTTAAATCAAAATCTTTTTTTTTTGTGTTGGTTGTCATGGAAAATCACATGAAGTGACTAAGTATAAAATTAAGCTAGACTATAATTCAAGCTGATTGAGAGTGTGTCAGCTTGAAAATTGTGGTAATATTCAACATCTGTGGATCAGAGGAGGGCCTGGGAAAGCTCTAAAACATCAAAACTCTACAACTAAATTTAACAAAGAAAAAAACAGATGCCATTTATTAAAAGCAAGTCAGCCTCAAGACAACTAAGACAAAATATTAGGTTGCTCTGATGCACTGCCCAGAAACGTGGAGTGTTTATGTAAGTTACACAAGCCTCACTTGTCCATTTTAGTGTGTTTGGGGTCAGTTTCAACAAGTTAAAAAAACTCACAAAACTAGGTCTAACTAAGTTCTACATGATTTGTTATCAACTAAACTCATAACTTCAGTTATATTTAAAGAAGAACTATGATTTTACATACATTACATAAGCATGGATGCTTTCAGTTGCATTTCTGTCAGCTCTGCTAAATTTGAGCAAAATTTTGGCTCTTATTTCTATTTTTTAATGTTTTGGTGGTGGTTATTGTGATTGGATTTGGATGGTGGTGGCATGTGGTTGCGAGTCACCCATCAAGATGTGGAAACCAACTCACAGGTCTGTAATCACTAGCCTACTTCTGCCAACTAGCTGCTAGCGAGGTCTAAGTTTTCCCATGTAAATATCAATAAACATTGAGAAAAAGATGGAGAAGAATGGGCAAGAGCTAAACTAGCATCCTGCTAGCCATTGTTCAGGTGATTGAAAATATCAGGAACTGTAATATCCTTTGATTTACCGAAACATAATAAACTGGGGGTGCCGGTTCTGGTGGCTGATGTGTTACAAGACGCACGACTTTCCCCCAGGAAACTTATGTTGGTCTGAAGACTTCCAAGTTTGAAAATACACACATTTAAAGTGAGCCTACCAGACATGTGTAGCCTGCTGAACATTTCTGCTGCAGGTTAGACTCTCAAGGCAACATTAGCCGATATTAGCATAGCACACCTGAATCTCCTACCAAACTGTCAGCTGTCAGGTTGCATTGTGAGTAATGTTGGAACAAGGTTTTGATAACGAGAAACAATGCATGTATTAAAAAGAACAATATTTCTAGTATCCCTGACTCCGTTCAGAGAGATTTTGGTACTTTTTTAAAAATTTTCCATCAGTCTTGGTTGAGAACCAATGATCACATTGTACAAAACAAAACAAAACAAAACAAAACAAAACAAAACAAAACAAAACAAAACAAAACAAAACAAAACAAAACAAAACAAAACAAAACAAAACAAAACAAAACAAAACAAAACCATGTTAAATTTGGTTCACTGCACATCTCTTGGGTGCAGGCAACTTATCAACAGACTGAAAAAAGATTTTTGTCATGTGCTTTAAACAATTCTCCTAATGCATAGTAGGGTGCATTTTCCCAAAAAGAGGCAAAATCCATAAAAATGCCATAGAAATGCACAGCAGTAAAGCATGTGCGCAGTTCACATGAGGTGTTGGAGTTATTTGTCATTCACTGTCCCCCATAGGCCAGCGCTAATCCTGCTGCCGTTTTATGATCTACCAAGTGCGTCAAACTGTTTCCATTCCAGACGGATCCCCCAGCTACCTTTCCTATAAACTCTTACTCCACACATTGAGAGTTCCTTGGTTCAGCACCAGGCCCCCAAGGTCCAGAGCACAGAGGTATGGGTGTTACTGTAACTATGTCAAAATATTAATATTCACCTGTCAGTATTGCTAGAGCAGAAGCAGTTGGATGTAACCCAACAACAAATGTCCATTTGTTGTGATTAGAGTAACTAAGTGGAGTCTGGATCTGGGATCAATTACAGGTTAAGCTAACATATTTCCTTATTAGTTATTCTATGAAATACATTAATGACATCAATTTCTCCTGACATGCGATACTTAAGCACTGGAGAGAGTCACAAAATGATAGGATGGTGCATAGCTTTTAGAGCTGATTACAGGATCATATCAAATTAATCAGCTGTAATAGTGTACATCAACCCTTCAATCTATGTGTGCGCTCTTTGTTAGATGCTCAGTTAAAACCTATGCGTGCTGTTTTATTTATGTTTTTCTCCCCATAATTGGGTAAACATTTTTGAAACTTTCATAACATTTACTTAAATGGTTATTACATTGCATGTTACATAGCATCATACATTTTAAATATACTGTATTGAATATATTTCAGATTTCACTAGAATGACAAAGCCTCATAATTAAAAACAAAACTTGTACAGTTGTGACCTCTGGTGGCGTGGTGGATTACATGCAGCCACTTTATTCATATAGCATCCAGTCAGAGTTGATTAACATTCACAAATGTCTCCCATTGACAGATGAAAAATGAGGCTATTGACCAAGCTGCTAAATTAGAACCCTATCACTTTTATTTTTCTATAACTGCAATTTAAAAAAAAAACAACAATACCGTTCCAATTACTGGTTACAAACTTTCAAAGGAAAACACTAGTGATAGTCAAATGAAGTCTCATGAACCATTTTCTTTGTTCTCTGAGCCAGCTAGATGGCGCTCTTGGTTCAAAGAGAAATGCTCAGGGAATTTGAAAGTATGTGCTTTCAACTCCTTGCTGAACAGAGAGTGCTATTGAGTGGGCTCAGAAAATACAGAAACTGGTTCATGAGGCTTCATTCAAAAACACCACCAAATGTGATCCTTTCCTAGTGTAGCTAAAAAAAGCAGGAGGATAGATTTTAAAATGTTAATCTGAAAAACTGGCATTTTATTAAAAAAAGTACACAGATGAGAAAAAAACAAATCAGGCATGTATCCTGAGGGGATCCTCACAGCTAATTTAGACTGCATACATTTTCGTCAGTTGCATTGCAATTAATAGGTTAGACATTGCTTCAACAATAGTTAAGCACCATTTTCTTTTTTAATTTCTTTGAGCTGTGCATAGGTCCTGAAAACATCAGGTTCTTTGAGAACTTTGAGAAAAGAAAGTAGGATTCTTGACCTTTCACAGTCATTTAATTGATTTGGTTAGTAGCAGTTTTTCTGGCTGTGAGACATAATGTAAACCCATACAACCCATGTAACCCCATACACATATGTATCAGGAGCTAAGACATGTCAAATGCTCTGTAAAATATCAAACCAAAGCCCAGTTGACACTTTGTTTAGCTTACAAACTTGAGGGAGGAGACAACAGCTATCCTGGCTCAGTCTAAAGATAACAAACTCCACATTCCAGTGCCTCTAAATACCACTCACTGTAACATATTTCCCTTCAAAAAGAAAGCTTAAACATGCAAGTGGAAGTACACTGTTACAGTGGGATACTGTATTTCAATCAGGAGAGCTGTCATTAAGAGTTTACAGTTACATTTATTACATGGTGCAGAATAAATTGTTAAGACGCTTTGGTGATGAGACCCAAATGTTATGCTGTCATAATTAACGGAAGTTTTGATGCCATGGTTAGAATGGTTGTCATCTGTCACCACCTGGCCCTGTGACAGGAGACTTATGGTTATGCCAACAAAAAGAGCGATAATTAAACACAAAATAATCAAAGAAAGTGAAACAAATAGGCAGGAGGCATCTGTAAAGTAGTGGAGAGTGGATGACTGAGAATGTGCTGCATGGGAGCTTTGTAGTTAAAACAAGACAACAGGACCAAAAAGGCCAAAATGCAAGTTTAATTGGGCTTTTCTAAATCAGGTTGGTGGTGAAGACATGAATAGAGCTGGCTGGATGATGGGAGATGCAGCAGGACTCCTGATGAGCTCAGTGGAAGGAACAATAGATGTGACAAAGGCTGGAGGTAAATAGAGTAGAGTATCAACTGGTTTGCATTGGAATGACAATTGACAGAACTGGCATGACAGAAGCAAAGGAGGTGTGACAACAGCATCATAGAATGGGTATTAGGATTATTTTAGGATTCATGACCACCTGCCCATCAGCTGGATTATCACAAAAATATGAGGCTGAAAGCAATGCAGTGGTGCACCTGTGTTAAACAATAATAAATGTCTTTACTGGTGTATTTAATCACTTAGATACTGAGTGACAATAACCAAAATAATGCAAGTAGCAGTATTCTCACAATGCAAGAAATCAATTAAGTTAATTTAGAAACCATTGATGCAAAGTTGGTCAATGTCCAAGAACAGAAGCTATGAATGTCTTTCAATAGACCACAACAGTCTACTTGTTTTTATTTAGTAGTGATGATAAACAATTACAAATGTTTTTTTAAACAGTGATTTTTTAAAGCAAAGCTAAACTGCCATTGAGATTAATCAAAGCAATCAAAAACAGAAAAGAAAACTAAGTTCTACTTTAAAGAGGAGGAACTGTGTCAAAAAAACATAGAGATCTGAAAGTGAATGAAAGATTACAACAAGAGTATCCAAAAAGAAACTTGGATATACTGCATGCTTTGCTTTTGCATGCCTCTGCTAAACACCAGTTGCAGCTAACATCCATGTTTGCATCTAATCATATGTAGCCATGACAGTAGACAATTCTTCAAATATGGATGCTGCTGCAAAGAAGCTACAAATTCTAAAACGTGGATGCTTCACACGTCTTCTACCAGGCAGCGTAGAAGACCTATACAATCACTGCAGTTTCATGATGGACAGTGTCACCAATGTCCTCCTTCCCTTGTTAACGTTAAGTAATGGCCAAAAAAGTGTTTTTGAAGAACATTGTGATATCACACAGAAGCTTATTTTTGACATTTTGGATTTAAAATATCATCACTTCGTTATTAATTTCTAATTGACATTTGTGTGAAAGTTTGTCATAATGTGACTATAAATTCATGGGTTATGGCCAAGAACATGTTTTATGAAGTCACAGTGACCTTTGTTCACCAAATTCTAATTAGTTCATTTTTGAGTCTAAGTGGAATGTTTTTGTATGTTTTTTTCTTCCAAATTTATGGAAACTCCCTTTAATGCCTTCTGAAACATCCAGTCCACAAGAGTGACACAGATCAAGGTCACAGTGACATTAAGCCACTAAATTTCAGTTGGTTCATCACTGATTCCAGGAGGATATTTGTCCCAGTGTATTCTTGACGAAATCACATTTACAAAACAGGTGAATGGACGGACAACTCAAAAACATAATGCCACGACTATCGTCAGTTCTCTCTTGCACTTTTTTCTACATCTTATATTAGCCTAAAGGGGTTGATTCAACGATTTGTGGCTTAAACACTTTCATATATCTTAGAAACTCACACAAGTCACCAAATACACAGCAGCACAGGCAGAACATGTACGTACATGGCTATACAACTGACTAATGATCTATCAAGTAAATTCACTGAAGTATGAAAGAAATGGAAAGTGAAGACAGTTCCTGTTGATCAGAGACAAGAATTTTGTGATGGCTGGTATAAGTAGAGAACAAGTGATGCAGGATACACGCTGGGCCTTGGGGATCCCCCTTCCACCACAATTGGGTTAGTCCAACTCTTCAGCAAAACTCTGAACTGCAGAGGCATAAAAAAGGCATCCCTAAGTTTCATGCACACTGGGTAATTATAAAAACTCCTAATTTACTGACCTAGAAATGTACATTTTAGAGTGTAAGGGTTTCTACCACAACTGTGTGTGTGTGTGTATATACTGTACCTGAGCGGATGCCAGTGTCTTGTCTACTGTCCCTGAGGGGAAAGCAATGTTAGAATTTGTTAAAATTTCCAGGCAGAATATATAAAGTAAACATGTAGCAGAAGTTGGTAAAATGTGAACTGCACTTACTTGTGCTGGTTTCACAATCGTTGAAAAATCTACATCACCATCAAAAGTGCTGTTAGTTATTTGGTCAACACAGATTGCACCGCCACCACGTGCATCAAAATCTGCTCCAGAATTCTGTCCAGCATCTCCTGAAAAAGGGAAAAAAGCTTAACACTTTGATGCTTGATACTATTAAAACCTATGTTTAAAGGTAGCGTGTGTACTGCCTGGCAACATGCTTCAGTAAAATAGGGGGCACCAGTAGACCTCCTCACACCCTCCTCCCCCCTGTTGAAGATTGTGTATAGTGAGATGCAATAAACCTTGCAATGTCCTTTAAACCTTCCAATCTTGTCTCATCTCATAACAGTAATTCCAAGTGATTGCAATATAGTGAACCAAAAGATATTTAATAATTCAGTCTTCTACTGAATCCATACCATAGACTGAATGCTATGACAATGGCAGCACATGTAGATGCAGCAAACAGTAGCTCAGCAAACCTTACTATTTTTTTGTTATTGTTTTGTTTTGTCTATTTTTTTAAAACCATGGCCCCTTCTGCTGAAGCACAACGATTCTTTGATAGAGTGGCACTTATCAACATCCGGAGAAGTTGTGTTGGGTTTAGATTAAATGCAGCAGATCGCGTGAGGATCTTCACCGGTGGCATGTGCCAAACGGCGAGTCAGACCAGAGGGGAGAAACAAAACCGCAGGCACTAAATGAAGAGTGCGAGGAGAGCCGGTATCAGGGTGAGGCTGGCCCGACTTGGACCGAGAGCTGCTTCTCTTCCAAGCCTTCTTCTGTCTAATGTCTGCTCGCGGGAGAAAAAAGTGGATGAGATGCGATTAAGGCTCATTCAGCAATGTTTTTTCAACACCATGGCTCTTTCGGCAGAAGCAAGACTTTTCTATGATAGAGTGGCACTTATCAGCATTGGGAAAAGTTGTGTTGGGCTTGGACTGAATGCAGCGGATCGCAAAAGGGTCCCCACCGACGGCATACGCCAACAAGCCAGTCGGACTGGAGGGGAGAATTTAAACTGAAAGTGCCGGACAAAGAGAGGGAGAAGAGTCGGTATCACAGTAAGGCTGGCCTGACTTGGTGTGGGAGCTGTTCCTCTACCAAGCCTTCCTCTGTCTGGTGTCTGATTGCAGGAGAGTGAAGTGCATGAGATGTGCTTTTGGCTTACTTAGCTAGGGGAGATCTAGGACTGCTCTGCACACATCTTCACAGAGACATGGTTAACACCTGACATCAAGCTGTTGCACTGGATGGACTGACCTTTTGGGTTCCATTTAGACACAAGACTGATGCAAGTTTAAAAAAAATGCACTGAACAATTGAACAATGCCATTAGCAGCAACATCACCAAGAAACTGGATGGAATATTCATAGTTGCTGCTGATTTTAATCAACTCAACCTTCAACTCCAAAGATGTAGCACTATCAAGGATAACTATAATTTTGTTTTTTAAACTTTGTTTAATAGTTCAGTCACAGACTGTAATGATGCCTAATAGACCAGTCCATTTTAAATCAGAACTAGTCAAATATGACTAGTATGACTCAAATATGTTGTGTAAACATAAGGACTGTGCTGCGCACTTCTCAATATGCGTAACTTTATGCTTTTTAAGAATTTAAACTGATTGGTTTAAAAAATATACCCCTTGTACAGTTGTTGTGATCGTTGAAATTAGCTATAGAGACCAAAATAATTTTTGCACCAGGCTATAAACATGATTATTTTTGCTGTTAGTTGGGCATTTTAACCTCGGGCCCTACGGGAATTGACTCTGTTTTGGAGCTAACCTCAAGTAGCCATTAGAGGAACTGCAGTTTTTGGCACTTTAGCATTAGCTAAAGTTTTTAGGCTTGGAGGTTGCTGTTTAGTACATACAGTCTAAATGTACAGTCATCAGTTATTGTTTTTTTTGTTTGTTTGTTTGTTTTTTAAAGGCCAACCACTATGTGGAAGAGGGGTAAAAATCTGGTTGTATTAAGAAAAACACTCACTTCTCTACTTTGTCCTCTAATATTGTACTGAGTGCAGACAAAACATCACAGCTGTACAAGTAATACAAAACAGCATGTTAATTTGATTAACATGTTAATTTCAGCAGATATCGCTGCATCACAACACATAGACTTATTTGATATAACGTCAAAATATTTGCTACTTTACATTCTGTTGATTTTTCTTGTTTAAAACTAAAATTCTGGCCATGTTTACAAATTGCAACTTTTAAAAAAAAAAAAAAAGAAAGAAAGGCCCCAACCAAAATGAAGCTGTAAATGAGCTTAACTGAAGCACTGCAGCATAGTTTACAACTTTTATCATTTGTTATGTGTCTAATTTGATGCATGTTTTAGGATGTTACGTTTTGTGATATGTTTTGTTTTTGTCTTGTTTAATTCTAAGATAGAAAAGCCCAACCAGGGACAGGGGTTGCAAAATAGCCTTGGCTAGAAGCCCTATATGCAACACATCAGTAAGTTTTTCTCAAACTTCTTACTATGTTCACTGCATTGTCCTTGTCTAATACACCAGTAAATAAATAAATTAAATTCAGGGAATAAGAATAAATAAGAATTATGAATGCTTACCACATGAAGGATTTCCTGGAGCACTCACTGTTTCAGTCCTGGCGGTGAAGTTTTTTGCTTTAACATTGTCAATCTTTCTGTTGGTAACAACACCGCCACTATCAACATTTGTTCTTGGTGTTGCTGACCCTGTAAAACATAACAACTTGTCAAATTTGTGTTGCACCGTTTCTTAGAAGATTTCACAACAATTTATAGAAAAATTAAGGTGAAACTTCTGCTTTGATTTAAGCCAAATGCATTTTGAGTCTCACTAATTGCATGTAGAATGCAGACAAGGGCTGTCTATTATTTTACAGGCTGTTTTTTAACTTCAGGGTTAGGGTTGAAAAGCAGTTTCTGCCTCAGAATGTCCTTTTTTGTACCCTTTTGAATAATTATTTTAAAAGGATCTTACTGATCTTGTCTAATGTGTGCTGCTTTGCTATTGTACCCTTAGAAAGTCAATCATACATAAAATATCCATACACTTAACAACGTAATCAGAGTCACCTGAAATCCATGTATAGATAGCCTGGATGTAATTAGAGTCACCTGGAATCCAGTTATAGATAGCCCGAATTCCATCCAGAATTGGCCTCAACCAGTCCATGATCTGCAATGACAAAATATTACGAGGGATAGTTTGGATTTTTTTTTTATATAGGGTATCAAGTAAACAAGATGTGTTTAGTTGGTTGTGGTCACCATTTCCGGAATGTCTACTTTTTGTGTTTTCCTATCCAGTAATTTTACAGGCTTTAGACTTTTGCATCGTGTTGTGTAATTATATAAAAGATAATCATTTTCCACTCTGGGTAAATGATTTGAAGTCAGTTATTTTGCAGAAAACAAACAAATCCCCATCACAACATATCTGTCAAACTGCCTTTCTGTAAAAGAGATAGCTCAGATTTTTTGAAGTGGGGTTTTATGGGTTACTTATCCATAAATAAAATATATTATATATAGTACATATCAGTCAGCTGGAGAACCAGGCCAGAGTCGGACATTGAAGATAAGCAGAGTCCCTGCTAGCATTTTTTTATTCTAAAAATGTTCTTAGAATATTTGAATACAACCACTGAACGTCTTGATAACATTTTCAGCAGCAAGTTTTCTTTATATTCCCAGAATGTTCTTCTTAAAGTTCGGGTAAACATTCTCTATAAATATCAAAAAATGTTATTTATTTACTTTTTTGTCGTTATTATATCACATTACATAACATTTTCATAAAAAAGAAAACATTCTGTAATCTCAGTCCTCAATAACATTTTCTGAATGTTGCTTTTAAAATGTTGTTCCTTTGTTCTCATGTAACAATGTGGGAACCTCTCAGCATCACCAAAACATCCTCAGAGTGTTGCAGTTAAAACGTCATGTCTTAGAAATCATTTAAATTTATAAGACCATTATTTGAAATAATAAACATCCTTAAAACATTCTTTGACCAGTAAGTATTTTAGCCACCTGAAAAAAGTCCCACCTAAAAAGGGGGACTTTACCCTTGATGTCTGTCAAACTGCCTTTGTGTTAGAGCAATAGTTGAGAATGTTTCAAGTGGAGTTGTATAAGGTACTTAGCCATAGACAGTATATTACGTAACAGTAAATGTCAGTTGGCACGCCCCGAGTTTAAACTGGGTTTGATAATTAATTTCAAATCATTCATCCTGAAACAAAAGTGATTATGTTTTATGTAATTACAGAATAAAATGTAAAAGTCTGAGGCCTCTGGCATCTGTGAAGTTACTAGACAGGAAGAAGTAGACATTCTAGGGATGACAACCATCAACTGAACACATCCTGTTTACTTGTCAGTAACATTCTTTAAATCTGCTGCACGCAAAGCTCAAAGAACTGAACACAGGACCGTCTGAAAACATCACAAAATACTGTTGTATTCCCTGCCAGGACTTTGTACTATTAGGTGGAAAAATCATGCTGAACACAATGTGCAAATAAAAAAGAAATCCACACTTTGAACTTTGAACTTTGAAATAACTTAAATTAAATGCATCTTTAAATGACTGCAATGTTTTTAAAAAGTATTCTTAATAGAAAAAAAATGTAAAGATTTCTGTATGCATCTTCTGTTAGAAGACTTACATGGCTGCGTGCCAAAAACTAGGTCAACATGTAGAGAGTCTATTACATTAATGACAGAACAAACAAGGCACAAAACCTACCTTGATGTGGTGTGACTGACCGTACAGTAATCGAACAAAAACTGCCGGAATAAAAATGAGTCTGAAGACAAACTTTTTGAAACGTTTCCAGCCGATGATCGAGCGAAACAAAAAGCTTGCTGCTCTCTACGTCTTCTCACCCAACTCAGCTCAAGCTAAGAGGAAGGCAGAGGTAAAGAATGAGGAAGTAGACCTATAGATTCCACGTGGCAAGAACGAGTAAGCCAGTGCTGTGTCTAGCTCCTCCAGGGCCCTAGGTGAAGTGTTGGGGGATTTTCAAACCTCTAAAATGATGTGAGGGCATACATTTAATATTTAAAAGCATTAATCTGCTGAACTTTAAAAGGTATAAAGGCTAAATCTGTCTAGAACTCTTAGCATCTGTTAGCATCTGTTCTCTTAAATTTAAATCCTCACACCTCACACTGACCCCAGGAATTTTACAGAAAATGAAAATCAGTGGGAAACACTGTGGCTCCAAAACAAAAACTCTTTGAAACCTAAAGGATTTACAGAATCTGCATCATAACAGCTCCCAAATTTGAAAAAATAAAACATGCCACATTCCCTCTAACTTGTTTGTTTTAAATGTTGTAAAAATCAGACAGGAGATCTGCATACTGTATTAAAAGCTACCAGAAATGTTTATGGTGCAACATTTCAGTTTAATAGAAAATGACTGGCACCAACGTGTTGCTTACAAAGATAATCCAAACAACATGATCTCATAGTTACAGTCGACCCACCCACAACCAACTTCCTCCTTATCAGCCCTACCACAGTGACTGACTCATTTTTTATCAGGTATTCCAGATGGCAGTTTGAAATGTACCCAGTGTGCACGCTATTCATTTACTCATCCAGACTCTAGTAAAAATACAAAAGCTATCAGTTTATATATATATATATATATATATATATATATATATATATATATATATATATATATATATACACACACACACAAAAACAGTAATTTGGTCTCACTGATTTTTGGCTCTACTGCTGCCTTGATGAGTTTGTTTGTATTATTGAGTGCTATATATAAATGTTACATGGTGGAATTGGGCTGTCTGATTGAAAGGTAAAGTAGTAAAAAAATACTCTAAATATTGCATACACATAATCTGTTGTACTTTTGTTTTAGGTGGGACTTTCTTTGGGGACTAAAATACATTATGCTGATGTGCACCATCCACAGAGGTAGACTGTATATCTTCCATTTTGGCACCCCTGCTGTTTTGCCTAATACAGACATCTGCTGTAGGTAATACACTAACTATGCGGTAGTTCATAGTAGTACCTCATACAACCCTACTCAAAAAAATCTGAACTACCACCTTAAAGTCTTTTTGGGCAAGTTTATCCATCTTCTGTTTTATTTTATTTTTTGCTTGACATGTTCTTTTTTTCTTCACAGTAGTTTTTATAGTATGTGTCTTTTGAATTATCTGTGACATAAATTTGATGCAGGTTCTGATGTATTAAGCATGGTATTTTATTGTATTGTTTTAGTAGTTTCTGGCTCATGGAATTTTGTTCTCCATGTGGCCCAACCTGACTGTTTCAACCCAAGAGTGGACTGACTCTAAATCAAGCTAATCACAACCACCTGGGAGAGGAATGTGTTTGTGCCTGTATATATTGCTTGCTCTGCTTTGTGCTGGTGATTTGACAATGCCTGAAACAAGACCTCTGTTAGCTGACATGTTACACAATTTAAATTGCTAGGTGCTTTAACAGTGTTTAGATCTCCTGTCTGATTCTTGCCTAGTTTGATTGTTTGACCCAGCACATAGATGTTTTTTTTGGATTATGCATACCCTACACCCTACTTGTTTAAAATGTTGCAGAGAAACACAAACACACACACAATATCAATGCAAGCATTACGACTGATAAATACAACCTATCCCTATGTAAACAGTAAATTTGGCCATGCCATAAAATAAACATTATAAAGAGAGTATAGCTGTATAGCTCCGAATATTTGACTGCAACAGACACATTTTACCCCAAGAGGGTATTCATCAGGCAAAATGTCTGATTTACTGGTGGCAGACATGCCCAGGCTTGTCCATGAGTCCTTGAAGTCCAGTTTGAACCAGATACCAGTAGAATCAGGCAGGTATGACTCTATCAAGAGGAGGAGGAGACTCCTAATTCTGGAACTGACTTGAGTTTGTTGGTGTTGCTGTCTGAGGGAACAAAGTAAAGTTCAAAGTATTTATCAGTTGAGATTAATTTGATCCAGTCTCAAGAGCGTCAGACACAACACCTTCATGTGGGAGGATGGTGTTTGCTTCCTGTATGAATGTAAAGCCAAACCATTACGATTTTTTCTAAAGCTAACCACATGCTTTTGTTGCCTAAACCTACTCGTGTGATTGTTGCACAAAAAGAAATAAACGTAAACACGAGGTGTTTTACCAAAGTTGTGTGTTTATTTAAAAATACAACCTGTATGCATGTTATCAACAGAGACTATACACTTCTTGTGAAAACATAAGTGTATTTTGAAAAGGCACAATTCATGTAGGTGTAAATTGACAAGGTGTCCCAGAACAACAACAAACACACCCAGGATGGTCTGGTGTGCTCTGCAAGCACAACATGCCTGCTCTTGCCTGACAAGGACTCAACCCACAAACCTGCTTTTTTTATCTTTAAAAAAATATATATATATATTAGCACCATTCTTTTAATACGGGTACATTGCTGGTATAAACCAGCTTTTTTAAAAATATCCCATCAAGAGAGACTCTTACTCCAGCTGAGACAAAGCACAAAGAACTGACCATCCTGTGTATGTGACTGTTATAGAACAACCTTTGGCCCCCTCCCTTTACATTTCCTGTGGAAACTACCTCGCTTTCAGACTCAGAGTGGAGAAGGCTCACTATGCGTAAAATAGAAATCAGAAGTACAATTTATAAGGATAAATACAAAAAAGGATGTTGATATAAAAGTACAACCACACATGAATACACCAGTTTATAATTATGTTAATGGCAAACAAGTAAAACTTCACATATCTTCACAACCAAATTTTCCAAAAGTTGGCCTACAGTTGTCTTTTTCAGCCGCATTTCAAATAATGGCTTATACACTGGTTCCACTATTGCTTAGCACCATTTTTTGAGTAATTTCTCTGAGCTGTGGATAAGTTGTGACAATATCAGGCTCATTGAGAACATCAAGAAAAAGAGAGCAGGAATTTTGACCGTTCATAATCACTTGATCAATCAGATTAGTCACAGTTTGTTCTGGCTGTGAGATATGCTTCAGATTCTGATACTGTCTGTCCGTGACGATGTGTTTGGCATGCACATGCTGCAGAATGAAGGAGTGATCCGCCCTCAGGCAGTCAATGAGTTCCACCTTGTGCTCAGTGACCGTTTCCACAGCAGGGCCCTGTAAAAGACAGCAGGTGGTGTTTATAGTCCTTAATGATTGTGTCAGCCTGAGTGTAAACATCATTCTTTGCCCTGTCGCTGGCTGTATGTAGTCCCCTCTCATGCTTTGTATAGGATAAACTTTAGGGCTTCCCCCTGAGAGTCAGAAATTCAAATCATCAGTCCAATACCCCTCAGTCAATTTAGATTTATACAAGTTGAGCTGCTGTCTTTTTTTTTGTTCTTTGTTTTGCTATTCAGTGTGCTGTGCAGTGAATTGCTGGGGACGTTTTGTTCCCATGGCTTTACCGCAGAGTGACTGCTCTTGACTCTCATGCTACTCTTTGCGTGCAGTGGCACAGAGGAAAAGAGACTGCACTGTATCGCCTGGAACACACTGCATGCATGAGCAGCACGTGATGTTAACCTCGGCGAACTACAGCGTGTTTCACGCTCGCAGTGTTTACAATGGCAGCATTGTGGCTGCGCAGCTTTTACAGGGTTGCCTGTGCAGTAGGGATATCCATGGTTGGGGAGTTCCCGCCTAAACGCTGGTTTGACTAATCCCAAGCAGTCTCATTGAATGTGAGCTCACGGATTGGGTGTCACAGCTGCCAAAAATGGCAGAAAATCCCCTTTTTGTAGAATTGAATTGCTCCTTAAAACAGAACATTTAAAAGCAATCACTTGAGCAAACATAATGGTAATGAGAACTATCTTCATCTGTCTAATCCAACTGATCAGCTTGACTCTACTGTCGTTGCATAAAAAGGGCATCCTTGAGTTTGTTCCACACTTTGTGTGTGTGTGTGTGTGTGTGTGTGTGCGTTTGTGCGTGCGTTTGTGTGTGTGTATGCAATGTACCTGAGAGTATGGCGGTGTCTCATCTAACTTCCCTGGGAGAATTTGCTGAAATTTACAGACAGAATATATAAGCTGAATAAATATGTAAACTGATCACCAGTAAGCAGTTAGTAAAATATTACCTGCACATACTTGTGATGGTTTCACATTTATTGATAGATTTATGTCACCATCGACCTCGACATTGGTCATTTTGCCAGCGCAGATCACACTTCCATCACATGCAGTGAAATCTGCTTGGGGGACCTGTCCAGCAGCATTTCCTGAAAGACGTAATAATGCACCTAATTAAAATGTTGCCCTCTTGTATTAAAACATGTTTAAAGGGAAAAAATGGTTGTAAATGAGCTATGCTGAAGCACAGTAATGCATTTTACAACTATCGTTTTATAATTTGCACAGACAGATCATCTTTTTTTATTTCTTGATTTATTTTTGAGAAAGGGGCTGGTAAAATAAGATTATCTTCTCCCTGCCCCTTTTCACTCATGGAAAATACCAGAGGAAATAACTTAAAATAAATTTTAAACTGTCTGTTTCATTGAGTGAAATAAAAGTGAGAGATATGAGAAATATTAATGCTTACCAGTCAGACGACTTCCTGCACCAGTAATTGTTTCAATCTTTGCGTTGAGGGATTTTCCTTTGACATTTGTTAGTTCTCTGACATCAACAACACTGCCACTATTGGCAAACACTGTTGGTTTGGATGATCCTGTAAATATTAACAACAGACATCCTTTAGAAACTTTATAATAAAATGTAAAAAAGTGAACCTTGAACCTCTAACTTTATGAAATCCAAAAGCTCTCAGTATATCCAGTGCAGGCAGATCTTTACCTTCAGTGTTGGAGTTGAAAAACTGCTGCAGTTGTTGGTAGCGTGCCTGATGTTGCAGCAGAATGTCCAAGAAGCGCTGAGGGGCGCCTCCTTCCTTTTGCATTATTATTTTCACAAGTGCTTTCATTTTATCTAGTGGACTGCCTTGATTCTGTACCCCGAAATATTCATTCATAGATAAAATATCCCCACACTGCCTCAGGATGTAATCAGGGTCACTTGAAAGCCACAAAGGGAGTTTGTCCTTCTGTGACACCAGCTTGTCCATGATCTGCAATGAGACAGAAAATATTTCACAAGGCTCTTAACAGATGGAGTTGACAGAGATATGGCAGGCCTAAAGGGTAACGTCATCTTTTTTCAACCCTGGATATTATTTTCCCATGTTTCTGTGTCTAAGTGACTGATGTGAACAACATTTTTTGAAATTAGTCCAGTCTTCAGAGAGAGGACTGCGGCCAGGATGGGGCAATTGTTCACCATTACCTTGTGTCCATTAATAGTGGTAACTTTTGCCATAGATAGGCTTGAATCATTGGTCTCTTAACCTTCCGCTCTACTTGGTCTGTTTATTATTGGAACCCTTTTTTTCCTCTGCATAAAAATCCCTGCTAACACCCGCTAACATCTGGCTTTTTAATGTAATAGGAAAAGTTACAATCTGCATTCACACATGCATCATATTAATCTGCAGTAGTTACAGGAATTTATCAGCTCCAGCTCTGATCAGCAGTGATGGCAAAACAACACCCAATTGAACCTGCTTATTTTAGCCCCTCAACCGGCAAGATGAAATTAAATGCCACAGACAAAAATACCGTCAGTGTCTGCCCAAGGTGTGCTCAAACTTAGAGCCAAATTAGTCTGCACCGAGTTCGAAATAGAAACTGAACAATTAAGAGATATATACAGTATATACATAAAGACACAACTACCACAAAGTTTTCACTGGCCTCCATGCTGCTGCTTACCTGTCCATGACAATGAACGTAAAACACCAAATATATTTAAAAAAAAAAAAAAAACAAAAACATATACAGAAAAGCCTACTCTTCTGCTGCAGAGTTCTGTACAAACTCTGATCTAATGACAATGGTAACGGAGTCTATTACCTATTTTAAGCTGGTTTACCCATGTTTAAAAAATCTACATACATGAACCAATTTTGTTTGAAAAGCACTTACTATTGTGTCCAAGTCACTCAAGGAGAAGAATCAGAAAACTCAGGAGACATTACCTGTTGCAGGAGGACAACACTGGAAACACAAAACGTTGTTGGTGTTGTTTTCTTTTTTTCGAATAATTTATATAAAACCAAACTAAGTTCTTCAAGACACAAGTAAAGAGACACTTCAGACACTTCTAATGACAATGTGAGCATGTCTGTGGCAAAAATAACCACTTTAAATGGATGCACAGTGGCGGTGTACAATTGCCCCATCTCGTTACACTACTGGCATTGTATGGTTGCTGGCTGCACTCCTCTCTTTTATTGGCAGGTGAATTAGAATTTAAAAACTGTTGTTCACATCTGTCACTTTGACACAAAAGCAAGGGAAAACAGAGTCCGGGTTAAAAATAATGCATCCGTTTTCCTTTAATGGGGATTTGCTGGATTTCTCCTGCAAAGTAATTCACCCAGAATCAAACATGAACATGTTAAATGTAATGGCACAGTACAATGAACAAGTATTAAGTCTTATTTTGTTAAGTTACTGGACAGGAATACACAAAAGGTAGAAACAAAGTAACACGAGGACGACCAACATCATTTAACACATCCTGTTTACTTGTTTATATTCTCTGCACCCAAAGCTGGAAAACTGATCTCGTGGGAGACCTTCAATGTGTACTAGGACAAAAAAATGTTCATTCTCCTTTTAAATTCATCCGTGTTTTGTGCGTTTTCTCCGCGTAAAGCCGGATTTCCGCCGCTTGCATGTGCGTTGCGTTACAGCTCCACAGTGCTCCGTCATCCGAACAGTCCAAATACGACGCGATTATCCACTAGTTGCATAAAAACCTCAACTCCTCGACCTGTAAGTGACTAAACGTTTACCATATACAGTATAACATGAAAAAATGCATGCATGATTGACTGTAGGCAGCTACTGTACTAAACCGAAAGTAAACCCTCTCCACATCTGGAAAGTCTGTTTTTGAGCGCACAATGCTTACCTTTATTTGGTTCTATGTATTGTCCTGTTGTTGAACAAATTCTGCGGGAGTAAATTCGACTCTTAAAGGAAATATTAGAGTTTCCGAGTTATGATCAACAGAGAGCCAAAGTCACTCCGTCAGGGTAACGTACAGTGGGCTGTGTACTTCCTTTTTCTCTCACAGAGTCTGCGCATTACATATTACAGGCAAACATACAGCACAGTTTATGATGGCGAAAGCCTGCTCTGAAGGGCCCCACTATTGCAATACTATGGTGTGAATGTGAAGGCTTACTCTCATTGTGCCAAATCTACATGTTATCTTATGTAGCCTATCAAGCTGTAACAATGCTGTAAAAATACTTTGTTTCAAGTAAAAGTACTGCATTGAAAATATTAATTAATTAAAGTTTAAATGAATTAAAACTTAAATTAAAGTTTGGGCAACATTCTCTATAAACATCAAAAAATGTTTTTTGTTGTAAAATTGTTTCACAATTCAATTGTTTTGTTTTCATCACATTACACAACAATTTCATCTTAAAATAATAAAAAAAAGTTCTGTAATCGAAGTCCTCATTAACATTTTCTGAAAGTTGCTTTGAAAATGTTCTTTGTTCTCATGTAACATTGTGGGAATGTTTTATAAAAGAACATTCGATGATCTGTCATCTCTTAGTACACCAAAACATCCTCTAAATTTTGCAGTTCAAACGTGATGTCTTAGTCTTCATTTAACCTTGTAGGAACATTATTTGAAAAGAAACACATCCTTAAAATGGTCTTTGAACATTAGATTCAAATGTTTACTTTAAAACATTATTGCAACTTGTAGGTAACGTTAGCCAATGTTGTGCTTGCTTTGTTGTGACACTATCACACTGACAAAGTCTGTCCTCAGACAGATAGACAGATATGTAAAAACACCTGGCAAAATATTTAAAACAGCCTCTGTGGTAGTTTCCACTATAGTGGTTGTCTCCATGATCACGCTTCACCATGACGTAGACTCACAAAGTGGACACAACTATTATTGCCACCCTGGTGTTGCAATTATAATATTAAAAAATGGTAATAAAACAGGTTTAAAACATGAACTGATACTCATATCTGTGCTCACTTGCATTTTGACTGCAACAGGTAGTAATAATATTAATATGACATGTACTGTATATAGCAAGCTACTAAAAACATCATCACCAAGGCCAGTTTTTTGTATTAAAATATAATGAAATGATTTACTTCATGACGATATACACAGAAGCACACACACAACAAATATGCACAAATACAAGTCAAATGACATTGTTAAAATAACAAACATTCAGTGGTGTTCAGTTAGCTGTCGTAGTCTGCTCGTTAATCTTGAGTGTAAAAAAGTTCATGGATGGTCACGGTGGCTGTTTGACCTCATTAATCTCAGTCACGTTGCTGTTTTTCTCACAATGAGACTGACAAACAGGGCGAGTGCAACTATGAAAGTTATCAAATGAAATGATTTTTTGACACTTTGCAAAGTTTTATACATTAACGGTTAAAACTGACTGAGGAAAGAAATAAAACAAGATGTTAAAAGTCCACATGCTCTGCTTCGGACTCTTTCCATTTTTGTATATGCACAACAGCTGGAATGCAGACTGCGTGGAGTCTGGAATTAGCATTTTAACATTAACCCTTTAACACGTGGATTGAAATCAGTTTTCTTGTGCTGCCTTCCTTTGCCTTTCACAAGCTATTTAGCCCTTTTGAAACATGAGCAATTTTTAAAAATTTCTTTCAAAAACATGGTGAAAAAGAGATGATCAATTTGGCGAGAAATGCCCAACAAATTACATGAGATTAGTAGAAAGAAAATGACTTGAAAATTAGTTTTAAAAAAGGGGTAGAATTTTTGGAAATGATCCAAAAAACTGCAGAAAATTGTCTAGAAAATTAAATTTATAATCATTATAATTATATATTTAAAATGTTTTTAAAATGATATATTTTCTGCATTTTGGGCTAATTTCCTTGTTTGGGTTTATTTTTTACTTTTCTTTTTTTTGTTTTTTTGCTTGATTTGTAAGGTAATTTTCTCATAACTTTTTTGTTTTTGGGCCATGTGTTGTTACGCATGCTCATAACCTTTCTCCCCCACGTTTTAAGAAGAAATCACCATTTTGCTCAGGTTTCAAAGGGTTAATATGTAAAACAATGAAGCGATAAGGTAAATAAGTTATGTGTCAAGAAACAATTTCTTCACAAAGTTAGCAGGTTGCAGGCATGGAGGCGTTAAAATATTTCACTGTGGAGGTTCATGTTTAGTGCCAGATGTGCCTTTGACAAAAGTAGCATTGCGCTCCAGCGTTACTGCTCTCCTTCCAGACGTCTGGTTCAGTTCACTCATATCAACTCCGGAGTCCAAGCTGGTTTCTCGACTCTCGACAGGCCTCCGCCTCCTCTGCTGCTCTGACACTGCGTAATGGATCTCAGCAGCAGGTTTGCCCTCAAGCGATACAAACCAGGCCCGAGGAGGCTGAGTTGAGAGTCCGCTACCTCTAATTTTATTCAATGTCCCTGGGACCGACACTGACTCAGGGAGGCTGAAGAGGCCTCTGGATGTGTTGGCGGGACTTGCTGCCCCAGAGCTCTCCAGATCCCCGAGCTGGTCCTCAGTTTCGGCTGTCTGGTTCTGGGTGGCAGAGGGATCTTTGGGCAGAGTCTGGGTGAAGCTGTCCTTGCTCAGCGGCTCAGCGGCAGCCCCTGTGCGAGGAAGAGTGGCCGACTTGCTCCACTGCGGCTGCTCCGGCTGCTCCTCCAAATGGAAGAATGCTGGAGCGTGAAGGATGGCAACAGGCTGGTTATAGAAAAACAGATTCTCCGTCAGAGAGGCCGGAGCTCTGATCTGATCTGTAGTTTCGTGGAAACTTGTCAGATCATTCAAGTCAGTGTTGAGCTCCAGTTCGTTTCCCTCCACTGTAATGGCCACTGCATTGGGGTTGGCTATTACTTTGCCATTGTGCATAGAAATAACAGAGGCATTGTGTCGATTATCCCCCCGTTCTGCAAATGTTTGCTTCAGTCCACCCTGTCGATGAGGGGAATCTGCTGAAGACAGTTCAAAGATGTCGTCGTCACTTGTGGAGGTGGTTTGGTCCTTTGTCATCACTGGTGGGATCTTCTTTGTTGTAGTTTCACTGAGTGAACTTCTGTAGACAAGACAGAACATTTCCCTCAATCAGTGTCAGGCTAATAAATATAAGCAACAAGCTGTTCTTTTGTCTTCAAGCTCATGTTGCATGCACTACTTGATTACGTAGCAAAAACACAAAAAATATAAATATTCAATAGAATGAATTTGCTTTTGTAATCTCAAAATGGTTTGTAAACTGCTTGGTGCTTTACTAACATTAAAGTGGTTTTGATCCTTCAAACCCACTTTAATGTTTAATGTTTCACTGAAAATGATAAAATACTCATGCCATGTGGCAGGTTGTAGGTTGTAGACTGGTCTTGGTCTTAAAACTGGTCTGAAAATCCCTTTTTTTACCTGGTCTTGTTGTGGTCTCAGACATAGTGGACTCTAGATTATATTTGAAGACTGATTAAGACCTCAATCAGTGATTCCAGGATGTCGCGATGGCAATAATGAACATTAATTTAACTGACCGCTGTGAATCAGTAAATTCTGCCTGATTTCACAATTTTGTCAAATAACTGCATCTTATCTGCTAACTGACTTTTTAAATGGGTAAAAACTTGTTTAATCATAAAGCTGCATGCAGCATATTGATTCTCTCAGGCCTCCTCTCTCTGTCTTAGACAATGTTAAGATGAGAACGGCCCTACTAAAAACGGAGAAGTCTGGCAGTGTTACTTTGTAATTCTACACTATAGAAGAGCACCGTGTGGATGCGCAAAGTGCAGCCGTAACGTTAATCTTCTCACAGGATCCGTGTATTGCAAGTTTACACAGTGACAGAAAGGGTTGCGTTTTCAAAAGATTACACTGTGGAACCCGGTTTCAAAAGTTTTCATTTTCAGGACCCCGAATGTGCAAGGCCAAACTGCAACAAAAGTTTAACTTTACATGCAAGAGTTGTTGCCGTGTAAATGGCCTCTTAATCATGAGGCTACTGCTGGGGGACCTCAGCTCTCCACCAGGGTCAGTCTCACACATACACAGTGACAGGACTAACTGTTAGCATCACACAACTAATGTGACCCAAAGGCTATGAACAGGATTACCGACTGATTCCAGCTGTTTAGATTTCAGCGTGAGATTAATGATGTGTCGGATGGTGACCACTGCTGCAGGGCTTCTGCTCATGTGGCAATGTATGACAAGTAGGGATGAGATCACGTGCTGTGTTAGCTTATGCTGACCAGGTAGAGAGAGCAAGGGGAGAGCAGCTCACGACAGCGGCCCCTCTGTGCTGCACAGAGCCCCACCCCACCCCAACCATCACAAATAGATTCTATTGGAAAGATTGAATGCTCAAAGCAAAAAGCTCCCAATCTGTGACAGCATCACAACTATTACTGTATTTTCCTCTGGCCCCTACATTTTCATTGCAAAAAAACCTATAAACATTGTAACTTGCATAGCATTTTCTTTAAAAAGCTGCCGTGAAATCAGATATTTTACGTTGCAACAGTTCCAAAAGCAGCCAGCAAAACCCTGGATGGACTGCACAACTGCAGGGAGATGGAAGAATGATCCACATGCTCCACATTTTATCACTGGTGTGTCTTGTTCTGTGATACTCACACTGGTTTGGTCTTGACTTGGTCTCAATACACTCTGTAGTCTCAGTCATGACTTGGTCTCCATTTAGGTGGTCTTGACTACAACACTACAAAAGAGGCTCTGCAAAGTTTGCAGCTTGCTAAGAGGGCAACTCAAATCAGCCTGGATGATCACAAAATATATACGTCACGACAAAACCCCTTAAATTACTCTGAAAACACCTTTGGTCAAAATGATAGTGAGACCCAGAATTAGTCTAATTAGCTGTGTTATGAGAAACTAAGAGCTTCACTCATGACTACGGCACGATTATTTGATAATTTTAAGATTTTTGGTGAAGTATTTTTTAAAGTCAAATTACCAGTTATAGCCCTAAAGCATATTTCTAACCTAACAATTTAAGTATACATATGATTTCAGTATGCTTTATTTGTCCTCCTTGTACACTAGTGAGAAATTTTGAGATTTTGGCGGCAACTAAACCAGAAAGTACATCTATAAATGTTCTTCTGAGTTATCACACATACGCGTCACCGAAATGTACAGTATATATAGAATTGTATGAGATGAAAGCATCTGTTACCTGCGATAAAAACGCATTACAACCAGGAGACAGATGACAACAACAAGCAGTCCTCCGAGGACAACCAGCAGGAGAGATGAATGGTGTAAGATGAAGTCAATGGAGATCGCAAGACCAAAGAAACCTAAACACACAGATGTTGAAAAGAGGACATTTGTTTGAAATAAGAAAATATAAGTGCAATAAAAATGAAAATAAGCAAGGTGCATTTTGTATCTTCTTCTAGATTCTGAAAAAAAATGTTTTTTTTTCTTTTTAGTCCTACAGTTTCGTTAGTTTTCCTTTAGAAGAGATAAATTGATACAATCAGAACAATTATGTGATACAATAGGTTTACAACAATGATCACAAATCAGTGTCATTCATTATTTTCCCTCGGATACATTTTTATTTAATCCTCTCAAGCTGTCCTTATAGTGCTGAATATGCAAGTGATGATCGTATAAAAAAAATCTATAAAATACTCACCTCTGGTGGATGACAGAGGTGCTGCAATCCAGTAACCAAGGTGAGGAGCTGTAAAAGTCCACATGAGTTTTCCTTCCACTGACACCACTGTCCCCAGTCCTTTTCTCATCCATCCCCCTGAGTGAGACAAACAACAAAACAAATGCATCGGTCCCGTTTGTACAAAATTGTCAAGTTAGTACAACAAATACTTGAATACTTGACTTGAAACATTTTATTTTTATTGTTGGTCATTGTTTTTTTTTTAATATATTATTTTATAATATTCAAATAAACACCTATTTATTGAACATATTTTGCACATAATAGTCCCGTCTATTTTTTTTACTTTATTTGCCCAGCTTTGTTGTCCTTGCTCCTAGCTGTAATGTCTATTTTTATAATGTAAGTACATGAAAGCAATGCAAAAAAATGAATAAAATAAAAAATTAATCAACAAACAAATACCCCCCCCCCAAAAAAAAACAATAAAAGGCTGGGGTTACAGTTAAGGACTCTGGATCCTGTCAGTTCTTTGAAATAAATTTGCTCATTCCCTTCCACAGACAGTGAAGGTTAATGAGAGAGGAAATTAATGAAGCACTTTACGATAAAAAAAGGTAATTAGTCTAATCTCTTTCACATATTAGAGTTTACCACTTTTTCCTGGCCAAAACTGAGGCCAAACTTACATATGAGGCCCCAGCTGTTTTCTGTCTATATTGGTGGCACCAGATGCACTTTTATCTTGCAGTTACATTGAATCTATTACTTTAAAATTTAAGAAATGACAGAGAACTGGGGTGAAAAACTTTCCATTCTATGTAGGCCTAATATATGGGAAAGATTTCAAGATCACAAAATAAAAATCTAAAAAAAATCACTTTGACAGACCACCTTTGCCAATACCATGCAGATTTTTCTTTGACGAGTACATATTATATCCCGAATATCCAGAACGGACAAACCAAACACTGGCTCTAGATAGGGGCATTTGAAGTTTTTGTGTCAGCCACCGTATTTCCATAGTACCATAGTAAATCCCACACTGAACCATTAGCCTATAACCTGCTGTTATGTTAATTGTTTATTTAATGAATGGAAACTTAATACTTTTCAAATACTTTTTACAACTGGAGCCCATATATTAAGCTATGTGGAGACCATGCAATAATCCCCAAAGTAGTCTAGATTTTAGTGTGTCCATCACTGTGACTTCTACTCACCAGTAGTGCGGTTAAAGAACCATGCTGGAACAACATTTGAAGTCTGTAGTCCATGGCTCTCAGGGATGCTGAGGCGGATCTGTATGGGCCCACTCACATGTAATTCTGTGTCTCCTGAATAAAGCTGCACGCTGACAGCTGCCACCGGACTCAACTCCACACTGAAGTACCCTTTAAAAAAGCAAATTACCTAAAACTTAGTTTCAAAGAGAGGGGAGATTTAATTACACCGACCATGGATAAGTACCCCAAACAACCACACTGAAGGAAAAATAAAAAAATTAAGATTTTCCTGTAAGAGAATACATGGACTAGACTGATACAAGTCATGAAATGTTCTAGTAATGACATGGTTCCAGAGTAAGAATGTTACAGTTTGAATCTGTTTATTTTAGCCTCTGGTGGCATCTTTTTTTGTGATGCTACCACTAGATGGCACCACATACAAAATTCAAATCTAACACAGGTTTTCACTTTCCTTTGAACATGCACACTTACTTTTGTCACGTAGAATCTGGAATGCAATGTTCAAATGTCAGATTAATTGTACAGTCAAATACAGTCAAAAGTTCTATAGTTTGACCTAAAAATTAATTGCTTTTAGAAAGTAATCACTACAGCAACCCACATCTACCTGATTTACTGCTCATGATGCCCACAGTGTTCGGAAAGCTGCCCTCCTCTGACGGCAGCGAAGGGACGGTCAGGTAGGCTTTGACAGAGGTGACATTACTGCTGTCGGTCAGATTCAGAAGACTCTTGGGAAACTGGACAATGGGCTGAGATGAAGCATCTGCAAATAAAGCGAAACACGATAAATAAAAGGATTTTCCTTACATCAATGCTTGCACTGACAAACAGAGATGGACAGAAGAAAGAGAAAAAAAAGTGTGACTTTAACAATATGTACTGTACCAGATGTTTTGCCAGTGATCAGTACGGAGTCATCAAAGAGCCAAATGTTCCCCTGATTCAGACCAAGTAGTGACAAGGTCACGGACGAAAATACTACAGGAATAACAAAAGAGCAAAATTAGATGTTAATTTTTTAAGTTCATTGTTTTTCCACTAGATGGCAGCGTGACATTATGTTCTATTAAACCTTACACAGAGGCTGGAAATGGGTGAATTCACTTCTCTAATCTTAGACTACAAAAAACAATAGCTAATGATTCCAGATTCAGCTCTTTGCTGTCATTAAGGTTAACAGCACTGTAGATGTCACACGATCAACAGAGACAGAGGACATAAACTCCAGATGTTGGTATAAAAGTATCCCAAATAGTTTGCTTGGGTGCTGCGTCTAATTGGCGTTTGACACCCAAACGCCCCACTGCTTGACAACATTTAAGTACCCTGACAAATTCATTCTTATTTTCAGTGGATGAAATAATGTAAATTTTATACCCCCAATGTCAATTACTCCTGTCAGTTGATCTAAAATAGTATTGAATATCAATATTTTTCGAGGTAAACACCAGTATTGTGTAAACACTATCCCAAACACGTGCATTTTTGCTAAAACATCACAATTTAAAACACATCCGTACAAACAGTCTCATGCGTGAGCAAATGGTTTGCATGTGGGTGCGTTTGAACTATTGTAGAGCTCATATTCATGTTTTACCTGGCATGCTCGTTGTGCACTACTTGTAGGCATAAGTGTTTTATGTTGTGATTTCTTATCAAAAATGCAAAAGAATAAGCACTGAGGATAAGACTTAATGCGTGACATTTGGATTACAATGCAAGAGTTTTGCTGTTGTTAAACGTGCCCCCCTATGACTTCAATTCATCAAGAAAGTTTACCTTTTTACATTTTTTTTTACATTTTTTAAATGACGTTTTCTTCATGAATTCATGGTAATGTGCAGGAAATAACTGGTATGTAAATGTTTACTCTGTGTGTGAATTATTCCTTTAAATATCTTACTTGGCGTTCTGTTGGTTTTACAAGGCAACAGTGTGCAAATGTAGCCATCCTTGCTGGCCACAATGCTGATTGGCATTCCAGTTTGGTAAGGTACATGAAGCAGAACACTGCCGTCCTCTGCAGTAAGCGCTGTGATGGTCCTAGTGTAGTTGATGTAGACCTCCACCACTGCCTGGCTCAGGTACTGACGACTCAGCACATTGTTCACCTGGACTTTCAGGTTAAAAGCAGAATCTGAGGAGAAAATAAAATGTGGGAGCAGCAGAGTTAGAGCAGTAGTGCTGCTTTTAGACAAACAGTTTAGAGCATTAAAGTTCATACAAGCTCAGGTTCACACATCATTATAAGACCCACAAAGGTCGTACTTGTTACTGATTGGACTGCATTATAGGTTATGGTAAGGTGTTCCTTTTGTTTTGTCCACCCCTTTTGTGCAGTTTGACCGTATGCTTAATGCTTTGTCAGAGTGGAGTTGGCTGCATTTCCAATTAACCTTGGACCTTATTGACAACAAAACAGTAAAACCAATGTGCAGAATCCCTTGGGGATATCAATCAATTAATCCCAGCAGACTTTATAGAGATGGACACAAATACAAATGGCACAGTTGGCCAATTAGTTCAGCAAAGCCTGCATCGGAGACAACATTATGCTACATCAGCATGCAGAAAGCTAAGTACAGTACACATTTCCAATAACGTGATTGTCAGGAAGGAGCTTTAATCATTACATTTTTTTAGGTAGCTCCTGGAGAATCCCATGTAGGGCTAAATGATAATGTGTCACCTTAACCGCAAACCCAATTAGCTACTTTCACACTGTACACCAACACCCAATATTTAGTCAACAGGACTTTATTTCTCAGAGGGGTAGTGTTAGTGTTGCATAACATAACGGACAAAAAGCTCAGGGATACATCACTAGTTGCACATATAAAAAAAAAAGTCATGGGATTCAGCATTGTTTTCAGATATCGATTCTTCTGTAGATCATCTTTTCTCAGCTCAAATGTAGGTGTGATTTACACTTCCATTGACAGACCAGAATATCACCTTTTGGTTTATCTTACTCTTATACTGGGGTTGTGTTATAGCAGGGTTCAGATAACCGTCACATTGATGGGTTTGTGTTGTACCAGCGTTGGGCATGGTTCACAGAGGCATGTCGTGTGTGTTTGGGCAGAAATTTTTCATACCTTCCTAATATTTCAGTAGATGATAAATGTGTGGTGCTCACCTGCACTTGACAGAAGCAAAATAAAACTCATCCAAAATGTCTTGTTAACTCTTGCTAGTTTTCTAGTTAGTAAGTCCACTGTTCCAGCAATCACCAGCTCCAGTTTGGTCAAAATAAATCGTTAATTCACCAACTTAGATGTAAAAAAAAGATGCGATAATTCTCCCCCGTCTCTCTCTGCCATTGCTGGTTGCTGGCTGTTTACAGTCCTGTAACTTATCTCCACTTACAAGTGGAGGCACCACTAGGTGTTGCACTGTCTTTCTGCTCAGCTGCCTTTTCCACCTGTAAAGACCAGAGACTGAGCTCTGGTGGTGCATGCTGTGCTCTACAAACAATAAAACAGAAGTGCCTGTATTTATGACTCTATTGAAAAACATACCTGTGGGAGTTTTATATACCCTTGTATAAGGTAATACCGTGATACTGCACAAGCCTAATGGACGGATGTGCTATAAATATTGAGGGAATGTGTCTCCTCCATTCATCACCCCGATACCTAGGCCTATGTGTATGCTACCTGCCCAGCTCTTAACAGACAGAGTGAGTTATAGCTGGTGACCATAGGGGAGCCTTTAGCAGCTAAAGCGACAGATATTTCCCTCAGGACATTATAGAATCAATAATGGATTTACATTTGTCAGACTGACACAGCTCTAAATGAATGCTAATTGCACACTTTAAATAGGTAACTTTTTTCTTATCTGTGTTTACATCTTGCTCTGCTGCCGGCAACTGGCCAATAAAATCAATTAATGCAATGCAGCTTTAATGGTGAATCTTTCAAAGTCTAGTTAAGCATCCCAAACACCTGCAAGCATTTGGGTAAAAACGTGCGGACGCTTTGGAAGGAAAACAACTGCACAGCCCAGTTCAAACAACTCGGGAAGCCACTAAATAGTTTCACAGAAATTGCTCAGTACCAAGTGTACTGTGGAGATCTGCAAACTCCCTGCCAAGGTCTCTTCCTTCACCTACTGCCTTGCTATAAATATTCCCCACTGATGTGTGCTGTTCCTATGCAGTCTGGGTCAAAGAGGGAGTTTTGGGAGCTATAAATCTCAGCAGCAAGTTCATCATCAACCCTCCACACTTACAGTATATAATAGTTATTTTGTGCTAGGTGGCCATAAAAAGGCCCTTATTGAGCTTTTTATTGGAAACTGAACACTGCAATATCATTTTAGCAGCAATCTCACTGCTCAAAATGTTGTAAGCATCTTCCTCTAATGGCGACAATTTGACAGCAGTGGTTGAATTCGCTGCTGGTCTGATTGCTCGTAATCCTGCTGCTAAAAGATCTGCCAGAGCTTTGCTGAAAACTCATAAAGCCATGCCTTACGCTACCAGCCTTCCCAGTATGTCAGCAAGTGCCAAAACCAGATAACCGGATCATCCCATATCATTGCCCCGAACAATTCTCTTTGATCAGGAGCAGAAATGACCTGGAGTGCCTGTATTTTTCAGCCACAATATGAAACATCAGTGTTTGGCAGTGTCAGTGTCAACCCACTGGGACACATACACTCGTGCAGATGGACAAAAAGGATGCTTGTTTTTGGGAGAGGCTGCCTCCACTTTACGAGTGTTCTGCCTTAGTGGCCAAACGTAACAGAAGGGGGTCACTAAATCTGAAGTGGAGGTGTTTCGTGCCAGAGTACTATAATCTCCCCATTTGGCGAACTGAAGCATGCCACAAAGAGGTTTATGAAGTGGATTGAAATGGGCTGTCTGAGGCCGCCGAGGCAGATGAGAAAAAGGCCCCATGTTGTGTGCGATATGACTTGAATATTGTTATTATCACACACATGATAGCCCTGGTGTACGGTAAAAAGAATGCATTTACTTAAGTGTTCTCAAACCCACTCTTTATGTGAACTTTTAAAGATTTAATTTTATATCTGGAGGATGATTGATCAAACACTAAGTGAAAAAAGCTGACAATTGAAGGCAGTGAATACTAGAAGGGCAAGCTATAATTATTTAAAACACCATGTTTGAGACTAAAAGCACTGGAATTTGCTTTGGCTGACATATCAAGCAATTTCAGCATTACATTAATATCCCACCTAAATAAAATTCATATTAAGTGTAAGTGTTGTACACACCAGCAACTCCCATATTCTGCTGCACTGTAAAAAATGTTAGGAGAAATTACAGTAAAAAACTGTCAAATAGCAGCAGTAAAAGAGCATAAAATCAAAATAGTATATAATGAATACAGTGCCCCAGGTATGATGTTTTTCTTTAGGTAGGAAGTTAGCTTTGCCCTTGCTCCCTCGTCAAAAAGCCCATGGGATTCTTCTGTTGGATTTTGGATTATTCCAGAAAATAAGGTCTGCAACAAACAAATGTTTATGAAACACATTTCGTTCAGCATGACAGGCTATAAACTACAATATAGTTGTGTTGCCACCACAACAAGGCTGTAAAGTCATAACCATCTTTTATAAGCCACATAAAAGCTTCAAAGTTCACATGTGGAGTATTGAGCGACGTATTTCATGTCATAGAACAACACATGTAAAGTCTTTTCAGCTAGTGTTAACAACAGACCGTATTCCAGGCTTCCAAAAAAAAAAACATTGACTTTGAGATGCGGGAACCAGAGGTGCTGAAATGCTAACTTATTTCTGGGTTTTAGGACTCATTCCTGGAGTACTCTATTACCAAAAATCAAGACACAGTAAAAAACTTAAATTTTTATTATTATAAGTCATAAAACACATACGTATACTGTGAAAATATCCATTTTTGGTTTAAGCAAGAGGAAGTCACCATAATAACACAACCATCTCATTAGCCTAAAATGAACTGTATTAATATGTCTGAATTACAGTTTTGCTTATGTGTACACTTAAATTTACTGTGTAAAAGCAACAATCTCTCATCCCAAATTGTCACATATTGACGCTTTGCATGGGGCGTCCACGTCTACACACTACGTTTTAGGTTATCTTCTGGGTCGGCTATTTATGTTCAGTGATGCAGCTACTGTGATGTGATTTCACAGGGTCATGTTTAGACAACAACAGCAATGAATGCCTGCATATTCTTCATATTCTGGTACAGATGGTTGGGATGAGACAGCAAAGTAATGGGTGCTTAGGATTAGGGGGAAGTAGGCACATGGTAAAGAGTAGAAAAAATACCCATCACACTAAGACGGGAGGCGAACATCAGGCTCCTACATGAAAGTCCAGTGTCAGGATTACACACCAAAAGCACTGTCAAACTGGGGGTATTTGACGATTTCGGAACGAGAACATGCTGGCAAAAATATACTTTCACTTTGACAAAAAAATGTTAAAATATGGTATATGTTTGTTTAATAATGCTACTATCAAAGTAAAACCAAAAACTGGTTCTTAAATGGTTTTATCAAAAGTTTTTCTAGTTCTACAAAAAACGGCACCAGTTTCAGAACCTTTTTATTTAGTCAATGTTTTTTTTTTCTTTCAGGTAAGTCATATAGGTTTTTGATGTAGTACAGTTCTTCATAAGAAGAAATTACTGTGTTTGTCAATGGAGTTTGGTGGCTTTGAGATAATGGCTTCAGTTCCTCACTGGAAACAGCTATCTGATGCTAAGGTAAAAAAAAAAATACCAGAATGGCAAGCTGTAATTATTGAAAACGCCATGTTTGCAGCTAAAAGCACGGAATTTTGGTTTGGCTGACACATCCAGCAATTTCAGCGTTACATGAATATCTTTTCACCAATGATCAAATTCATGACGCACACACAGGGTGGAGCAAAAACATGTTGACTGATCACTTCTGTGAGACCACCAGGCAGCACAAACAGATGGTCCAACAGGGACTTATCTCTGCCGACCCCCCACCCCCCATCCACCCAACAAACATGCCTGTTTGTGTGTGTGTTGGAATTAGGCCATACATTCCACTGATGGAGGAAAACACAAGTGCAGCCTTTGAAATGTGGGCCAAATCGGCCTCAGGCACGAGTCAGCAATATCAAATTAACCGGAGACAAAAGATGCTTAGGGTGGAGCCGGGTGAAGACTTAATGTCCGAACAACCACCAGTGCTGTTGTCAAATAATTACAACCCTCTTGGGTAAATGATTAAATCATTAAGCTGGATGCTTTGCCCATTATGAAGGGGGCACGATGAAGATGTTAATCTCTGCAAGGGAGAATTGACCATCTGGTTCTATAAAGGCGTTTTTGTACATTTGTATTTCTAAATTTTCTCTTTTTATGGAGTCAAAGTGGAAAGTGGACAGTCATTCCCCTGAGAGCTTACTCTGTAGGGAGGGGAGGCTGAGAGGAGCGAGTTTGGCAGGACACAACGCGGCGAGGGCAGGGGGGTGGGGGGGGTGTTACAAGGGACAACAGCATGCTTGGGTGCATTTCCAAGTGTTTGAGTCGACAACACAGACTGGAGGATCATGTGATGACGGACGGTAATGTACTCCTACAGCAGCATGAATTAACCATGAATCAGTTGATGAAAAGGGCCACAAATCCTTCTTTCAGCTGCTCTCCACCGCTCTGCTGTGAACGAGCACATTGTGTGTGAGAGTGACACGAAGACGCTCTTAAGAGAGAGAGGAAGAGCGTATTTTTCGGTGCGAAAATTACAACAGCCACCATTGGTAAAAACATGATTTGAATGTAATGATAATGGGGGTTTTAAGGACCGTTTGAGCTGCCTTGTGAGCATCCACATGTGTTTAAAGGAAAATACAAAATACTAAAATCAAATTTGCAATATATTTTACAGAGAAAAAGTTCAATACTAGTGATCAGGAGCTACTCTCTCCCCAAGCCAGAAACCAGAGAAGTATTAAAGTTTTGATTTCATCAAATAAAGTCCTACACATTTTTTTTTTAACAAATGTGCTTATTCTATCATAGTGCTCTCAGTTTTGCAGCATAAATTTGGCCACCTAAAAACAACCACCTAAAAATCCAAAATAGTACATATTGTAATCATATATACAATATATCTAAATTTGGAATATTTTCACTACTTTACCTTACACACCATGCTGAGGCTGCTAATAACTATTCTGCGATTACGGATTTGTCAGTTGAGTTTGGTGGCTTTTAAGATAACAGCTTTGATTCCCTTTTGGAAACTGCTCACTATATAACCTGATGGATTCAACTCAAACTGTTTGAGGACACCGATTAGCTCGAACCATTCAAGTTTATTAACTCTTTCAATTTAAACTTAAAAAATTTAAAAAATTCAAGCAACTCAAGTATTTCACATGAAGGTAACTTAGGTAAATAATGTTAATATCACTAATTCTATTCACTTCATTCATCTTAAATCTATGAAGTATTGTGCTCTCACAAGTTACATTTCTTCAGACATTAAAAATGTGTCAATAGAATTTATCTGAATTAAGGAAGTCAGTTAATTTTTTTATAACTCAAACAATTAAAGCTTAAAAAACTAATTTGAGTTACTCAACATTTCATGTTAAGGTCACTTATTTAAATAACTTAAATATCACTTATACCATTTTAAACTTATATTTGTGAA
The DNA here is from genome assembly GCF_026936395.1 of Plectropomus leopardus. Classification (NCBI taxonomy): domain Eukaryota; kingdom Metazoa; phylum Chordata; class Actinopteri; order Perciformes; family Serranidae; genus Plectropomus; species Plectropomus leopardus. Next base: position 7,676,440 of record NC_142185.1, read on the forward strand.
GTGTTGTGCACTCAAATGTTGCTTTTCTCCAAAATTGTTAAAAATGTGCTAACAGAATTTATCTGAATTAAGTAGGATTTACTTAAATCCATATTCTTTACACAAATTGTACCAGTTAAGTTGCATTAACTTAGTTTATTTCCAATAAGGCAAATAATTACATAACATAAAGAAGTGAAAATATTCTAAATATAGCCTACACTTAAACTAATACACCTGCATGTTTAATATGTAAGGTTTTCTATCCAGAAATAATTGTAAACAAACATTGTGATTAAGTCCAATCTTAGCATGGTAGTTTTTGGGATCTAGGAGAGAGTTGTTCATGTTTATAAAACATTTTGCATCTTTGACCATACCAACAACATATATTATTTTTTTAAATGGGCTGTTTCCCCTTGTGATTTAGTCTAATCATTGTCTATCCAGCAGTTCCACACTTTATAGTTGATGACATCACATATTTGAGTTTTAGCACTGTTTTTGGACTGTCTGTGACCATAGAAATAACATGAAAGAATTCATAAAATAGGCTATTTCCCCGCCTTTAGAGCACTTTTTTAAATAGACTAAAAATGCTGCCTTTTTTTCTTGTATAAACAATATGGCCATCTTCCAAGTCACTTCAAAATGTTATTATTGTAAATAATAAACACATGAACTGATTAATTGCTGCCTTGTTGGTGGTAATGCAGTAAAAAAAAAAAGGGGGCCAGATGGAGAAACCGTTACTCATGAGGTGACAGCAGCAAGCTCCCACAGCACTTATTACTCATCTACAGATCAGTAGATTTGCGAGCAAATCCTGATACAGATGGCCTGGGCTGACTGAATGAGGACAACAAAGTCTATAATCTGGTAGAAAAATACCAGCAATATGAGGGCTGATAGAGCAGAAATAAGAGAAAATGTCAAAATATCAACATTAATCCTTAATGACCAGCTACAATGTAATTTATTTTCAGCTTGAATCCAAATAATCAAGCACAGAAATGATAACTTAGAGAAGTTAAAGTGAAGTTTAATTCGCTCTGTGATACAGCGAGGGCCACACAAACCTGACAGGGCACGCAGCACTTGTTGTTGATGCTGAAAAGGCTCTTGTCTCATGTGATCCCGGTTTGAAAAGTTCCCGTCATTGATATGCGCAGGCTGTCCGGCCGGAGTGAACTGTCCCGTAGCTTTCCCATTCTCGCACACAATCAGCGCAGATAAGAGACAAACGCACAGGCGCATGACTTTGAGAAGAAAGTTGATGATCGATTCGGAGTCACTTTTTACTCGCCCCGGGTCCACGTTTCATCTATAACTTGTGCACGGACAGAGACGGCCACTCCACCGCCATCCTAACGACTCTGCTGTCACCCTCTCGCTAAAACTCCTCCCCTTTAAGCTGCTGCCTGAGGCCCGCACAGAGCTGCTCCATCCAACTATCCATCCATCCATCCATCCATCCATCCATCCATGAAAGATTTCACTTATGTAACAACAACAATGAAAGTATAAAGAAGTCAAGGTACGATCAGAATATTTTTTTAATTATTGTTGCTCGTGCATCTGAAGACTAACTTTTAATTAGTTCTATATTTTTTTATTTTAGTTTTTATTTTTGCTTTTCGCCTGTTCCCTAATTGGCTTGCATAAATTCTATTTTGTAATTGCACTGTGTATGTCATACCTTTTTTGTTTGTATGGTGGTTTTCTTTTTCTATTTTGGTATAGCGTCCTTTTCATGTTTTATTCCTTTCTTTTAGATTGCTCTTATTTTTTACTTTTAATTTATTATAATGTAATGTATAGATGTAAATGCGCTGTGTATTTCAGTCTTGAATTTGTTTGTTTGTCAGATAGTTTAAATTTTTATTTTTATTTTCTTTTTTGATTTATTTAAAATTGCTTTCCAAAAGCACATTATTATTAATAATAATAATAATATTTATCATCACACATTATTATTAACACATAAACATTAATTTTGCAATCTTTATATCTTGGGAAAAACGCTCATGTGGATATTTTTGTCTATACTGTAGTCTCAAACCACTAACAATTAATTCTTTAAAAAAAAAATCTAATACAGCTAGTTTTGTCTATAATCATGTCCCAAACTATTGACAACAAATTCCTGAAACACAATGGACAGTGGACAGTATTTTAGCAACAGATCATATATTTTGTATGTAGTGTAGTACCTAAATCTGTCAGATAAAGGCAGGCGAGTGAAAAGGGCACTCGCTTTGCTTCTGGAGAAGAAACTATAATTAACACAGAATCAAAATACTTAAGGAGCTTACAGTTGCATAGTTAGGTACAGTTCTGAAGTTAATGTTCTTAATTACTTTCCACCAATAAAAATGTACATATTTCTATACTCTATACTTTCTATACTAGAATCAGATGATGCTCTTATAGCAGGACTAACACAAACTGTAGTTTGACTGTCGATTGGAAGGAGTCTATTATGCTGTAAAAACAATTGCATCAACTACTTTTCACCACTAGATGGTGCTAATTCAATGTCATTTCACCAGCAGAAAACCCTAAATGTCAGTTAGCCATTAATAATTCCATTAGTTTACTCACATTACATAGCACATTGATTACTGGTGTTTAACTTGAGTGTCTGCCCTTGAGGAGTATGTTAGACTTGTTCATGCTCCTGTCAGTAGTGGCAGTGGTGAAAGAAGCAGGCCAGGCTGTGGCTGCAGGAATACTGGTGGTAATATAGCAGCAGTGATAATAACAGTAACAACAGTTATGATGAGGTGTTAGTGTCATCAGTAGAAACTGTTATAGTGGTATAGCAGATTTTAGTAGGAGTTTACCCTATTCAGTATTTATTTGTGTATTTGTGGGGCTTTTAAGGGGAACACCACCAAAATAAAGAATACTAATATTATTTCCATTTTCAAGGAAAGTTTAATTAATATTTGTGAACATGAGCTACAATTTCTTAAAGCCAGAAACCACAGAACGTCTCAAACGTGTTATGTCAAGTATGAAGTCTGGAATAAATGATAAACCAAAAAAAAAATAGCACAAGGAAAACAATATGTTATCACACACCAAAAAACCCATCCTTAGCAAATGTAATCATGGTCATAAATTAACTTTAAAAATGATTTTATTAAATGGAAATTATTTGTTTTAACTTAAATAAATTTTGAATCTGGGCTTTCCTAATATTGTAAGTGAATGAAACTGAGAAAACACGATGAAGTAACTTTATGATTTAACTTGTCTTCCAAGCACTGTCCACATGTGCTTCAAACAAAGACATTTACTGGTTTAAAAACAGGAAGAACACATGATCAGAGAAATTCCATTTACTGTAACATAACTCTTGTTGAATATTGTCTGACATGTCAGTGTGACTGTTTTTATGTTCGATGCACCAAAAACACCTTAAGGACAGACTTTCAGAACATCAATATGCGATAAGAATGCAGAATGCAGACTACCCCATGGCCAGACACTTTACTTAATTTAAGAAATGTAGTAAATTAAAAAAAGTGTGATTTTTTATGCTTATTTCTCATTTTTGTCCAGGATATTTTTTCTGAACACTTATGGAGGCGTGTCATCTTCAAAATGGCCTCTCATGGTGATGCACTGTTATCACCCACCTGCATTCACTTTTCAATCAGGACTGGGCGACGCCCCCTGCCAAGTTTATAAATAGTTTGCTTGTTCGCCCTTTTGTACCGTGATGAGGTGCAGGCAGTAGCTGTTTAAATGCAAGTTGCCTTGTTTTGAACAAAGGGTTTTTAACTTGATTTGAGTGCATTTGTTTCTGCTCCACATGAGTGCCTGAAGTTTTTTTTTTTTTCTCTCACTAACTTTTTGGTTTTTTTTAAGTTTAAACCAATAGTTTCTTTTTACAATGTTAGGGTGTACTGCAGTTCTGTGTGTGGTTTGTGCAAGATGCATTGCTGTATCAGGAATCAGAAATCGGGTCACTTTATAATCCCCGAGGGGCAGTTTGTCGTGCAGTCAGCAGTATCATATACACATACACAAATAAAAAGAAAGACAATAAATACAAACTGGCATTATAACCTAAACTCACTGAAGAAAAGGGTGACTGGGATCAGCCAGGACTAGTCATTAAAGGTTGTGCCTGCAATCTTGTTGCAAACCTTTACAATACCCAGCAACCCGTTTATGTGCTTTAAGTGCCCCATTGTACCGTGCTGTCTCTCTATTTCATCGCTTTAAAAGGTTTTTAAAAAAAATAAAAGTATAATACAAGTATTATGGTGGTGATATCACCATTTACTGTTACAGTTTTTGTAAAGTGTCGGCAACACACTAAAAAAGTAAAAAAAAAAAAAGATTCATAAAAGAGTCCGTGTATGCACTTTTGGCTCCCTAAAATAGCACTCAATCACCGGGATCTCCTATTGTAAATTAAATTTTTATTTAAAATGCTCTAAAAGCAGTATAGCTATCAAGGTACTAAAGATTTCTCCTGGTGGGAGGGAGATTCCCCGCAAAAACACTCCGGAGGGTTGAGTCTTGTGTCCTTTCGTTATTGTGTGAACTCTACATGATTTTCCACCTTAAACATTTCCAGTGTCCTTCTCTTTTTCGAATTTATTTTGTCTTAATGTGGTCTTCAACATTTAGTGAAGGCTTGAAAATAAACACTACCCTCCTTAACCCACCCTCCTCTACACCCTGTTCTTAATAATTAGATACACTGTGCTTGAGGCATGAACACAATCCTTCCAGATGATATTTTCTTATTCGGTGTTTTGATAATTGCTGTGTTGAGCTACAGAATTAGAATACAAAGTTATTCAACTGTAGAGGCCGCAGCATACGATTCACATCATTTTCATACTCATCAACCCATTCAGTGACCCCTTCCTGCCCTGTGTGGAAGCATCTGCATTCATTATGTTTTCCTAATCATTAATTACAGTTGACAATCAATTGATAGTCAACTGTCTGCTCATATATTGCTTACTCCGCATCAAGTGTAAAAATGATATTATGCAAACACATTATCAGCACAATAACTGGGTGGATGACCCATAATCCCTAATGACTTTGAGAGCATTAACCAAATTCCTACCAGCAATCTGCAAACTGTAAAATTAGTTGACCCCTTGTGGTTTGATATTAATTAACATTACATTGTGCCACCTTATAATGATAAAGTCCTGTCTGATTTGGAGTGGTTTGAAGATATTGAGCTGTAAGGTTTTGTATTCTGAATAGTAGTAATGACATGAATCTTTGTGTTTTCTAAATAAAATGTCCAAAAAATGCATAAAACCTAAAAAAAGAAAACACCCCAAACAATATTAACACATTACCAGAGTATTATGATTAGTATAAGAATAAATGGAATATTCAGTTTTGACCAAAATGTCTGATAGAAACATATAATTAAGGTGACGATTATATAATAAGATATACATTATAGAAGAGACCATAACATAACTGCAAATTATGTTTATCCTTCTGTAATTTCGATTTATCAGCCAATAACCTCAGCAGCAAATGACCCATTAGCACTTCATTTTATTTTTCTGGAGTAGAAGTCATGCCCTGCTTCTCTTTACTAGCTATATCCTTCACATTGCACCTGCAGATTGGCTCCCATTGTGGTGACTGCCCGCGGAGCTTCCTGTCTTCCTCAGCTGGCGTCTCCACCATCATAGCTCTTCTGTGACAGGGGCCTCTGAGATGCAGTGAGCTGACACATTTGTCCTCCCAGCTCTAGTCCCCTCTGACTAAGTTTAAATCAGAGTCTAAACACACAAGCAGGAGGATGGATGACAGCCTGAGTCTCCAGGATCAATTTGCCACAAATTAGATACAGTAACGGTTCATTTCTCCACATAAATAGTTGCATCTACAGGGACTATTTTGGAAATCTGCTCGCTTTCACCCTGGAAATCTGTGCCTGCTCTCTGTGACATCCCTGGCTGCTTTCCTCTATTAATCTTATCAGAGCGTAGATAGACTTTCCCTTTGTCTCTCTACACACAACGCGGCCTAGTTTATTAGGTTCTGCGAATAAAGCTAAGAGATCATTCTGTTCTACCGTTTTTATTTTATTGCTCTTTCTGGACATCTGTTCCATTTATATAAATTTGTGTTCAGTGGTAATCAATAAAAAGGTCACAAGGTCAGCAAAAGCTATATTTTGCTTCTTTTACGTAGATATGAACTCAACATTTCTCTTCACTTCAGCCATTAATAACCAGCCTGTGGGTCAAAGCTTCACAGATAGATGAAAAGTCACATGCAGGATGAAATATAACATTTTGTTGACATTAAAGTATTGGCAGTGGTGTCACTTTTCAACATTAAAGGTTAAATGTCATTCAGTGAGTCTTTTAATTTAATTTCCCAGCTATTACTACTGTCACAAAATGTATTTTTCTTTATTTTTATGAGTAATTGGCTTAAAACATATGTTCATAAATATGGTAATTAAGTACATCACACTTTAGCATTTCTTTTAAATAATTTGGAAAACTTACTTACTAACTTAAATGGGTTATCAACTTAAAAACGTTTGTTCATAATTAAGTATTTTATTACCATAATTTTGAGAACACATTTTTAAGTTGATTCCCCATAAAAAGTAAATGTGTCACATTATTTAAAATGAATTTTAAAGTGTTATATATTGTTACCATCATTATGAAGACATATGAGGTGTATTATGCTCTGTTTATATGGGTCTTATCTTGAGATCAAAGGTTAAGGGATGGTTAGGCCTTGGGGTCTGATGTCTGGAGTATGGACACCCGGCTTAAATTACATGGAATGTGTCCCCTTGGGGTTTTTGTGGTTGAACACAATGGGTGAAGGAATGTTTACTGATAGATCTGTAGATGCTTGTACCTATATAAGACACATGCATGAGCTGTAAGATAGAGAGATTCACATTGGTCCCGAATCTTCTCCCAGGCAGACCATGGTGCCTGGTGGATGCTGAACTTTGTTGTAATAAATTGATTCTTATGCAACCAAGTCGGTGTCAGCCGAGGTTTCTTCATCGTCTACACATCATTGCTGCTTAAGAAACAACGACACATATTTTAAAACTGATTATTAGCTTAATTTATATTGGAACTTTTCCATATTATTTAAAGTGTTTCATACTTAATTACCGCTATTATGAACACACTTGATTCCTGATCAAATTAGCCTATGTTATTGCAACTATTAACACATTTAAGGAATTTTAACATGTTAAAATACTTTTTATGACAAATTTTCTGTTAATTGGCTATTGTTGAGGCGACTGCCAGGTGACGTCTGCAGCAGGTGGAAAATGTAATGAAAGCCTCCGCAGCTGCGCTCTCCTATAAAGTACCAGAGACGGACCAGAGGCAACAAATTGACGTGAGGGTGTAAGACAGGAAATAGGACAAGTGATAGACAGTGTCACACGCTGAATAAGCCCTTGCCCGGAGAGACAGGTGCATGACTTGCCATTAATATTGATAATGTCAGCAAGGATTTTTGAGGTCTACTGGCATGCCGTGGAATATTATTGGAAGATAATAAAGACCTTTAGGATAAAGTTTAGAAAGTCAGAGAGAATTCCAGTCATTGTGTGACTCTGACACTGCAGGACATTAAATCATTACTCTGGTAAACTGCACCAGCAGAACTCAGGGGCTGTCAATATGTCCACGGTTCTTCAAGTTTTCAGAGCTTTTTACACTTACTTGAAAACAACTGCGACTGCATAGTGAATGGATTTTATTTAATTCAAGAGAAATGTAAGGCTTGTTGCAGTAAAGCTTTGGTTTCAGATTTGTTAACTTTGGCAAGTTTCGTGTACAAAACATGTAACCTTGGAAATTCATGTGAAATGAGCAAAAGGATGGTGGATGGCACTGAATATTAGCACCTGATGGATTTAAGCTCAGTGAAAATGTGCATGAGAAAGTATGACAAAGGTGTTTTACCAAGCCTTTTAAGACATGAGGATGAATACAAATAACATGCTTTCGATAGTTATTTTAAAAAAAATTACCGTGGGTAAAACATATGTCTAGAAGTCATATATAAGAATTTCTTTGACCAGCAGAGGGGATCTGCAGTGCAGAATATTGGTCCATTGTTTCACCACCAATGATTTGTTTTTTTATATGGCTTCTTGGATAGATGCCTGAAATAAGGTCTATGGTTAACACAAGCTTAAGAGACTTTCACATTTAGTTCTACAACATAAAATACATAAGTTAATGCTAGGGCTGTCATTTAGTAATGTTTAAAGTTCCTGGATTTAGATAGGTAATTGCAATTAATCACATTTTTTAATAGTATGTTTGGAATTTTCAAACAGTCTTAAAGTCCATATTGACAAGGTGATGCAATTCTTACCAGATTGTCTTCATTGGGAATCAGTGGTTTGGGGCAAAAACCATGCAGTTTTTTTGCATGCAGGACTCATATATAGAACCCATTTATACTCAAACATCTTGAGGCCAGGGACCCCTGTGAAATGGCCATGTCATTTATCTATGCTAGAATGTATACTAACTTTAGCCCTCTTCCTGACAAGCAGGTATGACCTGGTTCATACCAAAGTATTTCTTAGGTCTTCTAGTTTCATATGAAACCATAACATATGGTACCATAACTCTGCCTTCATTTGTTTGTTTGTTTCCTTTTCTTTTGTGTTCTGGTAACTTAAGTTTTGTTGGTTTCTTTGTCTAGTTTGTACATGACACAAGTGCTTTAAGATTTGTGAGTCTAGACAACAAGTGCTGTCAGGTCTCCTTTGTTTAAGTTAGTGTATTTGAGGGAAGTGTGATATATCATGGAATATGGATGATATATGATGCTGTAACAATATCTCTTTGTACAAGTAAAACATAAAAAAAATCCAGTACAGCTACTTAAACACCAGCGATTAACACAATCAATACTATTAATGCATTATGTACGTACTTTAATCACATCACGATTACGCTTTAATGCTGACTGCCTTGGTATATACCCAACTTACGGCATTTTTTTAAAGCTTTTTTTTGTCTTAAAAAAGGCACTTGCTAATTAGAGGGTAAATGAGACAACAGAGCAACATTATTCAACATTATATCAACATTATTCCGAACTTTATGTGACGTTGAAGTAGTTTGTTTACTGCCTAACATTAACATTTAACTTCTGTAGATTACATTAATGCTTTCGCAATCATTAAGTGGTGTTCATATTTTTGCAAAATGTGTAAGTGTCATTAACTTTGGCTTGCCATAGATCTTATTTTCTGTAAATCCAGTGGAAAAAAAACATTTTTTTGTTTGTTTTTTGGGTTGTTGTTTTTTTTTTGTTAATCTTTGTCTCTTATCGTTTCTACCCCTAAATCCTGTCAAGTTTCCCTCCTGATTGATTAGCTGGCCCTAATGTGTTTTACCTGTGTCTGATTGCCACACCTGTCTTGTTACCTGTCTTGTTAACCGTTGTGTATTTAAACTGTGTGTTTCCTTCCCTCTGTGCCAGTTTGTCTTTGTCTTCAAAGGAAGCAGTCCAGCCTTATCGCCTACCATGCTTACTTGTGTCTTTATGTTTAGGACTGGTTTTTGATCATGTCTCAGCCTAGGACTTTTTGGATATGTTTGCCTTACTTACTGACCTCTCGTGCCCTGGACCTTTCTTTGCTGTGAATAAAGACCTCCCCTGAACTGCCTCAGAGTCGTGCATGTGGGTTTATTCCCTGTGAGCCTTACAGGGTGATGCTTCAGGGTTGGCCTTCAAGAAAAAATAAATCCCTGAAACACTATAGGTCAACAACTATTGAATATACTGCCATGAAATTAAGGACCCCAGGATGAATCCTAAGTAGTTTTTTATTCTTCTGACTTTATATCTTGGACCAGCGGCAGGTCATAAGTTGAAATGTTTCATAATAAAAGAAAAACTGCATTGAACACATTAGTTAGAGCTCCAGGACACATACGCAGTTTTGGTGAGTTACACCTGAGCATAAAATAACTGTTGTTTGTTTAAGAGAGGAGAAAAGAAAACTCCACAGGGCACCTTTAATCACCTTGGATGATGGAATTAGGGATCAATATTTGTTGTTTTTTTTAGGTGCTTCTCTTGTACAAAATCGGATATTTTAAGGCTTTCAGAAATATCTGTCTTTTTGAGTCCAAGCATAGCCATAGATAATGAAAGAAAACCTATGTCTTCAGCAGAGTTCATAAGTCTGTCAAGCTTATTGGTTGCCTGTGGTGAAATATTGCCTTATGATGACAGCCTACAGAAGGGTCTGTTAGCTGCCTTTAACTCCCCATCCTGCACTCCACCTCACACAGTGGACAAGCACGAAGGAACGTTTCTGACACTGTAATTACACTGCCAGGGAAAATATGTTACCTTATGTGAAAAAAAAACGAGATCCTCGAGCAATACCCATCATCACTTACTGTTCTGTGAAACCAGAATGTGGCATGACATTTTAAACCTGTGGCACAATTCAGGGGGGAGAGGTGAGACAAGGAGGGGTGCCTTTTCTTTCTCCTACTTAATTTGTGGGTTGATTTATAATTTATTGACCTAGTGCAATATGGATTTAAGCATTTTAGTTAAAGAAAGTTCAATTCTGCTTGGTGAGTGTATTATGATGAACACCAGCTTTATTTAGTGTGTGTTGAAGGAGCAGAATTTCAACAGCACAGCACAAAATGAGTGAATTTCTCTACCTTGCAGAACATTGAGAATTCAGTGCACAAACTTTATTACAGATACTCAGCATCCCTTACATTAACTTATACTTTCACTGCAGTCTCCAAAAGTGTGCAAATTTGCACTGGGCTCCAGTGGAGCTTTATGTATTAAGATTCACCCTGCCTGGGACATGAAATCTATCCCCCAAAACACCTCTGCTGATCAAAATGCTTGTTGGTTGTTTGTCAAACAACTTTGCCTTTTCATCCCAGAAGAGATGAATGCTAAATCTTTCGCACACTGTATTTGTTCTCTGAAATGAAGTGGAGATTAGGGGAAACGATGAGGACAAGCACAATAGAACGTTAATTGATGTTGTTTATTCCTGCATTGTCAATGCCGCTGCTCCACTAGTCCAATTACATCAGTGCTAATACTGACCCCCGGCTCGGCAACCGAAATAACGGGCGTCCGAGCCGACATGCTTTCTGAATGATTGATAGAGATGGTGTGGAGAGCATCAGCATAGATGCTCCAGATTGGTGCGCTGCAGCAGCAAACTATCAGAGCTGACTTCCCATGAGCAGCATGCAGGATCTCATCCAATTGCATTATCAAGAACAGCTGCCTCATTTCCATAAAGAGAAGTCAGAGCCTGTTTCCCCACATGTTGTATTAACTGACCAAGACCCGATCCCGTTTCTAATACCTATTACCTCTGTGAGAGGCCCTCTGTCCAGCCTATCTTCTATCCATTTCAATGCCTGACCGTCTGTTCATTACTATTACAAATGGTGGTGGGGGGGGTTAATGTAAAAAACTTCAACCACCATGCAGTCCTAAAGAATAGAAAAATTAGACTGAGACTAAAACTGTTTTTTTGTACCAGGCTGTGCACATGATTATTTGTGCAGTGGAGTTGGGCTTTTAAACATGGGGGTCTATGGGGGCTGACTGGATTCTGGAGTCAATCTCAAGTGGCCATTTGAGGAACAGCAGTTTTTGTGTTAGTTAGTTAGTTAACCCTGTACAAGTTAGCGAAACTCTGAAATGGAAGTTGACGGTTCGGCCAGCAGAAATTGGCTGCTTCGTTGCATTATGCCCTGCTTGGCTGCCATAAGTCTCAAGTGCACCTGCTTTTAGGCCCCAAAATGTTTTGGGTCTTCACTTTCAAAGCAGTGGTAGGAAACCCATGTGGCATCATTTGCAGCAAGATGTTCATATTTTGAGGTCCTTATTCTTCAGCTCAGGTACCTTTACAGTTTTATGACCCTCCCAATGTTTCTTCTGATTTCTGCTGGTTAAGCTGAGAACTGATGAGTTTGAATTTTTTTATATCTGATGTCATTTTGTAACATTGGATCTGCAACATTACCAACCAAAATGCTTCCACATTGCCACAGCAGCGCTTTATGGCCCTTCCCCCTCTTTTTTTATCTTTCACAATAAAAGCCCCAGACATATAAACTGCATTACTGTCTTCCAAAGGGAACTGTATTCACTCAGAACATTTTGCCGGAGTGTTCGTATTCTTGCGCAATCATTACCTCAAAATAATTAGTTAAAGCAAAGAACTTGACTAGTTTTTTTTCTCAGGAGCTGTTGGACCGAACTAGGACTAAAACACCACTCACTATTGGATGTGGTACAGGTGTTATTCACACTGACAATGTGACAAAACGCCTGGATCGTCTTCTGGAACCATTTAACTGAGCACAATAGTTTCAAATTTAATTTAACTGGCTCCTCTACAAGACCACTGGCATGAGTCTTAATGGTGTGCAATCAATGTCCAGTATCACTTTTTCACATTAATACTGCAGTTAATGTGGAGAGCATTTGCAAGCATACTAAAGACTCTTTAAATGAGGTAAATATATTAGTGACACTTTCTTTTTATCACTTTTCTTAAGCACAACATGAGGAATTTGTTTTTGCTTTACAACACACTATGGCAGTGTTATAAGCTCATATAAGGATATATATAATAAGTGTTTGCACATTTTCAAACACCTGCATTAAAAGACATTAAAGTCACCTTATGATGCACCCATAGAATGTATCCTCATATGATGATGTGATATCCTACAAAAATGCACACACAACAGTTTATATGATATCCTTAGCGCCCAAAATATAAAATTTCATCCTTTACGTAAAGCAATGTATTTAAAGTAAAGTTAAGGCGATAAGGTTTAGGCAATCAAAGTAATTGTGGTTAAGTTTGGCAAAATAGACATGATTCAGTCAGGACCACCTTAATAGAAGAAAATGTTATTTTCATTTGCAGTGTGATATTTCAAGTGTGGCTCTGTTCTGGGACCTCTTTGGTGGAGATAGCGCCTCTCCTTCCTTCCATGCCTTCAGCCTAATAGTATTTTGTGAGTACATTAATGTCTGTATGGTGAAGGGCCTCTCTTGTTTGTAGTGATTTATGATTGTTGTCAAACCGGTTTGATTGACTGTTTCGTGCCATCATTGACTGCTGACTAACTGGCTGGTAAAGGCTGCAAGTCTTCCAGAAATAAGAAGCCTTACCATTTGTTTCTGGCCACATTTTAGCCTTTGTCATGGCTCAAAAACTGACATCCATAAAAAAGTTTAATTCCATACCTGATATGTAAGAAATCACTAAAGTTAGGCACAATACCAGATAAACAAAAGCCCAATTTTCCTATCTTTGCTGTCATCTTGACCATAAGGGAGCCAGGAGATTCAGAGTGCACTCTTCTGGTTTGAGTATTAGTGATGTTGTTATATTGCAATAATACACAACAAAGTTGCAGTGTAATTTTTACACAGCATCTCCCGCATCTGTGTGCTACTCTTCCTCCTACTCAGCCCTTTCTCTGATCCAATCCAGTCTCCCCCACATTCCCTCTCTGCTTCGGCATTATCATCAGCATGAGACGAAGATGCTATCATCAAAGATTGCAAATGGTTCAACCTGTTTTTTTTATCAGCCAGATATGACATATATTTTCATGACACCTACTTTGCATTCACATGGCTTCAATAGTGGGAATATCTGCATCATGTTCATTCCACTTTAACTCTATCCTCAGTGCTGAAAAAAACATAATGAGTTGTGTAACTGTCTCAGATCCTAGAGTGATAAGAAAAGTGTCAGCATAGGAAATTTTCTCTTGTTACTATCCAAGAAACATTACTTTGGAATAAAACATTGTATAAAGTGTCTATTGGGGAAGCAAGGCCCTTAATTGTCAAAAACAGATAAATTGATGATTGTCTGTATATTGAAAAAAAAAGTACTTTTTGTCTTGATAAAACTTCAAAAACATTTTTGATATGTTAAAATGTAACAAAAGTAAGGTTTTTTTTTTAGATTTTTTCTTGGCATTTTAGCCTTTATTAGATAGGATAGATCTGCAGTGTGAAAGGGGTAGAGAGCGTGGGGACGACATGCAGCAAAGGGCCTCGAGCGGGAGTCGAACTCGAGGCCGCTGCGGCATGGACACTGCCTCCATTCATGGGGCACCTGCTTTATCCACTCAGCCACCGACGCCCCACAAAAGTAGGTATTTAAATAATTTAATAGATGAACACAAAAGTGCAACTGAATGAGTTTAATAATAAATCAGATAAAATGACAAACAGAAATGTTGCTCCTGAAAAATCAAAGCAATGTATGAACAATTCCATCAGAGGTGGATCCTTATGGAGTGAGCTAGCACTGGAAAAATTCTCCAGTGCTAGCTTTGCCATTAGCAGGAATCTGTCTGTTAACAAGAGCATGCTTTATGGAAATATCTGCATCATAGTCAGTAACTAGGATAAATTTTGGCCCAGAATATTCTAAATGATCCACCTGAGCTGTACCAAAAATAACGATTATGTTAATATGGTTGAACTATTAAGTGAGCGTTCATCACACGGTAAGCCGGAAGAATCCAGAGAGATAAAACCACATTAACCAGCAATGAACAACCTATTCTTATTCCCAGGTGTCAAGTACAGAAGCTTGGTCAGTGGACCTCAGTGTCTGACACCAACTCATATGTCAAAGATTATTGTCTGGATAAGGTGCACCACGCTGTCAACTACATCCAGTGTAAACCCATCAATGGCAATGACATCTTATAAAGAACAAGGAGGTCCGCGTAGAGTGCGGTTGGTGTAAAGGTCACACTTGGCTTTCGCCCAGGTGTTCTAGTCCTGTGTGAAACCAAGAGTCATTCATTCATTCATTTTCCATAACCGCTTGTCCTCGCAAGGGTCGCGGGGGGGCTGGAGCCAATCCCAACTGTCATCGGGCAGAAGGTGGGGTACACCCTGGGCCAGACTATTGCAGAGCAGACACATATAGACACACTACCCTTGCCCTTAGGTGTGACTGTGAGTGTGAAAGACTACTTTTCACGCTCACAGTCACACCTAAGGGCAATTTACAGTCAACAATCAACCTGACCTCCTTTGAATGTGGGAAAAAGCCAGAGACCCCGGAGAGAACCCACACAGACACGGAGAGAACATGCAAACTCCGCACTGTTCCAACCCGGGACCTTCTCGCTGGGAGGCAACAGAGCTAACCACGATGCCACCATGCAGTAAAAATTACATACTTAACGCCACATGAGATACATGACATATAACATGCATCACATATGTCATGTTGTTTGTTTGTTTGTTTGTTTGTTTTTGTGCTAGGGTGTAAACATGTTTATTTCTGTTGTAAAGTTGGGGAATTTCACATGGGGATTGACTCTGTTTTGAAGCCAGCCTCAAGAGGTCATTAGAGGAACTGCAGTTTTTGGCACTTCTGCATTGGTGTAATGACACATTGTTAAATTGTGTGCATTGTATGTGTTTATTAAAACAGTGTAAGGTACAAATCAAATAAACTGTGTTATATTTTTTTTGTTGATCTTTTTTGGGGCTTTTATTGCCTTTAATGGACAGGACAGTTGAGGCGTAAAAGGGGGAGAGAGAGAGAGGGGATGACATGCAGCAAAGGGTCGAGGCTGTAATTGAACCCGCGGCCACTGTGGCAGGGATACAACTTCTGTATATGGGGCGCCGCTCTATCCACTGAGCCACTTGGCAGCCCAAACTGTGTGATTTTAACTGTTCAGTGTTGTCGACTGAAAAAAAGAAAAGAAAATTAGTAGGTAACAATATAATAAGGTGAGAGAGTTTGAATGTTACCACGTTTCGCTGTGGCAATAAAATCTAATTGTCTTTTTTGAATAAAGCAGCAATAATCCTCATGGCTAAAAGCGAGAGATAGAGATCAAGGCTGGGTCATAGTATTAAAATGTGAAATAAGATAAGTCTTTACAATACCTCAACATCCACAACGTTACTTTTCACCAATGTATGAACATCCGTGCTGCTCATTGAAGATGGGACTGAATCAAATCTCTTTTGTGTAAGAGGGTTTTTTTTTAGGGTTTTGTTTTTATTTGACCTCTCTCCGAAGAAAAAGAGGGTGAGATGGAACTGTAATAGAGTTTGATTAAGTGAAGAATTTACTATCTCTAGTTCAGGCCATCAGATAACTGGGAGAATGTGAAGGCCGCACAACTACAAAAAATAATTCTACTGCAAGACTGGAATATTATAGCATTAACTCTACAATTCAGAAACCAGGACTGAGAGTATATTTCCAGTGTAGCAACATTCTTAGAAATAAAGGTTCTAAAAGGGTTCATCTTGAAGGGCTGAAATTCTAACCAGAACATTTTTTTCCCAAAGAACCCCTTTTTTGCGGAAATGGTTTTTCAAGGGTGCTTCGTAAGAAAAAGAGATCCATTAAGAAATAAAATCATTGGTTAGTGGACGTGAGATCTATGGATGATGTGGTTATTTTTGGAGGCTCCCATGGTGCGTTTCTAGATGAAACCCTTGGAATATGAAAGGGTTCTCAATAAAACCCCTTGTGTGGGTTCCAGATGAGACATTTGGAATATGAAAGGGTTCTTGATAGAATCCCCTGTGTGGGTTTTAGATGAAACCCTTGGAACATGTATACCATGTAAGGGTTCTAAAAAAAAACGCTTCAGTGAGTTAGCACCCTTCGTAGGTAGAATGGTACTTGATAGAACCTCCAGAGAGGGTTCTGCGTGGAACCATTACTCAATGGAAGGGTTCTCTGTAGAGCCTCTCATAGGGAGCTCTGGATTAATCTTTCACAGATGACACTAAGTATTATCCTTTATGTTCTGTTCTAGGAGGATCTCTCTGAAATGGTTCAATTGGAACCTTAATAAAATTTTCTACAAGAAACCAAAAAGGGTTATCTTACAGAAAAAAAGCATTAGAACCCTATATGGTTCCAGTTTGCACCTTTATTTCTAAAAATGTATAAAAGCGACAATAAGCTCTCCAGACTTTAATAGAAGTTTTATGCTTTTCCCAGAAGTCACATTGCCTTCGCAGTATTTACTGTAATGTGTTCACTTTATTTGGGAATAGATTTGTCAGCGGTGTCTATAATTGGACGGTGTAAAGAGGCTTACTCACAGCAACAATATAGACTTATTAAGGTGAAACATCCTGAAAAGTTCCCCATGCTCTCATTATATTCTCAGTCAGTAAGAAAGTGAAACTAACAAAATTACTAACTGCAGATTCCTCTTTCATTCTTTGCTCCCCAGCCCTGAAATAGAAGAGTACTGTAGGTATGATTAATTCCACTCAGTGCTGAACAATCTCCACAGACACAGCAGGGGCCAGTAGCTATGCAGGTATCACAAGCTCCTCATCTTCCCAAGAGGGAAAACAGAGCAGCAGAGACGCATCTCCTCTTTCCTGCCTTTCTTTATTGGTTAGAACTTGGCACATGGTAAGTGCTCGTCCCTCTTTTTATCACTTCAAGGCTGAGAGGTTCGCTCAATAAATCCTCCCGTGTGTATGCTAAGGTTGATCTTCCTTTTACCAGGAAACACTGAGGCAGTTTTGTTGTGACACAAATCTCTTGCTTTCACGCTTTTGAAATGATAGGCGACATACTAAATGGGGCAGAGAAACTGGTCAGCTGGAGGAATTGGAATTTGCTTGGAATTGCTCCAAGCTGAGCCCCTCGCTATGCCTCACATGCTTTAATTAGATTGCAAAATGAGTGGACACACTGCCATCAAAATATCTGTTTTCACGCCTGTTGTGGTTAATATGAGGTCATGTTAAATCAATATGTGACAGCTAGGACATACAGCGGATACACAAATAGAGACCCAAATGGGCCTTTTGTTCCAATTTTTCAAAGCAGATGGTGCACGCATCAAGACCCTGTCTGTCTGTGTCTCTGCCTACAAAAAGTAAAGCACCACAGTTTGTATATAGCCCCACATGATCAGGAATCAGGAGCTATGACCATTGTGCTAACGGGAGTAAAGAAGGAAGTAGTATAAAGACTGAAAGTCGGCATAAGCAATCAGGTTGGCAGCATCAAGAATTCCCTTGTCTGAATTTACGGTGCAGTTAGTAGAAAGCGTGGTACATATCCTGAAGATGCTAAAGGGTGCCTTTAGCGTCGATATCACAAGCTGAGAAGGTGTGACAAAGTAATGGTAACAGTTCCAATACTTTTTATGTGTTAAATATTTCAATTGAAGTATCCTGCCTGTTTAGAAAAGACAAAACTTTTTTTTTTTCTGCAATAAGAAAAAAAAAGTTGATATTCTTGCTGACATGCTCTTATTATTTTTGCAGGAGCCATGTCCCAAGACACTGCACCCTTTTTAAGTTTTTTGCCCCGTATATGATTAAAGCAACATTGTGCACATCTATATTCAATATATACTATATATTTTGAAGGGCTCCCACCGACATGATGCCAAAGTGGTGATTACAGATAGAAAGCTTTCAGATTGAATTAGTAATTCAAGAGGACTCCCTCACGTAATAAGATTTCAAGTGTGTGGAGATATTCAACTTCCCTAGAGTTGTGAATCCCATCACCAGCAGGGACGAGTCCATTTGAAGCACTGACCATTTTTAGTATTGAAGATTCACAACCACTTTGTGACCTTTCATACAGTTGGTCACTTGTCTGTTGGGTCTGTTGAGTGCAGCCACCGCATGATGTGTCAAATGTTACAGTTAGTCACCTTTGAGCGTGTACTTTGTTGCACTTCATTCAGCTTTCAAATTTCTGCAGTCCATGGCCTTGCTGCTGTGAAAATATTTCTATGGAAAACAACCATTTGGAGGAGTTTGTGCTACACATGGATTTAATCAACCTTAAAAAATGTAGTAATTTATTGACGTGGGCCATGGTCTCATTGCTGCGGACATGTTTCTCAGGAAAGAGGTCATTAGAAGACCTCTGCCAGAATGTGGGGGTTTACATGAGCACATTTCATTTAAGAAGAGTTTTAAATGAGTAAAAATACGAGGAAAACAAAATGCACACTCAAAAGAGAGCCTTGAGTTTGTGCTGTACATCCTTTGGATGCCCTTTAGCTGTGCAAGCAGGACATCTAAAAATAGCTTCTCCCCCTGCTTTGTTAATGTCCTTTAAGGAGTTGAGCTTTTCCAGCTCACATGAAGCACAGAGGTGATTGGATGATGAGTATCAGGGTAAATCAATATCACTGTCACAGCAACACTTAGGAGTAATCACCACAGTCACTGAGATGCGGGAACACCAAATCATTATCATTTTACGTTAGGGATTGTCCAACCTACTCTCCAACCAGCTGGTTCAATAAAGTGAAATATGTCTGCGGCTCAGGGTTGTGATTTTTTTAAATGATGATAAGAAACAAAGGGGAGGCCTTACAATGGACAGCTAAGTCCCTTGTTGTTATTATTATTAAATAAAGTATATAAGCTCAGTTTTTTTGTTTGTTTTTTCTTTTTAGATATGTAGGTGCCAATGGTTGACCTTTATATCATCATATTAATTTTAGTTATGTCACTAAATATATCTGTAATGACATTTAGACATAAGGAGATTCTTTTTTTTATATCTAAAATTACATTTGGACCAGTTGTAGATATCTCAAATGTAATTCTAAGTACAAATATGGCTTTCACTAATTAATATTAGTCAGACATCAGACATCTGAAATGCCATTCTTACATTACACAAGCTGATATATCAACGTATATCAATGTAGTTTACTTTTGACTGTCAGAATTTAATGTTACATATCTATAAATCCATTTACATTATCTATAATTTAAGAACACTTGTAGATAGTGAGCCTTGTCGCTGGTGTTATGGTTTTAAATTACTTTGCTTATTTATCATTCATTTGTTTATTTGGGTTGTTTGCACATTGTCTAACTCTGCTGTCATGTCAGACCCTGCCACTCCCACTGCCTGCCTGCTCATCAGTAGATTCACTCCACCTGCCCATCATCACTCACCTGTTCCTCATCCCCTCATTAGCTCCATGGTATATATACTGGTCCACTTCCACCAGCTCTCTGCAACATTGTCTTTGTGGCCCATGCATGCATTCCAAACATTTCATATCTGCTTTTTGTTTCTGATATAGATTTTGACACCCCCCCCCACAGTCAGACCCCATGTTACCTTGTTGACTGCCTGAATTTTTTCATATCCTTGTAGTTTTGTTCAGTTAAGACTCTTTGATCTGTTCACCTGCCCTCCGAGTTGCGCTTTTGTCTGTAAACTGTGAATTTCATTGAGACCAACAAGTGACAGTTCTACTATTTACAGCTGAAATGCTGATATTGACAGTTAGTGTTTTGCAATGTTTTTTTTCTTTTTCTTTTGTGAGAACTGAGTTGTAGATATCATTAACTAGTCAAAATTACAACACATCAAAAGTGAATTATATTATTATTAGTTATCTGTAACTGAGTTTGAATAAAAGTCAGTGGTATGAGTTGAAATTAAGACATCTACAATTAACATTTCCACTAGTAAGAAATGACTTATCAATACCAAGGATTAACATGTGACTACTGAAAAATGAATATTAGACATTTAAATGGCAGTCTCAAAGATTTCAGTCCTGGTTGATTTGTCAACACCTGCAGTTACTGACAGTAACAGCAGATACAGTTTAACATCACTAAGGTATCAACACAAATTGTTAATGTTTTAATATCGGCATAGGGCCAACATTGGTATTGTTCCATTATTCTGTGAGCAACTGTGATCTGATTCTACACTGCACACGGCCTGATCCTGCAGACAGCAGGGAGTTGAAGGTGTGCAGCCTGTCATCAGCAGTGAGCTGTTGATAGATGAAATCACAGCACAAAAGTAGCAGTAGTGCTAGTGTCACCAGCAAACACATTGCATTTCCTTTGAGTGCTTCATAATAAAAGTCAGTTCATGATTTGCCAGTTAAATTCCTTCAATGTTAAGCTACAGCAGTAGGAAATGTTTGGTTTGCATTACCAATAACTCTATGCAGAATATTTTTTTAAGTAAACGTTGGTGCCAACTCCCAATTCATAAAAGAGTTTGTTGTTAATTAATTTGTTGACTGAAAGTGACTTAGCAGACATCTGTTTAAATGAAAATGTTTATGATGACTTTGATTATTATTCCTACCAGTCAGAGTGACATTATGGATATATTGGCTTTTAATTCTAGCTTTGAAACTAATCAAAAAGCTGTTGTTGATCACTATGACTGCTATGCCCAGATTTAGGGCTACCATTGTGCTCCTCAGTTCTCACAAAATTTAACCTTTTTCCTCTATTCTCTTGACACATATTATCTCACATATGAAACTAAATACAATCCCTTAGAAATTAGTGCCTAATGACTCCTAAAGAAAGTGCTAGACATTGGTGGGCATTGTATTTTATTAATAATCAATAGCTCCCCTGGTCAATGACTAGGTTCAATCTTGCATTAGCATGCTGTTTGATTAAAAAAATAAAAAAACAAATCTAACCAGATACATCTGTTCCTAATAATCATAAGCCAATCTCAAGTTCTCTCTTTTTATCTGAGATTCTTCAAAAAGTTGTATCTCTCAATGTATCTCCTTCATAGACAACTCCAGTATCCTGATGAAATTATAGTGAGATTTAAAGAAGCACCATAGCTTTCAGAAAAACACTTCCACATGCTCTGATGAACAGAAAGGTCTCGACCAATCTAATGCAATTCTCTTCAACTGTCTTCCATTTGCCAATTTACATACAGACACAGGACAATCTAATGCTGCAATCACATCTTTAAAATCATAATCTGTATTGAAGAGCATTGAAGCGGAAGCTCTAATCAATTCTCTCTTACAAAGAGTGTCTTTACTTGGCCATGGAATAATAAAATATGCTCAACTGACAATTAACTACACAGATATCACATGACCCGCCCTCCCCTTACATGTAATTTCCAGGCACTGCTTTGACTATGATCTACCACGAATAGAGTGTGTCAGTGGTGCAGGACTGTGGGATGTGAGTTTGCAGGCTTAATTTGACGGACATTGGCGTGATGCGAAGCGGGCGAAGTAAAGTGCCTTCGAATCCTCAAGGCCACCTCCAAGAGGCCGACAGCTGCTTGGATAGATTGCAATCTGATGGTAATTTAATAAAATGGAGCATTGTCTGGCCGGGGTTAGTCACTCACCCTGTTTAGCGTCACAGTGGGTAGGCACCACATGTACAGATCACTCAGTACTCTATGGAGGTAGGGGAATTGGGAAACAGTAATTACATGAAAGACTCAACAGCAGCCTGTCTTTCCAGTCCCAGCTGCACACGAGGCTCCACCATTTTCATTCAACAGCAGTTTTGAGCTTCTTGCTATAGAAGAAATAATCCCCATGAACACTGTTTACAGTCAGGTCTGTGAATAAGAGTTATCACAACATTGTCTCTAGACAGTTGTTTCTGGAACTGTATTTGAAGCATACAAGTACAACTGTAGCAGATGAAGTACACTGATGCTAAAAAAATGTACAGTTTGTGTGCTGACAGATAATTGTTTGGGTTAAGGTATTAAAGGCCCTGAAAACAAGTTTTCTTAATTGGCTTCCTACTGAAAAGTATTAAAAAGTTTGGTTATTTGCTCACAAGATTTTGGTATTTGTTTTTGTCCTTGCTTTTTCCACTTGTCTGAAATGGGCAGGCTCAGTTAGAGGAAATGCAACTACACAGAAGGCCATGCACAAATCAGAGGTTAGCAAGTATTAAATCAAAATGTGACCTATCTAGTTGGACTCACCAAATGTAGATTGCACGTTTATCCTGCCATTGGTCAGCCATTTCAGCTGGATTTCACTTCCATTTCTGATATCTGCACACTACTGTTTTGCAAGGGCACCAACGCTGTATTCTAAGCATAACAGAGCCCAAGACAGTTGTAGTTGTGGACCCATTCTCTAGTATCGACAAAGTGCTGTGGAGATATGCCCAGCTAGGTGAGACTAACTTTGACCAAACCACTCATACAGGCCTGATTAGCTGAGTTTTTCATTGCTACACAAGATGCATATTTGCGTATCCAAGTATAGTGAAGGAATGGTCCGCCTTACGCCTCCTATGGACTGTAAGATTTTGGCAGTCTTATCAGTTTATACCAGGTGACACTGTGCAACATGCTTCATTGAAACTTGGGTACTAAATCAAAGTTTGTTGTGTGCAGACTATACAATGACAAGGTCTACTGAATCACAGGCTAAGACATATGTCCATCGACGTCAGTATGAAAGAGCAAACCATCATCAGTGAGCTTCATCCATTGTCGCTCCTGTGGTGAAAAAAGAAAAAAGAAAACCAAAAAGTCTGAAGAAAAGAAGGCGAAGGAGAATGTGGCCGTGGTTGTGGCTGGGAAAAAGAGGCCAATTCTGCCATGAGGACTCAACGTATTTATTAGCATCAACTTGCATTGAGCAGTGTTGCGCTAATCAGTGCGTCATTTCATGCCGCATTTCTATTGGTTGGTTTTGCACACATAGGTTGTAACAGCAGTCACACAGTGAGATGGTCATCCCAAATTCCTGACACTGTCAGAATTTTGTCCCAGACTGTCGTTGATCGCAACAGCAATCTTTGAACCTCTCACTGTTTTAGAGCCATGACCAAAGATATCGCCACATTTCTTTCACGTCAGTCATCTTTCGTCTGGTACAGCCAAAAATTGTAGTGTATACCAGACTTTACTCTGCCTCTGATTGGCTTATTCTGACATTCTAACCCTAAGCAGTCCCACTCCTCTTGCCTGAACCTTAACCAGTCCAACCAACAAAGGTAACAATTACTAACCAGTCACGGAAGATGTAACATGAGCAACATGTTAGCAGAGCAGTAGCTTTAGTGCACAAGATTTGTTTAGGTGGTTTAGCTGGAAATGACATCACACCCAAACTGACTTTCCTCGATTTCCCAAGCTGGAAATCTGACTTCAGGTGGCCCTCTGACTGGGAACCTGGAAATTCTTACTTCCCACTGCAAATGGAACAAATCAATCAACATATCCTCATAGAGGGGTGCATATGATATCCTCTGAAATAGCACCCCACAAATGACTTTACATCCTTAACCTACAGTTATGTAATTAACATATATAAAGGAGGTTAGGTTTAGGCAAGTAATGTCACTATGACTATGTTTAAAAAAAGAAACATGGCGAGGACAAATCTTAAAATGATTTAAAGTTCACTTAAAGTTCACATGATTCCAAACACAGATCTCCAGGGGAAAGTCCAGATTTTTGTGACCCATTCATCACCCCAACCTGGCTCCTAACAAGACTGTTCAGAACTGCTTTCTTTTTCACTCCAGTCAATGCATTGGTCATGTGATTGCAGCCTTCCAAAACACATACCAAAAGATTTTTTTTTGTTTGTTTTGTTTTTAACTTAACCTATGATTGTTGCTTCTACAGCCATTCATATGGAATGTTACAAAGAAATACTTAAGACAGCACAGGCTAACAGTGCTTAGTCTTACTGTCTTACAATGTTTCACCATCCTAGCCTTTTCAGGCAACACTATGGATGTCACCAATTTTTGTTTTGAACAAGGGCCCTTGCACAAAGACAGACATTTTTTTCCTCGAGATAGGCCCTGACCCTTAATTACACAAATCAAGTGCATCCTCATTCAGATCCACATTAAAGGAGAACAGTACCACTACACTGAATGGCAAGCATACTAGTGACCCCTTCTTTGTCCCTTACACAAAAGCTGGCTTGGAGGCCCTGATTGAATACTACTTAATTGGATACAAAAAGAATTGCTTTTTCCATCAGAGGCCCCTATAGATCCATACATCATTTGAACATTGCATACCCTACTCTGCCACTAATAATATGTTGGAACATACCACATGGCATAGGTGTAAAAACATAGTACATGTGCTGCTGCTGCTACCTGTTACCATGGAGCTAGAATTACCACGTCAAAAGACACAAGGTTTGGGTACATGGTCAATAACTGTGTGACATCTCATTTATATTCAGCTCATTCATAGGCAGAATTGGCTAGACAAAAAAAGGTAATATTATCGTAACAAACAATAAAATTTCTGCTTCTCCATTTCAGAAGAAGACAAAAAAAATATGGTATAGTCAGAGCAGTTCTATCAAAACTGAAGTGCACTGGGACTGTGCAAGCTACAGTATTCCCAAACTAGATTAGACTTCCAAAAGACAGATCAACACAACTGGAAAAACATTTTGAAGTATGAGAGCAATAACAAATACAGGTCTCTGGAAATGAGGTCTCAGTGAAACACTTCCTAGGTACACTTTGTTAGGCTACTTGCTCCAAAGTTGTTGCCGGGTCCTGAACATGATTGTAAAAGCAGCTATATGAAGACTGCCATTCAACTTATCTCTCAACTGTAGGGTATCATTCAGACAATGGTGGAAGAGAAAGCAAAAAAAAAAAAATACTCAAGTCCTCAATGTCTTCTATGTGTATTGCAATCTTATTGCTACAGTAACAGTGTTGCTTCACAGTGATGGCAATAGTTACGCAGTGAATATATCAAGTTTTCTAAGGCGTATGTTACATACAGATTCCAAACCAACACTATCCACAAATTGCCTTAGGGTGAACAGAAATACATTATTGAGGAGAAAAATACATTCTTGTGTCATGGATGAGATGGTGCAATGTCATCCCAAGAATAATAAATGTGCGCCTTGAGCAACCCTGAATCTGGGTAAGGTGCAATTTTATCTGTCAACCCAAATCTTGTCTGTCAAACTGAGTCTTTTCACATCCCTCGAGACAAACTTTGTGAAATACAAACGTGTGAATGCTATAAGAAAAGCATATGATCATGAACAATTGAGCTGAATATTAAAACTTCCAGCTGCAAATGAAGGAATTGTCTCATTCAATTAACTGTCTTTATGGTCTCTGCACTCAAGCTAAAAATACTCTGCCCAAATTAACTGATTTTAATGATCGCAGTGACGATAACGCAAGACAATAAAAGCCCTGAAGAACTTTTTCAAATCAGTTTCTAACTATGAGTGATGGATCAAACTCTTAATAAATTATAACTAAACATTTCTTTCAAACTTTAAATTAAGTTTTTGTTTATTTAGTCATAGACTTGTGGTTTTATAAACCAAATTTAATGTATAATCTTGAATATTTATATCAAATCAAACCCCATTTTATATCTTTTATATTCAGCATTTTCTTCTCCAGAAGTCATTCAATGTATTTACATTCAGTACCTTTTGTAGTAGTTGTCATTGTTTGTGTTGGAGTCCCCCATTCTCATCTTCTGTTTTTAATATATACAGTACAGTCTCTGAACCCATAGAGACCAAAACTGTTTTTTTGTACTATGCTGTGCACATGTTTATTTCTGCTGTGATGTTGGGCATTTTGACATGGGGGTCTATGGGGATTGATCGGCATCTGGAGCCAGCCTCAAATGGCCATTTGAAGAACTGCAGTTTTTGAAAATTCCACGTGGGCTTCATTTTCAAGTCCCTGAGGTTGTTGCTTGCCTGTTGCCTACAGATTCTGCATACATATGCAGAAATCTGGTTATAGATATTATATTTAGTGTATCTAACCCAGCGTGTAGACCATGACAAAATGCAAAAGCATTGTATGTTTTTTCCAAACCACAGATATGTAACATTTGTGGGTAATTATGTAGCAGATATGTAGAAAAAATTTTGGGCATGTGTTTATGTGAAAACAAAATAACCACTTGGTTATGGTAAGGGACATGTCATATTTTGGCTTAATCACTCAGTTTTGGTGGAACAATCACTGATGGAAATGCCGCCCATGTCTCACAGCCAGTGTTGTTTGTTGGTCTCAGTGGTCTGCAGCTTGGCAGCTGTCTCCGCTTGGTGTTACACCATCCACCATCCCCTCCACCTCCAGATGACAAACTCAGCTCATAAGCATGTCTTCAGAGCAACAGTACATCCCTTTAGAAACATTGATATGATTTGCGTAAATGTCAATACAAATATTTTCTTCTAGTGACCAGGCTGCAGAAATGAGAACTGACAACACTTCCTCATCCCAACTCGTCACATGTTGCCTCTTTCCACATCATCACATTTCCACTTTGCAATGGACTTCTGTGTCTATCTATGACATTTTAGGTATCCTTCTGTGTCTGCTCCTTACATTCCAGGATGCTGCTACCGTGATGTCAACAAAGCATATGGTGGCAACATGAGCACATGGCAACCAATGCTGGAACGTCAACAAACAAACATTCTGGTACAGATGCGTTCAGACAAATAGTGAATAGCAGACTCCCCCATGAATGTCCGGGGTTTGTAGGCTCCATCTTCTCATGCTCCTTATATTATGTTCTCTCAAGTGATGCCGTCCAGCAGCGTTTCATGCGCACGCAAAAATGGTGCCTTTTAGTTTTGCAGACTTATGCTAAAATCACTGTCAAAGCAGTGCAATTTTACAAGTCCAGAAAAAATTACAAACAAAAATTAACATGTAAATGTACTGATTGAAAACAACATCGACAAACCGCAGAAACTGATGCAGCTCACACACAAGCAGACCTAGCCATGGCTGTTACACATACCAAATGACAGCAGTATCAATCTTCTCATCTCACAAGAAAGCATGAATTAGTATATTCAGTAGCCTAACTGTAACACCCACATCATACAAATACACCTGCTATTCTACCCCAACCTCCTCATTTATAAGTTCTCTGTTTCACAACATCACGCTTCCTGCATCGGAACAAAAGTTGCCAGTGAACATAATGACTGTCTTTTTCCTCCATTAAGAATGTCCCAATGTAAATGACATACTTTGTAGGAGAAAGGGATGCGGTGATTGATGTTTCAGTCACTATACCCCGTACTTTGATCTCACCACACGTCTGCTGGCCTGGCAGCCAGCGCAGCTCTGGATGGCCCCATTTTAAAAATCCATTAACTAAACATTGCTCCGAAGCAGGTCACCTCCTTTATTGGCTACACTGAAAATCTGATTTACTACGCCACACTGCTTGTCAGTTTCTGACATCATGTTATTGAAAGTCGGGCATCGATTTAGGTCCGATGCCCTCCAAAATCTGGAGTCATGTATGGATAGCGTTTACACACACCTAAAAGCCTGCCATTAATCTCTGCAAGGAGAAATTGACTGCTCGGAGCCAAGGGTTTAGAGCCTTTGAGACTGAGACAAGTAAATAATTTGTGTTAAAGTGTAATTTTTTTTTTGAGGAGATTGCAGGGCTCACCCAAAACACACACTTCTCTGGGTATACAAATCAATACCCTTCATGCAACTAGAGACACATCTATACCACTAAAAAAGTCATTAATATCCACATATAAGAATATCACTTCTCATAAAGTTAGGTGAAACAAAGTCAGAGAAATGGTGTTACGAAACTTGCTTGCTTAAACTACAACCTACAGGGGTGGAAATGATGGTGAGTGAGGGTGACTGCCCGATCCTAAGCTGGAACCAAAGCAGCGGTGGCCACTGTGCCAGCGCTGCTTGTGAAATATGGTGGGGGGTTAATTGAACACATTCTCCTACCGACACCTGTGGAGACGAGTTGATGATTGTGGTTTTCAGAGACGATGCGATGCTCAACTGCTCATGATCCAGTGGGAAAGTAAAGTGCTTTGTCATCTAAATGATATAAATGAAAAACAACACGCTACACAAACTCCCAGTCCAGGGCTCGCTTACAAGTAACCTGCTGATAGATGCGGTGCCAGAAGATCTTATTAAAAGAGCAGATGACTACACTTTGGATTCAAAATTACCTAGTGCTTTATACTTTGCAAAAATTTCAAAAGCTGTGCTTTAAATATAACTTAAAGAAGACTAATTGTAACTTTTACACACGTGGACAAAATTGTTGGTACCCTTTGGTTAATGAAAGAAAAACTCACAATGGTCACAGAAATAACTTGAATCTGGCAAAAGTAATAATAAATAAAAATTCTATGAAATTTAACCAATGAAAGTCAGACATTGCTTTTCAACCATGCTTCAACAAAATTATTTAAAAAAATAAAATCATGAAACAGGCCTGGACAAAAATGATGGTACCCTTAACTTAATATTTTGTTGCACAACCTTTTGAGGCAATCACTGCAATCAAACGATTCCTGTAACTGTCAGTGAGACTTCTGCACCTCTCAGCAGGTATTTTGGTCCACTCCTCATGAGCAAACTGCTCCAGTTGTCTCAGGTTTGAAGGGTGCCTTTTCCAGACGACATGTTTCAGCTCCTTCCAAAGATGCTCAATAGGATTTAGGTCAGGGCTCATAGAGGGCCACTTTAGAATAGTCCAATGTTTTCCTCTTAGCCATTCTTGGGTGTTTTTAGCTGTGTGTTGTGTGTTTTGGGTCATTGTCCTGTTGCAAGACCCATGACCTGCGACTGAGACCAAGCTTTCTGACACTGGCCAGCACATTTCTCTCTAGAATCCCTTGATAGTTTTGAGATTTCATTGTACCCTGCACAGATTCAAGACACCCTTTGCCAGATGCAGCAAAGCAGCCCCAGAACATAACAGAGCCTCCTCCATGTTTCACAGTAGGGACAGTGTTTGTTTTCTTGATATGCTTCATTTTTGCATCTGTGAACATAGAGCTGATGTGTCTTGGCAAAAAGTTCCATTTTTGTCTCATCTGTCCATAGGACATTTTCCCAGAAGCTTTGTGGCTTGTCAACATGTAGTTTGGCAAATTCCAGTCTGGCTTTTTTATGATTTGTTTTCAACAATGGTGTCCTCCTTGTTCGTCTCCCATTAGGTCCACTTTGGCTCAAACAACGACGGATGGTGCGATCTGACACTGATGTTCCTTGAGCTTGAAGTTCACATTTAATCTTTTTAGAAGTTTTTTTGGGCTCTTTTGTTACCATTTGTATTATCCGTCTCTTTGATTTGTCATCAATTTTCCTCCTGCAGCCACGTCCAGGGAGGTTGGCTACAGTCCCATGGATCTTAAATTTCTGAATAATATGTGCAACTGTAGTCACAGGAACATCAAGCTGCTTGGAGATGGTCTTATAGCCTTTACCTTTAACATGCTTGTCTATAATTTTCTTTCTAATCTCCTGAGACAACTCTTTCCTTTGCTTCCTCTGGTCCATGTTGAGTGTGGTACACACCATGTCACCAAACACAGTGACTACCTGTAGCCCTATATATAGGTCCACTGACTGATTACAAGATTGTAGACACCTGCGATGCTAATTAGTGGACACACCTTGGATTAACGTGTCCCTTTGGTCACATTATTTTCAGTCTTTTCTAGGGGTACCATCATTTTTGTCCAGGCCTGTTTCATGAGTTTATTTTTTTAAATAATTCTGTTGAAGCATGGTTGAAAAGCAATGTCTGACTTTCATTGGTTAAATCTCATAGAATTTTTATTTATTATTACTTTTGTCAGATTCAAGTTATTTCTGTGACCATTGTGAGTTTTTCTTTCATTAACCGAAGGGTACCAACAATTTTGTCCATGTGTGTATATGGCAATATGCGGATTTAGTATCCAGCTGTGCACATAAACTG
Source organism: Plectropomus leopardus (assembly GCF_026936395.1). NCBI lineage: Eukaryota > Metazoa > Chordata > Actinopteri > Perciformes > Serranidae > Plectropomus > Plectropomus leopardus. The sequence goes on from NC_142185.1 coordinate 7,707,002, forward strand.
CACCCAACCCAGTTACCAGAATATTGGCTCATTTATACTTAATGCAAGGCACAGATGGAGTCTTCTGTCTGTACTCTGCATTCATTATGTTTGTGTTTGATTATGTTTACTGAAAGTTTACAGATGCTTTACAGTGGATGAAATGGGGCAGTGCCATTAGATATCATGGGGGCCATGTAGTGTGTTTTAAAAATGGCAAACCACAACAAATCAAAGAATTATCCATTCACATGTCCCAATGTATTTAATGGCCTCATCACAAACCACTGCCATCTACATCCAACACTGGCACTATTTTAAGCACTCACAATCCTAAATAGGAAGAAAAAACTCTAGAAATACATTTATAAACCTGAGCCATAAAGAAAAGTTAAAATTCCAGGTTTCCTTTAGTTTCTTAAGCTGCACCAGATCCTTTTTTTCAAATGTAATTCATTATTTGAACACGGGTTACTAAATTGGTTACAGTGTAGATGTCCTGAATGATTCAGCAAATCCATGAAGCAAGAGAGATTTTGGGATGTGGTTGGTTATCGTTTCGCTCAAGGACACTTTGATGCAGCAAGACACATTCACCATTTCATGGACTAAACACTGTGACCTTCCTTGGCAGTCCCTCTGCCACCTGCTGCCCATGCCCTCCAAAAGGCCCGCACTGTCGAGATCTGTAAGACTCGAGAGTTTTAGGTTGGTGTACAGCAGGAGGGGTTACAGCAAGGGATGATTCAGGACAACCCAAACTGTCATATGTCATAAATGTTATTGTCATGTAAGGCCAGTAAATGTTTGTCTTCCATTAAAATATCCTTTGCAGAATGTTGAATAAAACTTTTTATGGTGCAAACCTGATGGAAGCCAACAAATACTTGCTTAATTAGTTTTGGATCAGCATTTAAACTATTGCGACCATTTTGTTAAAGCTGCACCAATCAGTATTTTTATATGACCATAGATCAACTGACTACCTCTGATGTGAAAGAGGCAAATCCACCATCCAACTTTGCAGTTCCAGTGTTAATTTTGTTAAAGAAAACTATGCCAATGTTGCTAGGATGCCCAGGAAGGACATCCAGCCAACTGCCAGGTATTGTTGTGGAAGTTGCTACAACTTTAATTTTTAAGATTCTTTTTTTTTTTTTAACCCATACCAGTACATTCTTGATTGGACATTCAGAAATCTTTTAGTCCAATTCCAGTGTTTGCTCTGGGATTTCATATGAAAATAAAAAACAGTTATGCGCTTTTCTGTCTTCAAAGCAATAATATGATCAATATTTCCTGCTCTGACTGGACCATTGTTGGACGTGGAGACAACACTGTCAAACACATTGGCGCATATTCCTGCTTCTCATATAGGAAAAAACTGCAAAACAAAAAACACTGAGAAAAAAAACACTATGTGGACACATGCATTAATATTTCAATCCTGGTTCATTTAAAAACACACTTTGAAAACACATGCTGACAGTAAATGCAGTTAAATCATTTAGGTTCTTTTTACTTTGACAAAAATGCTGGTATATTTGTTTCAACATCTTTTTCATGATGCAATCAGCAGGCATGATCTGATGTCGTGATGCACATGGCCATTAGGCAATATGTCATTTTCTTTGTTCCTGAGCCTCTAGTGGCATCCACTGTAGTCTTGTAAAGTTCAAAGATTCAACAGCAGAATATTTATCCAAAATTGTACTATGGATATTTGTCCTCACTATGAAAAGTGTTCATGGGGGCCGTATGATATTTGAACAAACCTGCCTTTTCAAAAATATTATTTTGTTTTGGAGATGAACTTGTTTTTATTTACAGTTCAGTTATGCATATATGCATATATGCACATGCATATATATCATAGAGTCCTTTTTAACCCGTGAACATAGAATTTCCTCTAAATAGCCTTAAGGTTGTTAAACTGTATTATTCCACACGTCTGACAGTGTCATTAATATTCTATGCAGTTTTAGAATTCAGTCTGATATTTGATGATATTTTAGGAAACTTTCAACTAGAATTCAAGATAAAATTCTGTGGGTTTGATCAAAGTTTAGCTTCACAGCGTGTGAATGTACTGACTGGCCCACCAGTGGGTACATGACATTTTTTAGGAACTTCTGTTAAGTTAAAATGTTGAGTTTTTTCAACATATTTGTTTTAAAAACCCTGCACCATGAAACCTTGTATGTCAAAATCCAGTTTACCTCCTGTTTTCCCATAGAAATAAATTTTGTTAGACAAACAAAATGCATTATTTTCAATTTTATTAAAGGAGAATATTGGCCCCATGCATTGGTTCAACCCTTTATTTAATAGATATGAAGAAAATAACATCTTGTATATCTTGTATATTGAGCTTCATCAGTGACATTGAAGTCCTGTAAAATATCGGTACCTGAGAATAGATTTTTTGGCTACTAAAATCAAGGGCTTCCGAACAAGAAGGAATGAAATCCACTTTCTCTTGTCGCCTTCATAAGAATTGTCAGGGTCTTTAATTAAAATGTTAATGATATTTCAATGAACAGATGGTGCAAAGGGCAAACAACCAGGATGAACAAACACAGGAAGGCGTTTGAGTGGGTCACATTCGAGCCAAGCACGTCGTGCTACATGTTAATCACCAGGAGAGAAGAATACATTATGTCCTCAATGGAGGCAACAAAGAGGGATAATGATGTAGCATGCCAAGATAAATGATTATCGGGGTGAGGATTGACACACACAAAAATAAAAAAACAAAGAAAAAGGCTGACTGAACGGGTCATGCATTTCCTATATCCTCCACTGTGGTGGTTTAGGATGAGGGTCAACACCTTGTGAGGCCATGATGCTCTGTTAAATAAATACCACCTTTTTTTCTCATTCAGAGCAAGTTCCTACCCCAAGTTATGAAGTATTTCTGGGTCTTGCTGACAGCAGAAGGGACGATGGTGTGTGAGATCAACACATGGATTTGTTGGTGTCCGCCCCTCATAACAGATCATCAGTTAATGTTTGCACTTTTATCAACTATGAACCTTTTCTAACCTTAACCGAGTATTTTAGTTTACTTACCATAAAGCTGAAATCCTCGAGATATCAATTCTGGTTGACGACGCTCATAGTCGCATTAGAAGTTTCACTATAAAAGCCATCTCACATTTCACCAGTTCAGTGCATTTTATTTAAAGCAGCAGCAGCAGGGTGTTTCATGTCCTTACAGTAAGTTAATACAGCTCTGATGAAGAGAGGGAACAGTAAACAGTGACGCTAATTTCAGTGAGACAGAATAATGCTAGATTGCATGTCTGATATGTGGGAATTTCTCGAGTGTGTGAAGGTATTATGAATAAAGCCCAGAAATGGCGGACCCCGCCACTAACAATGAAAACTACTATATAAAGAGGTAATGGCAGAGTGTAAAAACTGTAGACCATAAATAGTATCAAAAATGGGATTTCACCTCATGAAAATAACATGCTTAACCAAACCTTAACCCTTTATTTGCCATGACCACAATCTTTCAATTACATCAACCATACTGTAGTTGTCATGCAAAGACAATATAGCAAGCACAAGTTTTTAACAACATTGGACATAATCAAGGACATTCTTATCTGGTGATAGAGTTGAATTATGAATAAGGTCTAGAGAAAAGAACATCTCAGTTACTGTACCTATACTGCAGCTGCAGAACTCATACACCCGTGCTGTAATTAGCCCACTGCCCACATCTGCATTTCAGATGCATTGGCAGAAACTCTGAATATTTGACAAAAAAGAAAATATACAACAATCTCCAGCAATCTCCAGGTGATACAACAATCTCCAGCAAAAAAAGAAGAAGAAGAAGAAGAAGAAGAAGAAGAAAACAGAATAAAACCAGCTACAACAATAAACAGCACAGTGCTGAAGGTTTCGGAAACCCCAATTCAGATAACTGCAACACTAAGTCACAGAACTTCAGTGACACTGGCCTTTAAATACTGATACAGCAGGCAAAAGTTTCTCTCAGTAATGAGTCTTTCATCGATCTCCGCACTGTGCACTCACACTGTAATGGCTGGATAAGCCCAAAAGCTTGCCTACTTGTCACAGAACAGGCTTCTCTGGACACCCTGCACTGTGAGCTGCTATTGCTTGGAAGATTAAAAATTGGTTATTTATCATAGTAATGCCAGCTCACGCTGTTCCGTTATGAAACCTCCTAATAAAAAAGGCCCAAATCCTCAACCTCTGATAAATTACTACAACAAATCAAATTCCATGTTATTGTGTTTTGTGTACATTTTGCGTTTTTCCCCTTTTTCCACATAGGAAATAGCTCTTGTCAATGAAAATATGGCTGATATTAAACAATGTCATAGATCTGCTCCTTTTTCTTTTTTTTTTTGTTGCCTGCAACTAAACTGTTTGTTGAGCCCATGGAGTGCAAGTTAATTAACTGAGACGGCAAGGCTGAGAAATAATCTGGAGGAGAAAGGATCCAGCTAATACACTATTGTGATGATGAAAGCTGGCTTCCTACTGGCCATCTATTGTATGCAGAGCCAAAATACAAAAATGTGAGGAGACTGAAGTGTCCTGGAAAATATTTTTCTTTTTATTTTCAAATGCTGGTTAGGCGTCCATTGAAATCAAGAAATAAAACAAACGTACAGGTATTACTGAAACAGATAGAAAATTGATAAGATTATCACAAACAAAATTATCAGAGCCCTTTCATTTCCATCACAGAATTACACAGCTCATAGAACAATATTTATAGAAGAGACATTGAACAAATACAAGTTCTTAAAGACATCCAAACACTTGGGGACATGTTTTTTACCTAAAGACATATTTTACAAAAGAACAACACAGATGGCATATGCATTCCTTTAGATTGTAAAAGTTGTGTACACATTGGCAGCACAAACATTTTATATGACAAGTTAGAACTGCACAGACAGATAACATCTCTATGACAAATAGACCCACAATAGTATAAAAAGAAAAAGATTCATACAGTATGCACATTCAAAACAAGTCTCTATCAGTCAAGTATAAGTTGCACATCGTTCTTTGTGTTTATTTCAACTTGCTTGAACTACTAGATGAGTGGGAGTCACCATACGAGGACAGGTACAGTAAGTTGTCAATCACAGAAAAGCATGTTAACATTAACTTTCTGACACTTTTCTGTCATTGTCTTCTGGGACTGGTTCTTGTCCTTTTTTGGAAAAATCCACCCATCGGGGCAATTGGGCTTTAACACCTTTATGACTTAGGTTCCCCGAGCCCCACACAGAAACTAGCTAGGCATAAGTTGTAGCTGAATCTCATGCTGTGTCTCAAATTAGATACCTCTGTACTTATACTTGATATTTTGAGTGCATAAGTGCAGTCACACAGAGAAGTATAGCAGATGTTGTACAGTTCTCACTCTCAGTGATTGCCTTGCTGTGTACATAGAAACAGGCCAACAGAGGGCGTGCCATGCTTTGAAGCCAATTTTTGTAGTGACCAAACTTGGAATTACACCGTCACGTGATGCCCTGAGGCCAAAAAAGACTTTTTCCCAATGAGTTACAGTGGGAAACAGACGTCTATAAAACTTTGGATACGTTTTTTTGAAAGTAACAACCAACCCAAATGACTTGTTTTACTATCAGGATTTGATCCATTTGGTCCAACAACGTTTGAAAAGTCTAGAAGAGATTCAGTCATTTTATCCTGATTGAAATTTGCGTAGCATTAGACTGGAAGTAACCAACTCAGCCAAGGTAAGTGTTTAATATGCTTCCATGGGCCCAATAATGCCCATAGAGGAAGCATATTAAAATAATAATAATGGGTGATATACTCTGGAAATTGAGCTTTTTTGGCTTCATGCGCCACTGAGCAACCTTCATAGGAATTAACAGGGTCCCGCCTCGAATGCTGCATTCAGGTCTCTTAATACATCCATGGGAAAGACCACAAACACATTTCAAACTTGTGAAATGTTAACTTTGAGATGAGGCAACCAGAAGAGGTGCAGAAATGCTTAATCATTTCAGGGTTTCAGGACCAACTCCTGCACCACTCTATTGACTTGGTGGATCAGCTGATGATGATAGACCCAGTCAGTATCAGCCACGGAGATTTATAGATATGGAAATGTGCTGTGAAAGCATGTTCATTTTTTAATAAAATAAATAAAGACAGGAGAAGTCAAGTGAGCAAACAAGCAGATATAGTAAGCATACATTTTGGCAAGTGATCATCGTTCATCATATCTTGGTGATAATGCTCTGCCGGTTGCAATTTGCAGAGCCAAAGACAACCTGCCAGATCTTGCGATCAGTACATAGTGTATGCAGTGTAGACTCCTTTCCTTCATGTATGTGTACTAATGGAAGTAGCCGACTAGAGACACAGCATGAGTTCTGCAATGGCAAGGACGGACAGGGAGAGAACTTGGCACTCAGTTGTCCAAATTAGTGCACAGTGCTATGGTGTAGAAGTCCCAGAGAGTAGGCACCTGGACACAGTCAACCACTGACCAACAAAGTGACCCATGAATTACATTTGTGTCCTAACAAACAGTGCTGTGCTACAGTTAATTTAATAGTGGTAATAGTAGTAATGGTATGTTGAGTTAGCTGTCTGTGGTTCGCTGCTGTAGTTCACAAATAACAGAGATAACGATGCAATTTTTGACACTTCTGTATGTTGACATTCAACATAAATACATTCATAAATACAGATAATTTGGACCCCAGAAATTGATCTCAAAATGATCAGTACAAAGCTGCATCAGTGAGTACTTTTTATATAATAAACTTGTTCATGATGATTTTTACCTGTGCTATAACTGACTCCTTCAAGATGTAATAAAACATGAAGCTTAAGCGAACCTCTCTGTGGTGTACTTGATAATACAACACTGCAGATTTGTAGTTTTACACAGGAGGTGGCACATTTTTAGTTAGAAATGAGCAGGTTATTAAAAAAAAAAACAAAAAAAAAACAAAAACAAGCTGGCAGTTACAATTTCTAAAATTCCTTCCAAGGTACTGTTATTGTATCAGGTTATCAGGGCTTTAACATTGAATCAAAACACTGTGTAATGTAAAAGGGATCACAGAGAGTTATCTCTCAACTGTGAGCTTTATGGCCTCTTTTATAGCTCATTAATGCGTTTTTTATGAGCTGCACGTCGAGGCTGTAAGTTTGCTTCTGCAGCTTGTAGGCAAACATGAACTAAGAGGAGGTTGTTCAGATACGTTTGCATGGCTTGTGTAACTTTTTTTTTTCCATCTCTGCCTCCTGACAGGAGATGAATCAACTCGCTTGACGTGCAGGTCCAAATGAAGGTTGTTGGGGTTTGGGCAGTGTGCGTCAGCTCCTCCGCTGTGATCGATGTGTACCCGTAACACTTTCTCTATGTAATTCCGCAGACGTTTGTGTTTATTTTCAAAGAAACATGATTCAAGCTTAACTTTATGGTTCACTGTCACTGTTCCAATCAAATCCTTTGACAGCAAGCAGATGTTCTCTTGACTGACAAGCTCTGTTACACCCACTGTGCACATCTGTACTGAAACCACACAACAGAAACACAATTGAGGAAAGTTGAACATCCAGTGCTATGTTTTTCTCAGGAGACTTGATCACAATAAAACAGTGAACATTAAACGTACAACTAGACTTCAAAAAGAGGATGATTTTGCTGCTGATGTGTAAATAAAATTTGCTAAACATGTCTAATTAATAAGGCAATAATATATCCAAAGATCTAAATATTTTTGAAATCTGCGAACTATATACCACATATTGACAGCTGTGACAATTTTAGTCTTCCATACTATGAGGGGAAAAAAAATGGGCTGAATATGTGATGATATAGAGATACGAGAGGGAATTTAACACTCGCCATAAGACACTGTTGGCATCATACACAACTGCAAACCACTGATTCATTGCATTTGCACATTTCATACATATTATATCAATGTTTCTAAAGTGATCAAGTATATGAGCAGACTTTGTCATCCAGAGGAGGCGGGGTGGGAGTGGTGGATGGCCTGTCACCTAGGCAAGACACCTGCTGAACTGCAGACCACTTTTGAGACCAACAAATAACAAAGTGGTTGTTTTTTTAGCAACCCATCGCTGTTTCCAGAGGATTTTAGCCACCAATGATAGGTGTGTTTTCACTATCACTTGTGTTTCCACTGGGCCTAGTGTCATATTTTTTAAACCAAGATATGGCTGCATTACCAACTGGGATTGTGCCCCCATAACTGGGTATTTTTAAACAAAACATATTTTTTCCAAACTATAATAAATTGTTTTTTACATAAACACAACACTTTTTTTTCTTGCTTTTGTGTCCTTGTGTATCATTCTGTGCCCCCTCTCTTACAGTAATTCCGAGGTTATTGTGGGTCCGTGAACGCATAGCAGGTGAAACTAATCATGAGGCCTTTTTTTCCTCAGCAGCAGTTTGTGAAATTTTTAGTTGCAGAATGGATAATTGATCAGCTGATCCGATTACAGCAGTCAGATCAGATCAGATCAGTGGATGAGACAAGCAGTGGCAAGTTCTGCTGCTCCATGTGTGCCCATAGTACGCTCTGCGCTCCAAGAGTGTGGTGCAATTAACCTAACAGTATCTATATTTTAACAGTGCTCCTAATGAAAAGTTCAGCTCCAAAAATAGAAAACCAAAAACGGGGCAGCACATTTTTTAATCGTAGCGGGCTGCTACACATGAAAGAATGTGTGCGAAACCTTGATCTAATAACATAGGAATGTAACATATCTATGGTTTGCAGAAACATACAATGCCATCATGTATTCAGGTGATTGGGTTGCACATATTACAGTATGCAGATCTCATTGTGTCGCATAGCAACAAACTCTACATGTTAATGTTCCTTCATCATCTTGGCATGGAAACTGAATGCTTATTTAGATATTTTTTGGTATGTACCAAAAACCCATCAGAGCTGCAAGTGTATGCCAACATTTTGAATTATTTTGTCTAAATATCGCAGCGGTTTCAAAGTAACCCTATTTCCTGGGTCAGAAATTCCCCGTTCAAGGTTTACTGGAGGCAGGGCGGTTATGCATTTGTTATTCAAACTGAATATGCACATTTTGCCCTATTTCATGATAGCCAAAGTTTCATAAGATGGCCTTTACCTTGATAGTGTGACACGAAGAACATAAATCAATCAATACAAGTAACTCTGGGGCACAGTAGTCCTCATTCATCTCAGTCCAAATTCAATCACACTGTGGATCAACACCAGAGTGGGAACATTTATCTTTCCAGTCTAAATCCATCATCGCTCATGGAAATGTGAGTTTTAGGAGTGCTCTGTTTATTTTGTGCTATCACTGTTGCCCTGTCGAGTTATAGAGTGAGATTTAGTAATAATTAATAAAACTGAAATAAATGTTTTTGGGGAAGAACTAGATCGTTTAAGGATGAAAAAAATTAAAAAGATGCATTTAAGTCACTGAAAAAACTAAGATAATTTACTCAGATTATGTGTTGCATGTGTTGTTTTTGTCATTGTGTACATAACCACACATTTACTCACATATTTATGGACACGCACACACACACGCTCCACATCTCCTGAGCCGCACATGGCCGTGCTAGAGAACAGTGCTGATGGTGTCAAAGTCTTTGCTGATCTGAGAGCTGCTGGGCAGTGACTTGAGGTACTCTAGGTGCCTCCTAGCATCCTCCTGATTGTGTCTCACATAGTAAATGACGTACGCAATCACCATGGTGAACCATCCGAACATGGTGACGAACATGGCTACGTCAGTGGTCTTGTGGTGAAAGTTGCAGAAGTTGATCCCTGAGTCCAGCACCTGGATTACCGGTTTGCCTGCGTATTCCTCCTGCACTGCCGTGTGGCAGATCACCTCGTTCACTGTCTCGGGGTCCAGCCGCAACTCCCTCAGGACCTCCTGAAGAGTGCACTCACAGTGCCACGGGTTGTTTGAGAGGCTGATTTTCGCTCGTAGGCGCGCGAATGCCTCTTTGGGGACACTTTGGATGCGATTGTTTGATAGATCCAAGACAAGGAGGCTGTCGGAAACACCTTGAAACGCTCCAAGGTCCAGAGTTTCTATGTCATTGTTAGACAGGTCCAGCTCCTGAAGGTAATGCAGTTCTCTGAAGGCATGGTTTGGGATGTGGGTGATGTGGTTAGATGCCAAAAGTAGCACAACAGTATCTCTTGGAAGATCTGATGGGATGTTCTCCAAGTTGCGAGAAATACATTGAACCACAGTCATGCCACTCTTCTCTATACAGTGACAACTACCGGGACAAGCCATGACTGGTGCATTTGCGACAAATAATCCAAAGAGCAAGCCCCATAAGAGGGCAAAGCCATCAAAGACAGGGACTTTTCTGGGCATATCAGTCCCCACTATGTCCTGCATATTCAGCAGCAACCTCCCACAAGTCCTGTCAGGCAAAAGCAATCATTGTTTCACCTGTTCTCTTGGCATTAAAAGGTGGTGATCACAGCTTTCTGAATGCCAAAATTATCTGTTTATTCACACCAACATGAGGGCATATCTTGAGATAATTCTTCAAAATGGATTTGATAGGGTGTCATATAATCTTTTGAAATAGATTTCAAAAGAGCCCATCCAAAAATGTAGCTGCTCACTGAGCATATTCCGTCAGGGAGCTGTAATCTCAGGTTTACTGTGAGAGCTTCAGTCGGAGCAGGGCAGGTCACACTGCAATCAACATGTCACGTTGTGCACTGAAACAAACAAAGAGAATGTATGTTATTCCTGAGCAGAAAATTACAGAAGCATAGAATTGTCATGCCAGAAAACAACTGATCAGTATCATCTAATAACCTGAAAAGTTTATTTTTATTAAAAGATGTTTTTCACATTTTTACAAGGTATTTTCGTGTCATATAAAATATATTTTTAACTATTTTTAACAAAGAAGGTGCCTATGTTTTTCACATTTTTACAAGATATTTTTTGTTATAACAAAATACTTTCCTTGTTGAAGAAAAGGAAGAAAGTAAAAAAATATATTTATTTTTTAACAAGAAAAGTTTCTGGTTATAACACAAAACATGATTTTGTTTTAACATGGACGTATGTTGTCAAACTGTGAAAAATATTGTTATAACATGAAAGTATCTTCTAAAAACATGAAAAATACCTTGTTATAACAAGGAACCTTTCTTGTTATGATGAGAAAAGTTTTTTTACAACATGAAAGTATCTTGTAAAAACTTGAAAGATACCTTGCTATAATAAGAAACGTTTCTTATTATAACATGAAAAGTTTCTTGTAATAACATGAAAATATCTTCTGAACAATGAAAAACATCTTGTCATAAAGTGAAAAAAATCATTGGATTTGGAGTATCTTCTAAAAATATGTAACGTAAGTAACGTGTAATCTCATTACCTGTTACTGATCAGGTTTCTTTTTTTCTGGCTTGGCAGTTGTAAGCTTTCATAAAGAATAAAGTATTCAGTGCAGCAGATGATGGTAATAGCTGTCAGTTTACATATGAAGAATCATCCCGACATTGCTAAGATAAGTCATTTTCTAAGTGGCACTGGAAAATGTCTTTGTCTTCTCAAACTGAGCTGAGTAAATGGTATTCCCACAATGTTTACAAAATGTATAATGTGATTAGTGAGGGGAAAAAAATCCATTTCACTTCAGCAAATCTCATAAACCAGGAGGAACGGCCATGGGTCAATGCCAGCGTTTTCTCATTCAGTTAACAAAACGTCATTTTGTTCTGCATTGTCTGCTATAAACGTTACGTGAAATTATTCTCTGATGCTGGAGCACTTTATCAATATTAATTACATTGTTTCATAGCAGGACAAAGAAGAAAAAATAAAAGAGGCTCATCTCCCTTTGACTCCAACAATGAGGTTTATTTTTTTTTCTTGCACAGCTCCCTCCATACCAGGCACTGCTGTCTCTCATGATAAGAATAGCCTTGGGCTCCAAAATGACTCCATCTGTCCTACAGGAGGATCATCACTTTAGGACTGCGCACCCTCTGGTGGGCTAAACTGATCTCACAATGAACCCCTCGCTGTGTTCGAGGTCATCCGCCCCATGGAGCCGGTGTCTTCTTCAGCTTTTCTTTTTTTCCTTTTTCCGTTGGTCTTTGGCATGGGCCTCAGATAGAGCTTGACGCCACACACGCGCGCGCGCGCTCTCACGCACACTGAGTCTTAAATGAGCGCCGCCCGTTCTCATCGTCAGCCCGAGCTCAGCAGGAGGTGTGGACAAGATGTGGACACACACAGGGACGGCTTAAACACCCTGCATGCTTTGACACATCATTAAGTAAATACATATTGAGGTTTACACGCGCGTGTTGTGCTGGAGCTTGTCTGAGATGTCGTTTCCAAATGTTGCACCAATATTGAAACTAAATGGCAAATTGGCTCTTTAATTAGCACCATATGTTTCATTTAATTTTGCAAGGAAACATGATTTCAGTTAAACACACGCAAAAAAAACGCATCACAGCTTTACCCAGAATTTTTGAAAGCACATATTTATGTTTCCTAAATAAAAATATTTTGTAGACCTAGAGGAAAGAGGCAAACATTTCGGCTGAATGTAATTAGGCTGCTGATGTCTATAGGTAGAGTGAGTTCTCTCGTGGCGTTTTGTAATATTGCGGATTTTAATCACATTAAATTGCCTCCGTGGTTAAAATAATACAACGGCAAAAACAGGCACACTCGGGCTAATGACTTAATCAGTATGTACTCTGTTTGTAGAGGTACTTACCGGTAGAGAAATGTATCCTTGAATGCATTAACAGCTACTTTTTAATGCAGCCTCGTGGCTACAAAAGGTGTGTTGTATCAAAGCGAAGTAGGAGATTCCTCATATCAAATCTGCATCATGGTTGAAAGACTGCTGAACCTGTGAAAATTAATAAAACATTCCTAAAAGAAACAAAAAAAAGTACAGTCAGCTACCTCAACGCCTTCACATGTCCGCGAGCGAATAACGGTAAAGTTCCACAGCAGCACGCGGGGAAGTTCTTAAATCTCCGCGTGAACTGGTTCATATCTGGCTCTTTTTTATGTCTTCTCAACACGAGTGTCCCACTTGTTGATGATGATAGTGGTGGTGTACAGGCGAGGTCCGACCTATCACGCGCCACACTCCCTGAACCGCGCGCGCACGGCGCCAGAAGGAGTCCCGGCAGCGCGTGGCTTAAGACTGCTGTTGTGTTGGCAGCTCTCCTCTTCCTCCAGTTCCCCCGCCTGTCCGACTGTCTGTCTGTCTGTTTGTCCTCCCTCCCTGGCTGCCCTGCCTGCACCTCCTCTTTTCTCCGACCCCCCCTCTTTCTCTCTCTCTCGCTCTAAGATAATGAAATAAACAATATAAATCCGAATACTGAGTCCTGCATGGAGACAATACGGGAGATAGTCATTTGAGAAAAACGTTTATCATGACAAGTAATTTGGTACTAACTTTAAAAATGACTTTATGTAAAGTCAAAACTATGTGATTTCTGGACCAAGATTTTGTTTGATGCCTTTCTTAGTTTTCGGTAAAATCTTCTATAATTTTTGTAACCATGTCTTAAAATCCTGCAGCATAAAATGCAGTAACAACATCTTATGTAAAGAGCAAAAGACATATTTTCTGGAATCAGTTTTTTTGTAAAAAAGCCCACCTCAAGACGCTCATGTCACATTAATGCGGGACACAAAAACATCTACGAGAAAAAACCCTTATTGTGACAAGAATTTTGGTAATAACTTTTAAATGACTTTTATGTCTTAAATCCAGTAAAAATCAGCGTGATTTTGTTTGATACCTTTTATGAGTTTTCCATAAATTCTTCAATTGTTTTATGCAATGTTTTTATCAAGTCATGCAGCATAAAATGTAGTGATGTCTTAATTAAAGAGTGAAAAATATGTTTTCTGCAATCAGTTCTCAAACAGCTCACCTCTAGAGCTTGCACGTCGCATTAATGCAAGAGACAATACAGGAGAAACACATAGGAGATAACATTTATCATGACAAGTATTTCCATGATAACTTTTGAAATGACATTATGTCTTAAATTGAGTAAAAAATGATGAAACCTCTAGACAAAGATTTTGCTTGATACCCTTTTTAGTTTTCATTAAAATCTTCCACTATTTCATACAGTGTTTTAATGAAGTTCTGCAGCATAAAATGCAGTGAGGACATCTTAATTAAGGAGAGAAAGGCAGGTTTTCTGGAATCAATCCTCTTGTCAAACAGCCCACCTTAAGAGCTTGCCCATGTGACATTAAACTGTGATGTATTGATTATTTAAATCACCCCAAGTGCTGAATCAAACAGGCCAGATGTTAGGGATTTAGGCTGCACAGCAGTGGATCAAGATGTCAGCTTTGAGGTTTGCACTGTATTCTGGTGGTAATTGTGCTATTCAGACTGTAGAGGCTTATTCCACACTCAAACTGAATGCAAAGTAGACTATATATGTTTTTACCGTATGCTATGACTGCACCATGACAGCAAATGTGAACTTTTTTTTTCTCATCAAGCTGTTACTGGTGATTTTAGTGTTCTTTTTTTTTATAAAAGAGATTGTTATGCAACATTTTTTGCATCAGTGTGGTAAATAAGGTCAGATCCCATGTGACCTCCACAGATTGACTGTACATGACTGAACATGCAATGGAGCATTCAGCATTGTTGTTCTTCATTTCATGTCATTAGCGAGACTAAAAAAATGAAAAAAAAAGCTATTTCAGACCGTGCTGAGGCAACTTAAATACCTGTTTAGAATTATTGCACTTATTGCAATTAGTGCACTGAGCCTAAATATCACAGTTGCTCGTACTGTTGTTACAATTTAGTGCAAGCTCTAAAAACAGTGTCATGGCAAGCTTCCATGTAATCTTGAAAAGACCAAAATAATAAATAAATAAGTAATGTGAATACGGGCTTAGAAAAGTGAGTGTAACCAACAGCTTCGATTCAATTTGCTCTCCCCATGTGATTCAAATGTAGGTCGGCTGGTCCCAATGTTCCAGGTGTCATTTGAGCTACGGAGGAGTGCAGGTTTTTCATGGGACCAGTCCTGCTGCCACATTCTTAAACCCGTGGCGTGCCAGCTGGCATGATGAACAGCGAATGATGGGGCTGTTAGTCATTTAATATATTCACTCAAACCTAACATGACCCCTTTTGAACCTTGCATTAAAATGTGTTTTGGGAGATCAGCTTTCAACTGGGTAGTGCTTGATCGCATGAAAGTATAGGTGTAAATGCAACCAAAAAGCAGAGGGCAGATTGAGATCCAATTTGCTAAACCACTTTCAGAGATAGTCAGGAATGCATTGTTACCACATTGACCACAAGTGTATATTCAATTGGGTTGTCAATCCACATACATACGAGGGCGGAAATGCGCAGTCGTATGAGGTATTAGCCATTAGCCAGTTAGTAAGCTAAGATACTAGCAAGGAAACGGCAAAAAAGCTTATTTTTTA
Organism: Plectropomus leopardus; assembly: GCF_026936395.1. Taxonomy (NCBI): domain Eukaryota; kingdom Metazoa; phylum Chordata; class Actinopteri; order Perciformes; family Serranidae; genus Plectropomus; species Plectropomus leopardus. Next base: position 7,722,497 of record NC_142185.1, read on the forward strand.
GCTTTAACTTAAGAGTGGTCAGAGTGCTTTGACATTATTCCTCTGACTCTGGCAATGTTTTCTAAATGATAGTAGGCAGATGAAGTTACTGATTTGATGTGACTGTGGAAATTTAAGACAGTCCAGGATAACCCAGAGGTTTCTTGCTTGACTCTGAGTCATGAGAGAGGAATTCAAGGTAAGAGCTGACACTCTGCCTTTCTTTCCATGGCCCAAATACAATGATATTGGTCTTATCTCTATTGAGTTGGAGAAAATGTTGATGCATCCAATCACTGATTTGCTCAGTACAGTGACACAGACGTTCTACAGGCTCATAATCACCTGGTGACAGTGACATGTTGCATGTCATCTACATAATTGTGGTAAGCCACTTTGTTATTTTGCATAGTTTGGCCTAATCGAAGCATATAGAGATTAAAAAAGAGGGGGGGGGTGACATGTGGGGACCCCTGTAGGACCCCACATGTCACATTCATCTGCTCTAACTTACAGTTTCCAATTGAGACAAAGTACTTCCTGTCATGAAGATATGAGAGTCCGACCCAGTTTTCTAGTCTTTCTAATATAGTTGTGTGGTCCACTGTGTCAAAGGCAGCACTTAGATCCAGTAGCACTAAAATAGAGACTTTGCCGGAATCGGTGTTAAGGCAGATGTCACTTATTACCTTTATGAGTGTAGTCTCAGCGCTGTCATGGGACCTAAAACCTGAGTGAAAGTTATCAAAGCAATGGTTTAGCTTTAAAAAGTTGCTAAGTTGCTGGTGGACAGCTTTATCACTAACTTTACTGAAAAATGGTAAGTTTGAAGTCTGCCGATAGTTGTTTATTACGGTGACATCCCGGCTGCCCTTCTTTAGGAGAGGCTTGATGACTGCAGTTTTCAAAGGAAAAATGCCCATTTGGAGAGACAGATTAACTATAAGAGTGAGTTGTTTTACCAGACTGCTCAGAACAGTTTTAAGGAAGCTAGTGGGTAAAACATTAAGGCAGCAGGTGGAGGAACTGAGACTGGAGATCATTTCTTCCAGTGATTTTTACTGATGGACTTAAATTGTGTCATACTTAGCAAGTTACCTTGGGAAGCCTGCAGTGATGGCACATGAAGAGTCAATTGCAATATTATTCTTCTTCAATTGTCTGATTCCTTGAACTTTACTATTAAAAAAAGCCTGCAAACTTGTTACATTTGCTGGTGGAAACTAGTTCTGGAGATATTGGAACAGGAGGGTCAGTTAATCTGTCCATGGTATCAAAAAACAAATGTGCATTGTTACTGTTTCTGTTGATGATCTCAGAGAAAAATGACTGCCTTGCACTTCTCAAGGTCAAATTCTAAATGCGCAAGTTGTCTTTATAGATTTGTAATGAATGTATGTTTGAATGTATCAAATGTGTGTAACGTAAAAGGAACTCTGCCATTCCCCTCAGCTTTCCAAAGAGTTTTCAGCATGTTTCGGCTATTTGTCTGTCTTTCACGAACCGCAGCTTTACTTTTTTGGTTGAGTCTCGAAAACTTTTCCACTTATAACTCACAGCAGTTTATGGGAAAAAGTAGCTCTGATATTCCACCATCCCAATACCAAACATAAGACAAAGTTAGCATCTAGCTAGTGAACATAATGGAGCATAAACCAGCTAAAGAGCCAAGTTGGTGGAGAACAAAACAGAACTAAAAGAAGGATGAATATTGGATTTACACTGACAAGGTGGCCAGGTACGAGGATCCAAATAAATCTGAATGTTGAGCTTTATCTTCTGGATGTATAGACAGGAACTGTTTGCAGAAAGAGAGACTGGTCCTGCTTCAAATATTTTTTTCAACTGCGTTATCTTGAGATCACGTTAATTATTTTCTTATCTTGACAGAACAAGCTTTGTCCCTTTATCACAAGGAAACAAAACTTTACTTTATTGTATTAACTAAAAAAAATGAGATCAATACAAAAATGTTGTATCCTCATATACATGGGGAAATGACCTTTTTTCTAATTGTTTCAGTATCTCAAAATACCAAAGCTTGTTTTCTAGAGATAATGAAATGAAACAAGCTTTTGTTCTTTCCTTGATAATAGGTTGAATATTTCGTGTTCGCGAGATAACAAAGCTCATTTTCTCAAGGTCATGGATAACTAACTCACAATCTCTAAATTAAAAGAAAACAGAAAATATGGCCATTCTCAGCTTCTGTAGTCTTCTTTATAGAGATTATAATACTAATTTTCAATGCTGCATTTTCAACTTGCTGTTGTGCCCAAAAGTGGCCAAAAATTTGATGTAGGATTTAAGCATTGATCGTATGACTGTGCTCAAAAGCATCATTACTGTGACAAATAAACTGTAAGCTCAGATACTGGCCTTCAATCATTTTCATCATTAAACAAAGATAGTTAAAGAAATCTTCTTTTTTAAAAATCCCATGTGGTTAATAGGCCCTCAAAGATATGTGCATGTGACCATCTTCTTTTTGAGGTTCAAAAGTAAATGTTAAAATTCCAAAGTCATGGCACCATTGTGTGCATCAGCTTTCACTATTAGTTTTTCACACATTGTTCGGCTATAAATAAGCAGGCAAGATTTTAGGTCAGGTTTCAGCAGCTCCACAATTTACTGTTTTCATCTGGGATATTCTATTAGCTCAACCGGCAGGTGAAGAGAAAAACGCAGCTTTTCAGTGGCACTATAAAACACAGACGGACCTTTACACACAGACTCAGTATCAAGGTGACACAACTGTTATCATGAAAGTCCACTGCAGAATAATTTCTGTGCAAACTGAAACAAACCTGCAGAGGATCCTGAAGATATGAGATAATATCTTCCCTTTTGATGAGGTTTCTTGCATGTTTTTCTAAATATTTGCAAGTTTATAGACCAGACACAAGAAATCTGAATCAATTAAAGAGGAGTCGGTCTGTAACAGTATTAAGTAAGTCAGTTGATTTTGTAGTGGCAGCCATGTCGCTAGAGTGAGAATGCAAGGGTTTAGATAAGAGGGTGTGAATTTTTAAATTTACGTATCTGCTCCATACACATGAGGTAAGCCCTGATCGTCATGCAGTGACAAAAATGAATTTCCCTGCTTGTATAATAAAGTTTCCCAAGATGAATGTGATACTTTACAGACAGTTTATGGGCAGAAAATGCATAATCTCAGGTAGTCTGTACTCACTAAACTCCTATTTATTATTAGTTTAAACAGTGACGCAGCACAATCATAACTATATATTGCTGACCCATTTATTAGAGAAATTTATTGTAGAAAAATCCATTGAACAGTTCTGCAAACCTCGTATACTTTTATACTTTTACTATATACTTTTGCTGTGGACTTCCACGTCCAGTTAATTTGTTTTAGGTATCCTTCTGTATCTGCTGCCTATGTTCCAGGATGGTGCTTCTGTGATGTAAATAAATGCACATGGTGGGATGATGCTGCACATGGTTGTGTTGAGGCAACACAAACACATGGCAACCAACGCCAGGACATGCAAACACACATGCTTCCACGAATGGTTAGGTTTAAGGGGAGAAAGCATGTGGTAAGTAAAAAAAAAAAAAAAAAAAAATCATCCGATGAGGAGCAGACACACCACACACCTGCATGGAAGTCCAGGGTTTGTTGGTTCCCTCCAACACTTCTCCCACCCCACTATAGGCTCCCTCGCACTCCTTATATTATATCCAGTATACTAAGTGCCATCCAGCGGCATTTCATCTGCACGTGAAAGGTGCATTTGGTGTTACAAACTTAAGCCCAAAAGCACTGTCAGAACAGTGCTATTTCACGAGTTCAAAATGAGAACAGGCTAGAAACACCACAGAGTGCCAGTTAAAGGCATCCAGCTTCTGTGGCTTAAACGCCGCTGGGAAACGTTGCGATGTATGAGAAAGAAACACCCAGGTTCCATGGGTACAACACCATTGGAAAATGCTACAATTTGTTGGTAAAAAAACACCCAAGTTGGGAAAAAAAACACCCAGGTTTGTTGTCACAAACAGCAATAGTAATGTTGCAAAGGTTTGTCATAAAACAACCTGTCTTGTTGTTTGCTGGTCTTGAACCATGATCTGCAGCTTGCTTAGGTGATGTACCCTGACAAAGCCAGCTTAAACTGTTTATTATATCAAACTTTGATTCATATTAAATGTGCAAGTGTTCATGGTTTGCATAAATGACAATGATGGGTGTAGGTTTTATTTCAACATTTTGGAGGACATATGAAACTGGGTGTTTGGGATCCTCCACCAGAAAATTTTAAGCAGCAAACACTTAATGTCCTGCATTAGGGTGAATTTTTTTTGCATCACTTTATGATATAAATGCCTTTCATTTAATCAAAATTTAAGTCCTCTCTTAAGTTCATGGTTCTATCAGGGTAACAAATGCACATTTTCCAAATACTGAGGGGGCTTTGTCTTCTGCATCCACTACCTGAACCCTACACCTACAATGGGAGTATTTTCTTCTGGCAATAGGGCGTGAGTAAAAGATGCCAAAACCTATTAGAATTAGGGTCAATAAATAAAGATTGTGCAGCACTGGGTAATGCTAAAGGCACTTGAGGTGCTGCCTGAATCAAAAACAACACTTAGACTGGTGGCAAGCTAAACTGAAAGTCATCATGCTGGGAAGCAGGGTAGCTCCAGGCAGAAAGAGCAGTTCAGAGTGCCAATCTGGCTAAATCACTTACACCCAGAGTTTACTGGCTCTGACCGGCACACAGCATTATTTTTTGTCAGTTTCCTCCTTAATATACCAAACTCGAACATAAATCATCAGCAACACATCATTCACTTAGGCCAATCAAAGGAAGCCTCCAGCTGATATAAATATGCTAAATTAGAACGAATAAGCCCAAAGATGTTTAAGTTGAACACAAAAGCGCCGCTCGCAGACAACACAAGCACTTCAGGGAGGGATTTTTATCTCAAGATATATCTGCTGAGCTTGATGATTCTCACACAAGGGTACACAGACACACACGCAAATTTCCTCCTTTGTCAGGCAAGATAAAGGGTCATAATAGGGATCACTGGTGTTTTCACTCTGCCAAAACACACACGTACACCTACCAAGTCATGAAATGGGACGACTGTGGCAGTCAGATAAAAGAAAGCCAAGGTCAGGAATTTGGAGCGCAGCTGTTGTGGGAGCAGCAGAATATAGCGGGCGTATGCTGCCAGAGAGATGCAGCAGGTTTTCCACGTCAGCGGCTTGTGCTAACACTTCCTCAATCAATTCAACAGAACATGCAGGGAGACGCGAGGAGGTGCGAGTAAGCAGCAATTCATCTAGATGAACAACAGCTCTATGTTTACCCCCATATCATTTTATTGTGATTGATGTTGCCACCGTAGAATTTCCCCCCTGTCAGGATTTCTTCTTTTTTCCCCTTGCCCTGAATGCTTTTTTAGTCTACGAGACTGCTCCGTGAGATTCTGTAAACAAGATGGCATTATTCTACATTTGTCTCATGATTAACACCCTGGTGAAGTGTTTCTAATGGTCACCATCTATTTATATTATGCACACTTTAGCACAAATTTGACTAGTCCCTGGCTGTAATTGCCCCTCGGACAACTAATAAGAGCTCCAAACGCAAAACACATTCATCCAACTCCACCAAGAGCCGAAGGAGATGGCCCGCTGATGTATGACTGGGTGTTTATGACACCGAAGATTAAAGACTGAGGTGTGTGTGTGTGCTGGCATGGCAGAATTTACTCAGCAGGCAAAAACTACAGGTCCAGTCGTCACCAGGAGGCCTTTCCCCTCATCTTCCTGTTCACCTGCCAAATGCTTTAGAGGAGAGGAGACAAATTGCTCATGTCCACTTCCTCCAGTCAATTCAACCTCTTGTCGCCTACTTATTTATCCAAGTGTATCACTTTGGATTTCCTCCGACAAAGAAGATTCATCTCTCTTGAAGGGGGTCAAGGTACTGATGAGTTGAGCCTTTAGTTTGGAACAATTCATCACAATTACGGAGTGACTGTAGCAGTGTCCGAGGGAGCAGAGCATTAGCAGCTAATGGCATCCACAGGCTGGGAGGTGGGCTGTAACTGTCTGATTAGTCGCTGTAATACTTCTGGGGCTGTATATGTGTGACAGGATGACATGTTATGAAACACAGATCGTACTGATGCATGACACCAAAGTAAATCAGCAGAACATGATTTCTCATCAGACACTTTAGCATGTTATTCCAAGTTATTAATGATGCTGAATATGTGTTAGTATATATAGATTGCAGATGCAGGCATACATCTTGAACTGTGCATGCAATGTGTTCAGAAGGTATTCAGGAAAGGATGTCTTCCTAGTGGCATCAGTACAATTTAATTTAATGACTGAAAAAGGACCAATGCAAGGGATATGGCTGGTGTTATTTTTTCTTAAATATTACCAACAATTGCCCCGAAGAGACAATATATTGTCAGTATTGTCAGGCATGACCTCATAAAATGCGCCTTTGTGCCACAAAACTCAATTTCTACACTCTATTCAGTGTCTTTTAAATTTAACTTTTTCAGAGATAAAGTTGATATTGGAATGGAAAAACTGCCACTGTTTTTCTCTTGCAGGTGTCACAGCAGATGGCAGCAGAAGAGGATCTCCAGCAAACCGTCAGGTCTACCTTCAGGAATAACAAAACACACATGAGAGTTTTTTTCCTTTAATTTGTTTCTGTCAGCTTTCTTTCTGGGACTGTCGTATAGACAAATTACAGTTTTGATAAACTTGGCAGGGCCTCTGATTCTGATTTTGATCAGACAGATTTTTCTGTTCATTGTGTCGAGAAGTTATTGTTGGATACGCCAAACAAATGGTGTTGTCAACAAAGATCGACTGGAAGTTTGACAAGGCTGAGTAACAGACTGACGTAGGCACCAGTCACTCCTCCAAATTAGAGCGTCATTTGTTTTGCCAATCAAAATGACACCCACACATGGATGTCAAGGTTATTTCAGTGTCTTTGAAGACAGAGGAGCATGACTGCAAGTCATTTGTGTCGGATAAACTGCTGTGCTGAAACTGAGCACCACTCTTACCATTTCTGTGATAAATGACATGCAGCAAAAGGCAGTGCAGATCTTATAAGGAATAATGTAGCAAACTACCATTTATATACCATACACCAGGGATACTCAATTTGCTTTGCTTGGGGGCCACTTTTCAAAATGACAAGAGGCCAGGGGCCAGTCACAGCAGCCTCATACTAAATGTTTCTAGGATTTTGGTACATTTCTTGGATTTTAGGATGTTTCTGGCGTTTCAGGACATTTCCAGGGCTTAGGGTGATCTCTAGGATTTGAGGACATTTCTAGGATTTTAAGAAATCTCTCAAATTTTAGGATGTTTCTAGGATTTTAGGAAATTTCTCAGATTTTATGATGTCCCTAGAATTTGAGGACACCTCTGCGATTTCAGAACATTGTTGGGATTTTAGGTCATTTCGAGGATTTCAGGACAATTCTAAAATTTTGGGATATTTGTAGGATTTTAGGACATTTATATGATTTAAGGACATTTCTAGGATTTCAGGACATTTCTCAAATTCAGAATCGACAAACAAGGTCTGTTTTGATGCTGTTTTTTGCACAATTTTATGTATACTAAAAGTACAAAAACAGTTCCCAGTGTGAATTGCTATATTTTCATGTGAATTAGAAAATGGTTTGGGGGCCACGTGGCACCCCATCTGGTGCCAGATTTAGCCCACAGGCTTTAAGTTAAGTATCACTGCCATACGCTCTTTAAAATGTATTTGGTTATTGAATATTTTTGTAAATGCTGAAGGCTCAGCATAATCACTTTGTATATGTACAGCAAAAAGTCTGTAAACAGACTTTGGATGCCCCAAAGCCCGATATAAGAGCATGAATGATTCATAAGTAATTGCATTCCATACCCACAGTTTTAAGAATCATAAAACCCATTTTTTTTCAAGAACTAATCTAAACCCAAGGGTGGATTCATTTTCCTACCCAGCATGCCTTGCAATTTGCTCTGAGACTACTCAGGAGAGCTGTCTCTCTATTAGGAGACAGAAGGCAAATTGATGTGAAAAAAGTGATGTGATGAAAGAAACTCAGTCTTAATAAGAGGAGTCGATTCACAGTTTGACTATGAAATCTTCTGAATATCGACCACAAAATGCCTTCAATCTGATAATGCACTATGACAGATTTAAGACACCGAGATGTCTTCATCAGATGTATTCAGCATTTCAGGAGTAAAAAAAAATTAATAACATTCTCAGCTTCATTCTCTGTGTAATGACAGGCTAGTGTCACCTTATCTCTGACCTGTATTGACACCAGTAATGACATTGCTGCTAGCATCACCAGTTAAAGGCCTTTAAGCAAAGCGAGGGATATTGACGTCAGTGTGTGTTTTTCATTAAAAATAGCTTTGAAGAAGCCCTCAAATGTCAATCGAAATTGGTGGTCATGTTCAAATGCTCAGGAGGGAGTCATATGATGACAGCAGCAATGCTTAACCTTTCAGTGGCTCAATCAATCTTTTTAAAGAGTGTATCACGTGACTATTTGTGTATGAAATGGGTCCTCTGTAGTGACAACCCCATAAAGAACTATCATCTACTCTGCAGTTCCCTTTAGCTCTATAGTCTTTAGTGTCTTTCAGCTCTCTGTTTTGGTTTAACAACCAACTTTTTGTTCACTGTCACCACCTTTATCCTTGTTATCAGCTGTAGCAGGCAGCTGTTCTCAGGGGGAAAAAGCTCTTAAAATCCACTGCACACTACCAGCCCTGCACCAAACAACAAACAGAGCTGGTAAACATACAGTAGAGGACCATTTAGCAGCTTAAGAAGCAGATATTTCCCAAAGGAATTATTGGAAACCAAAAAGGAGCTAAAAGTAGTGAATACTGGATTTATATTTGTCATTTTGCAACATTGCATTCCAAATGCAAATGTTTTTCCATATCTGCTGGACATGTAAATGAGCAACTATTTTGGTCACACTTTTGCAATGTCAACTTTATATGGCAATGACATGTCATTGTTTTCAGCTGTAGATAAATTCCCTTTTTGTTCTCCTCATGTTACTTTGTCAAGTACTTCCTGTTTTATTTTGTAACTCGGCTCTTGTCTTGTTTCAGGTCCTTTACTTACTGCCTGTGTGTTTTCCTCCTGTGTAATTATCTGCCTCGACCTAATGCGTTTCACCTGTGTCTCCCCTCCCATAGAGTATTTAGTCTCTTTGTTCTCTTTCCTCTGTCTCATTTTGTCTTGTGTCCCTGTGAAAATGTCCTTGTGTTATCTCTGTGTTAGTTTATTCTGTGAGCCTTAGTGTTTTAACCAGTTTCTGCCTTTTTAGGGGCCAGGCAGATTTAGACAACTTTATTTATCCCAAAAGGGCAATTCATTTTTACAATCTACCCATAAATCAAACTTGGCACAAAGATCCAGTCCCTTGTTAAACTTCCTCAATGTGAATTTAGGGGCAGCATTCCTGATGGTGGTGCTACAGTGACTGTTTAAAGTTCAAGACTTTGAAAATTCATAACAAGTCACCTATATGGTCTATGGCTTCACATCTTTCACAGATCTGTAGGCCCAACTGTGAAGAAACTTTTGTATATCCTTCTCTGCTTGTACAGATTATGAAACCTATCTCTAAAAAAAACAGTTAAACCTGTCTCCTTCCACATTTTTTGTTTAAGTAATGCCAAACTCACTCCACAGTATCTTAGGACTGCCCTACACAAACACAGTGCACACCTTTCTGGAATTATCACAAATATCCCCCAACATGCATCAAAATATGTCACTCTAACAGTACAGTAAACAGCTCCTGCAAATTTTCCCAAAATAAATCTCCAATTTTCATGAAGAATTGACAATATTTTGCTGTCATTTTAGATGATGTCAGTTGTATATCAAAAACTTTTTTTTTTTAACAGCATTTTGAATTCTGCCATCATGAAGCTTACAGCAGTCAACGGACAAGAGCATGTTTAAGCATCATTTTAACAGCTATGGATCAATCAACCTTGGAAAAAACATTTGTTTTTCCAAGGTTGTTTTGTTGATGTTTTCTATGTTGTCTAGATGAAGTATGCAAATTCTCAGAATTTCGTCTTGATAACTGAATTTTTGACACGAATTTGAAAAATACCTGTAGATATATTTGCCATTGTTATACTGCACCCTGGTGGTTGGCTCTATTATAATGTGAAGTCACCTCTTAATTCTACAATGGCAAGATAGCTCAACTTGCCTTGGGGCCATCAGTGCCCAAAGGCTGTGCGCTAAAGTCCCTGGTGGTGAAGACTAAGCATGCTTTTGCAGACATTGTGTTGTGTGGTTTAGAAATACACAGTTTCAAAGATATTTCAAGGATCAATACGACGGAGGATTAGGGCCACATTAAGGGAAAAAAAATTAATTATTTACGAGATTAAAATCATTAGTTACGAGAAAAAACTCATTATCAAGCGAGAAAAAAGTCATAATTAATGAGAAAAAAGTCATTATTTACGAGATTAAACTCATTATTAACGAGAAAAAAGTCATTATTAATGAGAAAAAAGTCATTATTTACGAGATTAAACTCATTATTAACAAGAAAAAAGTCATTATTAACGAGATTAAACTCATTATTAACGAGAATAAATTTTGTATGAGAATAAAGTCATAATATTCAAACCTGCTGCTTTTGGAGACCATTGTCAAAATGAGCGCTACGGAGGATTTGTTTCTTGAGACACAACGAAACCCCTCTGAATAGCCCGTATATGCATCCAACGATAACCCTGCAGTTGACCAGTCCAGCCATTTCCCCCTGCAGAAAAGCAGCAACATCCTCCAAGTCCGACTGGTTCTTTCACCGGAAAAGATGCAATTTCTTGCATATTCTTTTTTAAAGTCCTGATACTTATGATAATGTGATGCTGATGTGCCAAAAGATTAAGTATCTCCTTGTTTGTGAAACCTATCCTAAAATACAACTCAACCAAATCCTCCGTAGCCCTCATGTTAACAAGTGTCTCCAAAAGCAGTAGGTTTGAATATTATGACTTTATTCTCATAAATAATGACTTTTTTCTCGTTAATAATGAGTTTAATCTTGTAAATAATGACTTTTTTCTCATTAATAATGACTTTTTTTCCCGTTAATAATGAGTTTAATCTCGAAAATAATGACTTTTTTCTCATTAATAATGACTTTTTTCTCGTTAATAATGAGTTTTTTCTCGTAACTAATGACTTTAATCTCGTAAATAATTAAAAATTCTTTCCCTTAATGTGGCCCTAATCCTCCGTCGTAGATCAATGATTTTTTTAAAATGTTTTTTTAAAAGTAAAAGTTGTTGTCTGGTGCAACTCTTATGTTCTCTTTTGTTTTATTGTGTGGACTTTTACCGTACATTAAGTGACCTCAGTCATTTCTCTACTTCTCAGGTAGCTCAATCATAATATTGCCATGTCAAAGGTTGTAAATCCAAGCCCCGGTAAATACTTGAGCCTACACGGCCATGGTACCATTAGACACATTATTTCAAAGACCTTTTTCAAGGTTTAATGATTTCTGGTCTGGGAAGTTGTGCTGATAGATTTTTCTTCTTCTTGCTCCTCAAAATGCCTGGTCGCGACCCATTGCCGTGCAGCAGCTATAATTTGACCTTCCTTTTGCCTGCTGATTTTGTACCCCTGCCTCGCTGACTGATCTCCTATGTACCAACCAAGATTTCAATAAAAGGACTGTTTGTTGGAATTTTTACCACCTTCTCTGAGTCTGCTCCTTTCGGTTCAAGTCCTTAGCTCAGAGTCAAAAATGTCATTTTAATAGAAACCTCAGTAAACAGCGAGAAAGTCATTTAAAGAAAACATGTACACTGTGAATTAACAGATATATTTTTAAATGAATTCAAAAGCATAATTATATCGGGTCATTAAATTAGTTTTAGAGGCACAAAGAATTGTTGCACCATAAATTGTGTATCACTTGCAACTGCTATCTGCCCCATCTCAAAGTGCAAAACCAAAGATATTGCCCCAATGATATACACCCATAATGTTTTGCAGCTGAAACAGAGCGTGGTGCAGAGGCATTCCATTAAAAAATCAGGCAAGGAGTTTAAATGAGACAGAGAGAAACTATGTAGAGTGACCAAGGGATGACGGTTTCCTGCAGGCCAACATGAAAGATAGAGTCGCCCTGGTTCCCTCGACAAAAACCTTATGGGATTTTTCCATTAGATTTTGGATTATGGCAGACTACAACTCTGGCAAACAATCATGAATGACACTTGCATGTTTTGTTCATTGATTCTGAGACAAGAGAACCAGTGCTGAAATACCAACTCACCTGCAGGTTTTAAGGCTAACCGCACATGGCTATTGGCGTTGATCTTTTTAAATTTGACTGTTTTTGCAGTGAGGCTTATTTGCATAAAAAGTGGCCAGTATAGCACCAAATGTAGGCATATTACCTAATTTACATACCTGCAAATGGTACAGGGGCACTGAGACTGCTTGACAGGGCATTTAGTAGTGCATTCTGTGTGGGTACCTTGACAATGACAAAGTTTCCTTTTGTCTTATTTTTGCAGGTTAAGTGGCTGAAGAGCTGCGTCATCCTGTTGTGAATATGCCTGTATTTAGCATCAAGGTGTAACATCGGTCTATAACTGGGGATGACATAGTTAGTAGGATGCCGCAGTTATGAATTCATCGATGAAAGGATTCTGTAGCAACAAAACTTTATAGGAGCTGCTATTTAAGGTACAAGGGTTCATTTGGCATTGATATAAGCAGACAGAGGTTTCCAGTGTTTATCTGTAGCCTGTCAGCAGTTTCTGAAAGAATTTGTCTTAATCAGTATGCACCAGACAGCCAAGAGGATGATGGTTTTCATTCTAACCAAACAGTACGTCATCTGCTTTTACTAAGCTGCAAAACGTCAACCATGGAGTCTGTTTTACCCCACGTAGAGTACCAGATGGATAGGACCCAACACTCCAGCACTGAGCAGATTGCGTGACATAAGCCGTTAATTATAGAATATATTAAAGTCAAATAATGCCCCATGATTACTTTCTGGTATCCTGAGTGTTGTCCATCATTTACATTAGTACGCTAATTTCTGATTGGTAAACAATTCACTTAATTCTGGTTCCCAAAACTGAGTACAATAACCAAATGGCAGTGTAAAAAGATATTAAAGTCTAGGCGTTTGTCTCTGAACTCATGACACATTTGAAAATACTTTCCAAAAAACTGTTAGACTATGACTATGACTATGAATAATATACTACTGAATAACAGAGTGAAACTGATCTTCATTTTTTTGTCCGGGATTTTTTAGGAGGGGCTGATCATAGCTCAATGCTTCCCCATAATACTCCACCCAAGCAGCACTCAAACATTAATCGAAATTAGTCTGTACTGAGTTTGATAGAGAGACAGAATAAGCAAGAGATACATAAAAAGTAGAAGTATTGTTTGGAATAATTTCATTGGCCTCCATGCTGCTTTTTACTGTTTGACCTGTCTTCTGGCCTGTCTATGGCATCAAACGTGACACACCAACAACAAAAAAACACCCACACAGGAGGGCCCACTCAGCTGTTGCAAGGACATGTACACAGCTCTGGTCTACTGGCAATGGGAAAGGAGTCTATGGCATACTTTAAGCAAGTTTCTCCATGTTTAAAAAACTTCTTAAACATGTTAATCTTGGTGGAAAACGGTATTAGTGTTGTTTTTTCACACCTTCAAACTTTGCTGGGTGTCTCTCAGCTTTTTTATTCTAATGAATGTATAAACCGGAAGTCAGTCCCTCCACCAGCAGAAGTTATCCATTCGGACACACTTGGCCGTGCTCAGGTCTCTGATGTAGGTCTCTATTGCACAAGCTTCGTGGGCCCGTTAATGCGGAATGTCCGCAGAAAGCGGTTTAAAAAAGAGCTTTTTTTTGCTTCATGTGCTAATGAGCAGCTCTCATAGGAATGAACGGGGCCCTGCCTCCATGCTGTATCCAGACCTTCTATTTAAATCAGTGTAGCAAACTCATGATACATTTAATTATTATAACATTTGACAGTCTTCAAAGTGCTCATTAACATAGCTGCAATACGAAATTTCCTAACACCATTCCTGAAATGTCCTGAGCAATCTCAAAAGGACACTTCACATGAGTGCAGGCAACCATGTCTTCCTTGACAGGAAGACAGGACAATGAAGTAATAGAATTTTGTGAAATCCCAATGAGCTTCATGTGGGAGCTTTCTCTATTCCTGGCAAGGTTGTCAATTGTTTAGCATGGGGATTATCTCTCCTTATTTAGACTTGGTGAATGTGTTACTTAATGCAATTAGGGATTTTGGGAGCACAATCGAGAGCTGCTTGAACTGGCCATGTAACAGTCATAGAAGATTTGGTGTGGACCAACAGTCGAGCTGTTCACAAGGTGACCTCTTGTCGCCTCTGAGGAGCGACAATGTTAATTTGGAACATGCCTATGGACAAAGGCGTCCCATGTGGCTAGGTCTCTTGTGCACACACTCAGGCTGAATGTCAGGCCACAACATCTACATCCAATTAACAGCAGTGACTCTTTCAGATGATACTAACACTTACAGTTGGAGACACTAGACCTTTTTTTATATAATGCTTCCATTTTGTGTTAACTGTGCTAAATTTAAAAAAATTGCATTATTATTACATTGGCACAAATTGTTCTATTGTAAGTGTCTCTAAACGAGCTCGTGGAGAAACAGAAAAAAGTGAAACTCATGTTACAGTGTTTTAGATCATTGTTTAATTAACACTTAGGCCTAACTGTGGCATGCAGTCTGTTGTAGTCTGTTAGTTTCTGGGCTGACAGTGGCAGGCAGGTTCACCATGTGCTTGAATGTTAAAAGCCTTTGAAAGCTGAGCAAATCACCCAAAAATTAGCAAGAAATTAGTAAAAAGTACAAGAAAATTACCTGGAAATTTGTAAAAAATTAGACATTTTTCCTTAGCTTTTTAAAAATAATTTTCTAAATCTATTTATTGCTTGCAATTTATGAAACATTCCATCCCAAGTTGCACATTACCCTTTTTTCATGTTTTTTGTTTTAAGAAATCAAGCCAATTTGCTCAAGGTTGAAAGGTCTAAATACTTGTGAGAGGCATCTGAAAGCAGCACAAGAAAATGATGTATCGCCAGGTTTCAAAGAGTTAAAAAAATTACCTAAAGAAAATCTCCATAGAATTGAATCAACACCTTACTAACAGTCAGTCCTTACTGACACCTTACTGAAGTTAATAATGTTCAGAGAAACTGAACATTATTAACTTCATGAATTTAGAATTCCTTGCAGGGATGTTGCAAGTGATTGCATCATATTGCAAGGTATTCCTGGTATTGTGTCCACCCCCCTAGACGTTCCCGTCTGTTGATATAGACATCCTCATCCTTAAAAACAGATCCAGAAAAGATACCGGTCGAAACACAGTGGCTAAATAGCTGCACTGACAAACCAAAAATGTTTGTAAGCCTGACAATCATATGAAAAACTACCTTTCCCATTAAGTAACTTTTATTGTTAGAGTGGCTGTGAACATTTGGCAAAGTGGGGAAACCTTTGTGTGCACGAGTTAATCACAGATTATGAAAAGGGAATGAAGCCAAAAGACAGTTATAGCTTCATAATTGCCATAATGCTTGTCTTCTACCTCTATTTTAGAGATTTACCGTAGCTATTTGCTCCACTTTATGGTCATTAAGTTGTGCATAAGCATTAATTAACTGACCCCATGTGGTGTTATCTTGGTCTTAGTTGGAATCATTTACACCCAGTATTCAATATCTACTCATGGGGGGCAGTTTTGAATCATCAGAAGGGGAAAATGCTCCCTTTACACTTACCCAAGTCTGCACCACCAATGTGATGCCACCCTGCTGATGTGTTCTTGAGCCAGACACAAGGGCGCTGCTCTGTGGCTGAATGTGACTCCTCTCTTACCCCTCCTGAGGTGGGGGTAAGAGAAAACAGTGGGAATCAGAATGAATTACATGTCATTGCATTAGATACTGGAGGTGTAAATTTGAATGTTACTTGAAAGCTGTTTTTGATCCCTCTCCTACCTTTTAGAAGGAGAGGGATTAAAATGTTGCTTTTTTTCATTTACAGCCCATTTGATCTATATACTTGTAGATGCTTTTATAACATCCATAACTGAATATTGAAATACACTTTTATCTGGCTAATCCATGACAGCAACAAAATAAGTTAACTCCTAGGCTGCCTCTAAAACTAAGACATTCAGTTAGATTTCACCTGTCCTATGTCTTTGCATAAGCTACTTGCCAATCCTATTCACCGTTCTCACTGAAGTCATCAAATTCAGCAGCTTTTGCCTTGATTTTCGGCATAACATTCCAATGCCAAAAGCCACCTTTCACATCCGCATCATACATTGCTGAATGTCGTAAGCTGAAAACTTGGCCGGACAGAACCATTGGCAGTTTTATCATATGCACCTGATGCGGCAGCTTGATACAGAGACGGACTGCGTCAGTTAAAACATATCCATTCTAAGTGGGTCCAAGTGTTTTTCTTATTGTTTATTGATGTGTATTAATGCAGTAGCTGACAGGGAATAAACAGGGATCAAAGCTGTTGCTGTGGCAAGAGAATAGCAATGAAACGGTCTGCAAAAAGCTGGAAGGTCCCAACAGGGTGGGTCAGAGGGGCAGTGGATAGATCAAACAATCTCCAGACATTCATACAGGAGTTCGATGTTTGCTTCCTGACTGAATGTGAGGGGTTTTTTTTCTACACCTTTCCATGTGCCTCCTTCCCCTAATGCTAACCATCCAAGCCCTTGTTGCCTCATCCTAACCATTCGTGCTTGCATGTGCATTTGTTGACATTCTGACACTGGTTGCCTTGTGCTTGTGCTGTCTAAACATAACTAGATGCCAATTCATCTAACCATGTGCATTTGTTGACATCACAATAGCACCATCCTGGAACATAAACAGCAGAGGCAGAAAGATACCTAAAACATAATATGTAGACGCAAGGTCCGCTGCAAAGCGGCAACACGTGATGACTTTACATTACCAATTTTCTAGTGGGAGTAAACAAGGAAAAGTTCTTGAGAGGTCTTCTAAGGAGGCAGGATGAAGTGGTGGATTGGTCACAAATTCACTGACTCTTTCCCAGGACCTCCCCTGAAGATGCATGTTAAGAGGGGTGTGAAATCTGAATCATGTTAAAGTGCTTCCTCACCATGTTTCTTTTCCTAAACCTTACCATGGTAACTTTGATTGCCTAAACCCAAACTCTATAACTTTACATTAATTATAACCTTTATGTTAAGGATGTGACTTTATTCATGGTGCAATAATTTATGGTGAACTATAGTGTGCATTTTTGTTGATGGTTTAGGGACATAAAATACTCTGCTATTTCTGATAAAAATTTGTTTCTGTTTAAGTCTTTCAACAAGGACATTCAATAACCTCTCATCTTCTCCCTCATTGCAAAATCCATTTGGAGAGATGCTCTGGAGATTTGTGTACATTGCATTTGGACCAAGATTGGCAAAAATCATCTTGTATATATACGTGTTGAACTAAAATTTTAAGGTGAGTGCAGAGGAACTTTGCACCTTTAGCAAATGAATGTGAAAACAGCCTCCCTGCGTCAAACTCTGCACATTCATCATTCTGCAGAGTGAAGGTCAAACATCACAGCGAAGTCAAAATAAGAGTCATATTTGAATGGAGGGGGACTTAAGCTGCTCGACAAAAAGTCTTTTGGGGGTAGAGCCTTTGCTCACAAGTTCCCCCTTTGTTCAATCCTGCAATTTCGGTGTGCATGCATCCATGTGAGTGCCCACATGTTTGTGTCTGATTGGAGGACCTATAGAGACTCCCTGGGTGACGTTGCACCTCAATAAATTGAAGGTGACTCAGCTTGCCCTGTACTTGGTAGAAAAAGAGAAGCAATATTCCTTAAGATTGATTCCCTAAAATGAAACAGCGTTATTTAAAGGAAGAAACACTACATCGTGTGTATTGATAGATTTTGTTTATTATTATTTCTTTGGAAAATAAAGTGAAGCAAAGCTGACACTTTCAGCACCTTCAATATTTCAAGAATAGTCTGCAACTTACTTCATCAGCCTAGAGTTTTCAGTGTTTCACTATCAATCCAATCACCAAAATAAGCATTGGCATTGTACATTTATGCAGATCCTGGAAATGTAACATTAGTATGTTATCATGTAAAGAATGTGTTGAAAAGTTTTGTTTCAACAACACAGTGATTAATGTGTGGGTATGTTTAGCTGGAAATACCACCAATATCCCACTTAAAAAGAACTAGTTTCATTGTTTGTTGGTCTGCAGCTTGGCAGCCATCTCGCCAAGTTGTCAGGCCAGCCACCATCCCCTCTTCCTCCCATCAGCTCATATACCTGCAATCTGAACTGAACAAAATGTACAAATGTAACATTGGTTTGCAGAGATGTGCAATACCAACATTTTCTTCTCGGGATTGGGCAGCCAATCCAGCCAGTTAAAAGACAACAAGTTAATGTATGGCTCAATCACACCTGCTATTAGTATTCACATAGACTTGAAAATGATAACAAAGATCCAAAGGAAGGGAAAAAACACAAACTTTATTCTCTTCTTTTTACAAAACATTTCAGACTCAACCTCAATAAATAATAATAAAACCAATACAGACCTTTAAGAAGCAAATGATAAAACCTAAACATGATCAGACACTTTTCTTAAAACAGCATCATGTAGTGCTAGCCTTTAATTTTTTGCTGCTCTAGCACAGTAACAAAAAAAGTGTTAATGTAAAGGTAAAATGACAAAAGCAACTTAACAAGAGGTGTTTGACTCGTACGGCATTGTAGAATGATGAGCACATGCCATGATTGTGAAAGATATGACAATCAAAAGGCAACTGAGAAGTTTGCAAATCAATCAAACTGTGAAGTAGCATGACTGTGTCTTGGCTGGCCTGCCTGCCTGCACACAACCAGCAGACACCTTTAGCCTACAAACACAACCATCAATGTGAACTTTACAGAAGACATCAAACTGCTTTAAAGATCTGATTCTGTAGATGACGGAACATTTTTATATGACACATTAAAAATCTGCTAGCCCTCACTCAGCAATTCTTGTTTCATCATCTGGATGCAGCCAGATGATCACTAATGTACAGATTTTACATTCATATGTAAATGTGAAGCAATGTGTAAATGTAAAATGTAAATGTAGTAATGTAAAGCAGCCTTGTTTCAAACAAATACAACGTATCAGACTCACAACTGACGTATATTCAATTCTAACCAAAGGCCAAGTTCCTGAGCCTAAACTGCAATGCTGCAAATAATATTCCCCAAATACTGTTTTTATAGTTATCATGGTGAGTAATGCATGGGAGGCTTTGGGAGAAAAATGTGTAATTGTATGACGATAAGGTGGATTCAGAATTGTAGCTACCTGCAATCAGTAACAGCCATCAGATTAACATCATATTACTTGTTGTAGTGTCATGTTTGACTGTCAAGTGATTGATATTTTTTTTTTTTTTAAAACAATCTTGTAGCTTATAATTTGAAATGAGAGCCGCAGATGCTGGGAAAACCATCGATTTTAGCCTGTTCTCATTGCCAGGGCGTCAAATACAGCATCTTAACTAACTGCTGAAAATGAAGACTGAGAGTCCACATAGAGTGCCATTGAGGGATGGGTCAAACAAACACAGGAATGTCACCCAGGAAACTGTTCAAATTCTGTGTGAAACCAAAAGCAAGTTTTGACTTTTTCCTATTACATAATGTTTTTACCATCACCTGACATAAGTGTCATATACGTTGCTTAACATTCATCACATGACAGACTCCTTAAATTACTTTAAGTCATGTAAAAAAAAAAAAAAACCCATCAAGATACTTATTTGAACCCAAGCCATGATGTTTATCCTAATTATAACCAAGGAGTTTGGTTGCCTGAACCTAAAGTAGTTTTGATGACAAAACCTATTCTTAAAGTCAACTTTGACCTGATGTTGCTACACAACTATGGCATGGGAAAAGATAATTTACAGCATTGTTTGTAGCAGTGCAGAGAATTGCTCAGACATGCAGCAAATGAAGACCATTGTCTTCATGACAACAGAGTTAACATGCTGAAGAGCTGGGGGTTGACGGGCCTGACATCCAACCAGACTAGATAAAGCTATGAGGAATTGTAAGGAAAAAAAGTGAGTGGCGGACATAGCAATAGCTCACATAAACAGAGATGGGGACAACTAAAACAGACCGTGCCCCCCCAAGGCAAATCACACACACTGTCTGTTCTACACAATCTCCTACTACACAAATTTCATACAGATAATCCATATAATAATGATATGAAGTTTTTCACTCATTTTTTAAGCTTGCACAAAGGTAGTGGTATCTACTGAAACAACCTCGGCATGATTGAAGACTGATCGGGGCCATATCTTGCCTTTGTATCACCAGAAAGGGCTTCAAGATATCAAACTCCATGTTGGTCATTTTACCATGTTGGCCATTTTACCATGCTGGCCTCTTCAAACAAATTGTTACTCAAGATTGTGAAACTAACCACAAAAGAAAATTAAAAAAAAAAAAAAAAATTAAGTCCTCATCGTGATTTTGCAGTGTATAGAACAGAGTAAACCCCCCTTACGCCAAACAAAAACTGGCGGTGATGTTGTGACATCACCTTGACTCCTGTAATGTTTTCTGTGAACAAGGAAGTTTATTTTGACACACCATCCCTCAACGTCCAAAACTGATGTTAGAGGGGTACTTAGAGTGTCAAAAAATGAAGCTTAGGGACACTGACCGAGCTGCTGTATTTGACGAGTTGGGGGTGAGAACTTGTTGTACATTCAAATGTTTGCAGAACATACATTAAAGTCTTGGTTTATATTTGATATGTAACAAAACACAAAATAATCAGATGAAATAACATCGGATGTATCTAGCATGATAAATTCGGTCATCTGTAACAGACATCAATTTCAGAGTAAACTGCCCTAACTTAAAAATGTTTAATTTTCGATAAATAAGTATTTCTACTCTACTATATTCATCGTTCTGCATTATATTCTTGCGTATTCATTTAAGTGTATGGTTGAAAATACACCATTGAAGATGTTTAAATCCAGTATGAGAATGAATTAAAAGTATTAAAAAAAGATTTTGAAATACATTCAGCTTCAGTTTGAACATTGATGCAGGTTGGGGTGTGTGCATTTGTTAGTGAGGCAAGCTGAAACACATACAATGTGGTGTAACCTAGGAGATTCTGTATTACATGGCAACTGCAGAGACTCATACGTAAATGTATATGTAACCTTGCACGTAGGTAGCTTGATGGGCTGACATAACCTGCAAAACCAAAAGGTACTTCATTTTAGATACATATGCAACAAAATGAGTCATACATGCTAACCAGATACACAGTCTGGAATGGCTTGATGTTGCCCAACAGGTGTGAAAAACAGCCCAACCTTAAATTAAGTGTAAATATATACTTCAGTTCTCAGCTCTTTCTATACAGCCCATGCCTCTTATACATAGCTGTTATGATGGCAGCATGAATAACATGATTATATGATGTTGGTGGAGTATGGGCGAATAAAGAAGGCTTTATTTCTAGCATGCATTTGGATTTCTCTCTTCACTGCAGTCATGTACTTGGCTAATTTCCATTTTTTTTCCCAACCAACCTTTGTGTCAGGTCTTACATAAGAACTCGGAAAGACGGATATCTGTGTATTACGGTGGATGTTTATTGACCTGTGCCGATGAGGTCATTTCAGATCAGAGTCAGAGTGACACATTAGAATAGACTGTTCATAGCGTGTTCCCTTTCACCATTCAGATTTTGTTTCTAGCTGTTTGATTTTGAAATAAATTGGAAATGCAGTCGGTTTTGTGTGTCATGCAGATCAATCTATAGTGTGCATACAACACTCAGAGACGCAGGCAAAAGTCTACAGGCACACAATAAAGCACAGTGTATATGTGCTAAACTGGAATAAAATACCTGATTTAGGGTTGCTTATTGACACAGGTTGTTTGAATATGAAATAAAAATGTTCTACACATTAGAATAAGGGGTGGAGAAAGGGGCAACCTTGGTTTGAATTTCTATACCATTTTTAGGTTTAATTTGCATTTACTTTCAGGTGTCTGCAGTGCAAGAAAGAAAAGTACAGTGAGGTGCTAAAACATGAGGAAAAAACAAAGACGAGCAGTGCGTGAGATGCTATGAAAGGTACTAGAGTGTCAAAAAAGTAAAGCGACCTTTCAGAAACAGAAACAACAGGGTTTCGGAGAGGTGTGAGAAATCCTAGTGACAGTGCAGATACACGTGTTTACAGTAAATACTAGAAATCATAAAGGTTAAAGTCACTTAAATATCAGGACAGTCAAAATACAGAGAAATAATGAATTTATAGGTGCAATGCCATTTGCTCAAAGGTCATGTGATGCACTGAGGGAAGATGGGTAGAAATTAGAGTGTGCCCATTCCAGTGACTTCAGTCGTCAGCCTAGAACAGTTCAGGGGAGGTGGGGGAGGAGGAGGAGGAGCAGGGAGGAGGGAAGGGTAGGGAGGCAGACAGAGAAAAAATAAAACAGCTGTGAAAGAAGAACTTTCGCTTGAGAGTGAAAGTTATGCTGCAATGGCTGGCTTTGAGCTCAAATATTTGTTTTGTGGTTTTACACAGATTTGATACCATATTTTTATTGTACCTTTTCACATAAAACATAGTAACTTTTTAAAAGAAAAATATGGTAACATAACCATGCAATTCGAACCCCCTCATGAAGCCATGCAGTGGGCAGAAAAGAATGGTGGTGTCATGAAAAACGTTCAGTGTAGAAATTGCTGATTCCCTGACAGAGGCATCACATCACTCTTCTTTCTAACAGCATTGCTCAAGTGGCAGTCATGTGTTTTGTCCTTTTTTTCTTAGCTTTTTTGTTTATTTTACAGTTTTTATGCATTTTACTCTTTCAAGACACAATAGGACTAAATTGGCAAAAGTAGCTACTATACTGTAGTAATGACAAAAAAACACAATATATTTGTAGGAATGAGGCATGCTAAATAAATACTTGTAGATATATAGTGCGACATTTTGGGAAATATGCTTATAAACTTGTTGCACTAAGACAAGAAGATCTGTACTACTCTCATGTTAAAACCAGGAGATGGTAAGCTTAGCTTAGAATAAATACTGCAAACAGTTAGCCTGGCTCTGGCTCTGTTTTTAGGTAGCAGAGTAAAACTTGTAAAACATGTAAAACTTACTTTGTGAGTGTGTTTGTTTTTAATTCTTAGAAAAACTGATGTGCAAAAAATTAAATTATGTGACAAACTCAAGCAACAGC
Organism: Plectropomus leopardus; assembly: GCF_026936395.1. NCBI lineage: Eukaryota > Metazoa > Chordata > Actinopteri > Perciformes > Serranidae > Plectropomus > Plectropomus leopardus. The sequence goes on from NC_142185.1 coordinate 7,745,935, forward strand.
CTCCAGGACTGAAAGCTGAAGCAGACACACACAAAAACAAGCCAAAAATGCAGTTCCTCTAATGGCCACTAGAGGCCACAGAACCCAGATGTCCAGCTTTACAACAGAAATACTGTGTGTGTACAGTCTGATGCAAAAAAAAAATGGGCTAATTTTCCTCTTCATGACATCTGTTTGGTGGTCGATTTCTCTATCAGTCACCTATTTATATTTTATGAAGGTTTTAAGTTATGCATAATTAAGGTAGGGCCACTTTGGTTGGAAGGCTGCATAGTGTCATAGGCTTCGCAGTCAGATCCACCCCTCACTCCTCTACAGTGCCAGCCTTTCACCCAAATATGGTCACTTCCGGCTCCAAAAATCTAAGACAGCATTGGCTGTAACTCTGAACTTGAAGTGTCAGAATGGGAGCCCACAAACCAATGGATGATGTCACCTTATCTATGTCCATTATTTCTTTGTTATTCTGGCCAAACTATGTCTTTGATAGGAGCAGTGACCTTTGGGAGTACTGTTATCCATGTGAATACCAATCACCATGCTTAGGTCTGCTGTATTTTCAGAACTAAATGAAACATGGCTCTGCTCAACTCAACTCGCTTTTTCTTGATTTTCCATCAGCAAAAGTTGTAGATAGCACCTTGTCCCTGATAATTTTTTTGGTACCACTTTGGTCATGATTCCAAGCAAGCAAGGTTGATACTAGAAGTTCAAACTACTGTATTGTCACAGACTTGTCACTTGCGCAATACAGGACTTCTTGCAAGCGGGTTTGTGCAAGAAGTCCCATGTCGCGTCTCACCCTAACCCCAAGCCCAAGCCCAACCCTAACCCTAACCAAGTGATTGCAACCAAAAACATTTTTTTCTCCACCCAGTCCTGTACCAAATCTAGGAAAGGTTAAGATAAACTATACACTGTAAACAAGGCTTTGGTGGCCTTTAGAGGGTGCTGGTATGCAGATTTTGTAACTTTTGAACAGAGCCAGGTTAGCAATTTCCAGCCTTTACCAGGCGAAGCTAATCATCTCTTGAATCTACCTTTATATGTAGGCTAACTGACAGAGATGAGAATGGAACCTTCTTATCGAACTCCAAGCAATACTTATCATGATAATAATAATAACTGAATATCCCAAAATGTCAAACTATTTTTAACAATACACTGGCTACATCCATTTAAAACAAATCCCTGTGCTGTTAGTCTGACTCTTACTATAGGTCTCCCACAGGCTAATGCTAAAGTGTTTTGCAGAACCATGGGAGTCTTAGGGAAGTGCAGTGGGACAACACATAGAGGTTTATTGTGAAGCGACGGTTTTGATGTTAACTTCTGCAAACAGAAGCAGATTTGGTTGTGACTTCAGGATGTAGTCATGGATGAGGGGTCATTCCACATGGCAGCCACGTCCCTGAACCTGCCATTGGAATTGTGGGAAAGCAATAGCCATTAGTTTCTCAGTGGACCGTTGTCTAAAATCCCCTTTAGAAGTCAAAGACATAAAGTCCTGTTTGTTGAGTGTGTGGGTTTTCCTGCTCTGACGCTGATAACATTTAACTTTGAGGTGTAGGTAGCCTGTGGACATCAGTGAGGTTCCAGTTTCTCAGAGTTCTGGATAACACATATATTTTCTCTGTTGATAATGAATTAGTGGTGTCAGTGAATTGGGGGGGTAGTGGAGCATTGCACGAAAATTCAAACAAAAAGATATGTTTTTCAGTATTTCACTGGCATATGCAGTATCTTAACTATTCAGACTCTGTTTATCTTAGTCCTGGGGTTCAACAGATTTCGTCTTAGTCACTTTTGATTTAATATCATCAATGGCTTATGTGCAAATACACAAGGGTTATCCTAGGTTTATCTGCTATATTAGGCTTGTTGAGACTGAATACCTTTTTGTGTTGATTTACCAATTAATCATGAAGGTTTTGTCCGTGAACTCTCCAGACTGAGGTTGGTATTGAGCATTTGATGATTCATTTATTGAACATCCAATTTACTAATCTGCAGGTTCTGTTCAAAGACACAACTTACTTGTCTCTGTAGTTGGCATTGCTCCCATGAGCCACTTACTCACAAAGAGAGTACTGAGTGAAACTTAATGCATATTAATGTCTACACTTGGGTGGAAAGAAGGAACCAAAGTAGAAAGACAAACCCAAGAATATAACATGAAAAGCCACATTATTCATGGATGTATCTGCCGCTTGTCAAAAGCTGACAGATAATGTGCTTTTTGTGGCAACTCATCAAAGTATCAGTGTCATATATGTCAAACCAAACTACCACGCTATTTTTTATTCATTTTAAACATAGTCACAGATAACCTATTTCTTAGATCTTTACTATAAGGACGGACACTCAGGTGTTGCTTTTATCCTTTAGATTGTGCTGGAGCCCAGCAGTTAAAGTTAAAAGGTTACCTGGCATTGATGAGATACTGGGCCAGGCTGATGTTAGCAGGAGTCCCTGTTATGGTGATCTGGCGCTCCGACGAGCCCTCCATGGCGTTCGCAATTTTGATCTGCGCCCCAGACATCTGTCGAATCTCATTTATTTTGGTTCCCTGGCGTCCAATGATGCAGCCTATTAGCTGGGGGAAAAGGCAGAAGTCTTTGAACATGAAGCAAGCAAACCTCTCTGTTGTCTTAATTAATTTATACTTGTGCCTTAACATTTGACGTCAAAAGGAAGTCTAATGGGTTATGAAATGGTCTGGGTTTCATTTAAATCCCATCATTCGGTAAGTTAACTTTGATTAATGATAGCATGGCCAATAGATCGGCTGACTGGGGGTATTCTGCTGTGCAAACGATAAGAAAAGAAATTTGCAGGATCATTGTTGGTAATGATGGCAGTCATTTGTTCTTTTAATATTTATGTTTGAAAGAACAGGATTACCTAGGTGTACTCTACCATTTGAAAATTTTGTCCTTATCAGTTAATTAGGCCTAACAATTGAAGCTGCCTTATACCCTCTTAAAATTTAAATTCATTCGATCAGCGTACTCTAAGACAAAACTCTGTTTAATTTTAGGTACCCCTGACATAAACTACAGCCTTTTTACAAAATTGAAATCTTTACAACATGATATGCCAACATCAAATCAAAGAACAGAATTCTGAAACATAAAGCCCATCCCTCAGTCAGCTGTCTCAAGGAAACACTACTCACATCATTGGGAATGGTGAGTTCATGGGTGCTGGCTGGCGGACTGGCATCCAAACCTGAATTGGGGAGCAACAGGATAAGAAAAGAGATTTGACTTTAAAAAGTCATTTAAACCCTGTAAAGGACTAATCTGACCTTTTAGGAAAATATGCTTAGGCCTATTGATTTTTTTGTCAAGAATTGGATGAGATCATTGACACCACTCTTATGTGTGTATGTTAAAAATGAAGCTACAGCGAGCAAATGGTTAGCTAAACTTAAGAGTGGAAACAGCCAGCCCGGCTCTGTCTGAAGGCAACAAAATCTGCCTGTAGTAAGTAAGAAAGCAGAGCTAAGCTAAGCTAACACTCTCCTGGCCCCAGATTTACATTTAACACATAAATAAATGTGTCTGTGTCCATCTTCTCAGCTAATTCTTAGCTTGTAGGGAAGCTGTCTACAACAGTCAGAGCACATCTGTGATTTAGAGTCTGACCTGGGATTGCTTGCACATGACTCTCAATGTGGAGATGGCTTCTCAGCTGCTAGTAGCTAACAGTGATAACAGAGTGAACAATGCTAACAGCTTTAACAGTACTCACAACAGCAACAGTGCTAACAGAGCTAATTGTTTTAAGTGGCAGTGTCTGTTTTGCTTTCCCCCCAATACCGTTCTGCCACTGTGGGTCAGGACACTGTTATCAGCAGTAACTGACATATGAGCACAGGGCAGAGTCGCAGTGATAAGCTAGCAAGCAGGACACACACTCAGACTTACATGCACTAACGTGCACGCATGGCCGAACCGTCTACCACAACAAAGAACAGAGAAGCTCAGATTAGTAAAACACACAGATGGGTAGCAAGACTTCATTCCCTGCACAGGATGCCATTTGTCCACAGGGCCTGTGTCTACATAAGGATTGTTTTTTTTTTGTTTTTTTTTTTTTTTTTGAACAGCGCTGTCTTTTTCATTAATTTCTGATTTCTAATTAATTTCTAATTAGTACATAATAAACTTTTTTTATGCTAGGGAGGGTATTGTTAGGAAGTGCTGGAATAAAGGATTCCCTAGCACCCTGGTTCTGCCTATCTTCTTAACTAAAATGCTATGTGAACCCACACCATTAGATTGCAATTTTTTCCTGCCACATTAATGTTCTAATGTTCCTAATATCAGCTGTAGCATTAGATAAATGTTATATTTTTTACTATTGTCAAGTGAATGACTTAACAAGTTTTTCAAAACATCAAATCGGTGCTTAAATTTTTAAGCCAATTTATCAGTGGAGAAGGCTAAAGTGTTTTACACTGTATTTCCTTATTAAACCATATGTGTGTTATTTGACAAGATGTGAGAAAAGTCAGCTTAAACACATTTAAATGAGGGGAAAAAATTAGGAACTCTTGGTGATTAAATAAATAATTTCATGTATAATGGAATTGCCACATCCTTAAAGGATGAAAATGTTGAAAATATCAAAATATTTATTCTTTATGTGTTAAGTTGGTCTTTTGCAAGTACACATGCAGGACATCATACAAGAAGAATAATATATGGATTTGTACCAAGGTCCACTGAAACCAGTTCAGTTCTGATGTTAGGGCAGTTTCAGTTTGTTATTACAGTACAATGTGGTCAACCTCTTTCACTGGAGGTTTTTATCTTTCATGGAAACAACCTAAACAACCTAAAAAAGTGTCAATTAGGGATGAATCCAGTTGCCAAGTGAATTCTGAATACATTGTTTTAAAGTGAAGCCCAGTGTCAATTCGTCATTTCTTCTTTTGCATTTCACCAGCAAAATATCTGACAGAGTCAAGAGAGAACTTTATGAAAAAAATCAAAGAAGGAGAGAAACCACAGGGGTCAAGTCATGCAGTGCCAAAAGAGAGATAAGGTGGAAGGTAGGGAAAGAGAATAATGTTTCTCTGGATGCAAAGAGAAGGAAATGGGGGTCTTGTGGGTACGTACCAGGGAAAGCAGGGGTGGTCTGTCCGAGAGGGGTAAAGGGGGTTTGCTGCATAGCCAACTGGTGGAGCTTGGTCAACTGCTGAAGGGTTAGGAGGGAAAGTAGAACTAAGAGGTTACTGATACACAGGACACACCAAGAAATGAAACCAACCAAAACTAGAGTGAAGAAACGGTGAGGAGAAGGAGGCCATGACACAGGGTGGTGGAGGACGAAAAAGTAAGAAAAAGAGATACAGAGAGAGAAAGATTGTCTGTCATGAAGATCTGATATAAATTGGTGTGTAATTTTAGTCTTTTTCCTTTTCTACCAGTGTCCTTGTAATGTTCTTGTACATCAATGTGATATTTTTAACTTACAAAATGAGACAAACAACTCGGCTCATGAGCACATTAACCAAATGCAGGGAACCATTCCATTCCTATTTGCCCCTTCAATTACCATGTGTCCTTCTAACTGGCACTTTTGACTCAGAACTAAGAACCTTTAGTTTTACATGCCTGTCAGAGCAGCTGCTCTCCCCCCTCCTGACATGGTTATAGGATGTTCATCTCCTGCTGTGGATCATTTCCATCGGGAACGGGGGAAGACGGATGCTTTCGAGCCTTCTTCTCCTTTTAAGAGGAGTTTTAATGAGGGTGGAAGAGGGTGTCAAGCCTGCACTTGAGCGATTGTACCGTCAACCACCACCTCGAGCGGCATCAATCATTGCCCAACTTTGAATTAGTGGATCTGACACAAGGTAGCTCATGAGATGCTCTTACGACAAGGACAGATGAAGGCAGATTATTAATGGAGACTAGATGGTCCACCGGAATTAAAGGGGTGTCTACATCAAAACTGCCATTACTGTCTTTGCCTTTATCGTTATCACCAAGTCACCATTTCGTTATCAACCACATCTGGTTCTTTCCGGTGAATGAGCTGCAGTCCACCCTTAAACCACAAGGACAGAATTGGAAGTTGTGATTTATGACTTGCCTCTAAATAACTTTAGAAGCTGGTGCATCCATGTATGGAAGACAAAAATGGCTGTGCTTGCAGTAATTCTTTTCAATACTGTTGTCTCAATTTCACGAGTTAATTATATATATCTAGATAACAAAGCTTTTTTGCTTGTTATAAGCACATAATTTACCATATCGATTCTTGAGAAAACAAAACTTATTTTTTTAGCTAATAAAAGAATGTATCATCAGAAAACAACTTCTGTTTTCTTGAGATAATGGGATATTTATTGACAACTGATAATGAGTGCCTGGATCATTTGATCATAACTGATTTCAGCCTATGAGATCACTGTCAAGACTGAACTTTAAAGACCAATTAGTAGTTTCTGCGTCTGTATATACATGAGGGTCCACACTGACCCCAAAGCCTACGTCCGCATGCAGAACTTTTTTTTTTTTTTTTGTGACCGTGTGAACTATATGCATAGTAAACCAGCTGCGCAAATTCCAGTCTCCTTTTAACACTCCAGTTCAGTCCAAATCACTGCAGTTATCCCAGCTGCAGCCACCTCACAACAGGGAAGTTAGTTTTAAGTTTGATATTCTGGCCCATTCCAAAGTCATCAAATACTGTGGCTTTTGCATTGAATTTGGTGCAACAACACCATAAAACTATTAAGTCTCCATGATATAATGCTGGATGGTATTTGAGAACGCAGCTAGACAGAATTACTGCCAGTGTCATTTTACGTCACCAGATGGTTACTGCCGTGGCAGCATGATACGCCACTGGACAGCATTAGATTGAAATACTGCTGGTACATCCTAATGTAAAGAGCACAAAGTCCCTATAGGATGGGAGGGAGGGGTGATGTGAGGGTCAAACAAACCCCGGACTTTTATGCAGGAGTCCAGTGTTCGCTATCCACCTACACATTACCATGTGTCTCTTCCCCTTATTCTTACCATCTGTGCCAGCGTGTGCTTTTGTCAAGGTCCTGGCATTTGTTGTCATGTGCTTGTGTGGTCTAAACATAACCACATGCAGCATAATCCCACCATGTGCATCCATTGACATCACAGTAGCGGCATCCCAATATATTAATGGCAGACACAGAAGGATACCTAGAGCATAACATGTCAATATGACTATATTTAATGATAGTCGACTGCAAAGAAGTAATCTGTGATGACTTGGGAAGAGAGCCTGTTGGATATTCTCTCCAGTTATAGTGTCTTTTTCATTCACTTTCACTTGATATTGGTACTAAGAGCACAGAGCTAAGGGCCCCCCTTTTACTGCCAGGGGGCAAGGACCCTCAATTGTTCTATGAATAGAACCACGTGCATGTCTGTGATACTGCAGCTGTCTGCGGACATTTTGATTTAGAAAGTATGCCCAAGCTTTAAGTCAAGGCATAAATGCATAGTTTTATTTAGTTTAAACCAGCTGCTACATTTGTCTAGACACCATCTATGCATGCTGGCATGGCACTTCTGATCTCTGATTAACAGAGAAACAAGTTAAGTTATAAGAGGAAACAATCTTTTGTTTTTTCTTGATTATGGGTTGATTCTCTGAAATTCTCGAGGTAACAAAGTTTGTTTTCTCAAGGTAATAAAATAATTGTGATCTCCAGATAACAACTATTTTTTAAAAACAATTGCAAGCACAGCCATTCTTGGCTTCTGTATTCATGTAATAAAATGGCTGCTATTATTCTTTAATTAAATAGAACTAATATGCAAATAGAATTCTTGATTGTTTTAGTTACTCACATCTGGGTGTGGTATGGCGTACTGTCCCTGAATTGTATAGGCCTGGAAAGATAACAAACATAACAGCATGTTTTACCACCTCACATATAATACAGATCATACAAACCCTCTTTACACTTGAAGCTCAAATTACCATAATAACACTTCTATTGCAATATGTATTTAATTTTCAAAAACAGTCAGTGACATTACACTGAATGATCTGTTTAATCATACTCATCATCACCACATTCAAAGCAGTAACATGTGTAGGTAGATGAGTGTGAAGACCTTGTACATGCAAGTCTTAGAAATTAATGTAATAATTTAATACAACATGCATTGTAATATGTTCACTGTGGACACATCATTAACTGAAAACAAGAGCAAATATTTCATAATAAATCTATTGACTAGTGACAAAAATGATTTGCCACCAGTCATCTACAGAACAGCCCCAGGAAGTGCTGCTTTATCATTCTTCATTTCCGGCTGTCCAGTTTCATTTTTTATTCATATGTTCAGTTCTGCAAAGAAAACGTCTCACATGACTTCTAATACCTATAGATTAGACTTGTTTAGAGTAAAATAATGCAGATACAGACACATCTAAACATATATCTAGACACATCTAGGTTCTAAATCACTGGATTGGACATAATAACAGGAACATCTGCACAAACTGATGCAATCCAAAATGATCCTACTGCAATTGCAGCTTCCGAGATAACCATTATGTTGTATAAACACACTGTCTCAACAGAACTAAATGTTCAAAGCTTCAGAAAGGCTGTATTTATGCAAGCATTTTGTATGGGGTTGTGCACAGCTGTATGTGTGTTTCTGCATAGCCGTGTGTATGTGTTCTCACTTCAAAATTTCCCAAAACAGGTCTGTATATTATGTTAGCTTCAATTGTATCTTATGTTCCATTGAACATCCACTGGGTGTAATTTCCCATCAAAAAGAAAAGCCATCAAATTGGAGTCATCACAAGTAGTTATGCTAAGTGTCTCTCAAATGTATCTCTTTTGTTTGCTACATTTTCAAATGTATCCAACGGCTTTTAGCCCAGACATGCAACTAAATTATCTACATTAGCTGGACGGACATCAGTGTTTGCTGTGCATTTTTGCTGACAATAATGTCATAGTTGCTGAATCAAACATTATGGTGCAACTTACAGCTCCCACCCTCCGTCCCTTATTTTCTTGTGTTCGCAACCCACCCAAGCAAAGATGACGGCTGATAGGAGACAGCACATGAACTGCCTACTCTAGTATCCAAGTCATGTTTGTTACACACATCAAACCAAACCTCCATGAGATTTTATTAACCACAGACATGAGCAAATGTGCTTGATTTCTTTCAAAAACAGGAAAACAGAAAGGCAATTAGTAACTTAACAAGAAATGACCCAATACTTAGCAACAAATTCATAAAAACTTACGAGATAATGAACTGAAAATTAGCACAAATAAAGGAATGAAAACACTAAAAACAAAATGACCTGAAAACATTGCTCAAAATTAAAAAAAATATAATATATGTAAAATATCATTCTAGTTATCATAAATAGTATCAATATAGTTTCTGGACTCTTTTTGTTGGGGGGGGGGGGGTTCATTTTCTAATATTCTGATTTCTCTCTCTTCATCTTCTTTTTTTAAAGATTCATTTTTGTGTTGTTTACACCTTTTACCAATTTCTTACAATTTACTCCCATGTTTTTAAATATAATTAAACCTTTTTGCTCAGGTTTCAAAGGTTTATACTCTTGTGAAATACTCTTGTGAAGCACCTAAAGAAATTGATGTCCATCCAGGTTTCAAAGGGTTTTTTCTTTTTTTCTATCTCTAAATTTTTTTGGGCATTTTTTTTTCCCTTATTAGATAGGACAGAAGTTTGATAGCATGTAACAGGGAGAGAGAGGGGACGACATTCAGCAAAGAGCTGCGAGTTGGAATTGAACCTGCAGCCGCAGGTTTCTAAGGGTTAATAATGTCATACTACCTCTGCCTTTGCTACTGAGAGGGCACTGGCAGATTTGCACAAAAATGTAAACACAGTCCATTTTAGTGGTTGAACAACCAATGCTGCAATTGTTCTAAATAGGATGGCTCATTTGTAAAAGAGCTGTGGTAGCATGCAGGTGTGCACATTGAAAGTAAAAAGGCTTGCAGGAACAGGCAATGGCTGATGCTGCAGTAAAAGTATCAGGTTGGCTGTGGGCACAAACAAGCAGGAGCTACCTCAGCTCTTACCTGGCCACCGGAAAAAATGACCGGCGTGGAGGCGGGCTTTGGGCGATAAGGGATGGTGGCACCTTTTGGTGGAGACTAAGAGAAAGAGAACAGAGCGGAGAGTCAGCATGTTCTTCCTATAAAACAACAAATGCTCATTCAACATTTTGGGCAATGTGCTTATTCACATTCTCGCCGTGAATTAGATAAGATGATCAATAACACTCTTACATCTGTTTGCCAAATAGGCCATATTATCTTAGCTTAGCATAAAAACCCACCTTCCAGCAAAAGTTAAACTTATCCTTCACTTGGTGATTAACATGTATTCATACTCATCACATTTTCCCAGGTGCTATATGTCTATATTGCATAAAGCTACATCAGAATAAAAGCAGAAAAATCACAGACAACACGGTTGACAGTTTTTTAAAAGCTGAATTATGTTGTTAATGAAAACAAAAAGGAGTCATGGGGCACAGAGGTATGACTAGTCTCTGTATAGAGATTAGACCAACACAAAGACCTGCCACATGTCAAACTTAATTCATTAAATGCATCACCACATGTCAATTTTATCTCTGAAGTGTGGTAGCTTTTTGTTGTAAGACAGCAGGGAGGTGATTTCAGTGAGAAGACAGGGGAGTTCCAGTTTGCGAACTTACTATAATGACAGAGGTATTGATTCACGCTATGCTGCAGCAACAAGGCTGCTTGAGATGGTGGAGAGGGCTTAATCAGATTTCCTCTGCAGATGCTGCGCTGTTGAGGAAGGACCATCCACTTAGGTATGTGCTTTACATACAGTATCAGTAAAACAGCAACTGTGTTCCTAATGTAACAGGTTTTTCCTGACAGTTCACCTGGAAAGTTAAATGCAAAAATGGCCAAGTGTTAATTACAAAATGCTTCCTGTAAACTGTGATGAGATCAATTATATCATATTCTTAAATATTACCCCAGAAATAATTGTTATACTTATCCAGATCTGCAATAAAATGGACAGTCTGTTGCTAGATGCAACGTGCCCTTTCTGGGCCTCAATTATGGCGGCAGATGGCTTGTCAAGTTGACATTTATGGACAACAATAACCAGGTGTTCCTGACTCAGACATTGCCTAACTTGTATTTCGTCTTATTTCTCTTCCTGTGAAGCAAATCAATTCTGAGAAAATATGTTTCAACAAGACAAACAGCAAATAGAAGTACATATGGAGACATTGTTTCATGAGTGTCTTGACAAAAATACAACACAACTCTGGTAGCCATAAACAGTTCAATATTGGCGTCAAATCTGAGAACACACAACTTCTTTCTGAAAGAAAACGAACACTTCTAGACAAACTTTACCTCCAGCATGACCACACAGATCTGTTTGACACACTGGATGATGGCTTCTGGGGTTCCAGAGATTGTCACTGCACGTTCTGTGGAGTTGGGCAGCATGTCTCCTGCCACCTGAACCTGGGCCCCTGTGGACTGGAGTAGAGTAAAGGACTTTGAGGGACAATGTAGACAGGATACGTGTCTAAGTCAAACAAGTTGCGCCTAAAAATTCTGGTGAGTACAAATATAGCTGCAGTCGCACTTACATATTGAAAAGGAGCAAGTTTCTTGAACAACATCTAGTTTCAAAGCTAGGTGTGATGTGGCCTGTTGTACTAGGAACCAGCTGTGTTTTCGTGTTGAACTATACTGCCACATTACATCACCAGTGCTCATGGTGTCATAAAAGTGTGTTCACACTAGTTGGCGGTGAGAATAGGATTATTCAACACGTTCTAAATATTACGCCCTAGGTATCCTTTTGCGTCTGCCGTTAACAGGATGTTGCTAACAATGCCAGAACGTCAACAAAAGCACATGGATTAGGCAAAAAAGGCAAATGGGAAGGTGAAGAACAAAAACATCACATTCAGACAAATAGCAAAGACCAGACTGACCCATTCAAGTCTGAGGTTTGTTCAATCCATCCACCACCCCTCCTGCCTGCCATGTAAGGACTTGTGCTCCTTTTATTACATATTTACCAGCAGCATTTCAACTTCACGCCATCCAACAGTCTATCATGCAGATGCACCAGGTTTTCTCTGTTAGCATTCTTAACTGGCTCCGCCCATTCACGCATCATGCTGCCCCTGCTGTGGCAGCAGGTGCTGTCCAGCCATCTGCGGGCATATCATAACACCATGAAAGGTGGCTTTTGGCATTGCAATCTTACGCCAAAATCAGCACAAAATTGCAGTATTTGACAACTTGAGAATGAGGAGGGGCTTGATTATTAAACTGAGGGCACTAACTTTTTAAAACTGTCAATTGATTATCAATATGCTTGTATTAATTCCCAGCATATTTTATGTTCCTTCTTCCCTCCAAACCTCCCACAACTGAAGCAATCATCAAACTTTGCCTACTTATGCTTGTAGAACCCATCAGAGGACGATGACTGTGTGAAATAGAGCAACACGTTGTTGCTCTATGTGCATCTATGTGCTTTATGAGTACAGATGGAGCTGTCGAGTCATGTCATCTGTCACCCCTTAAGCAACTGACAACAGTCATTTACATGTCCTATAGCAGGGGTGGACAAACTAAAACACCAATAAAAACTTGAATGTTTGACATTACAGTCGTTTATTGCTGTGCCCATGTATTACAAAAAGTATTGCTCTATCCTTTATCATTTCAGACTGCTGACATGTTTATTGAGGTGAATGTTTTTATTGACTGGAAATTAATCATTGCAGGTCAGGGGTGTCCACACTTTTTAATGGGGGCCACATTAAATAATTTGAAAATGCTTGGGGGCCAGCTGCCTCTTACATCTCATATCGATTACTTAAAAAAAAAATTAAAAAGAACAATTGTATGAAAATCCCACCATCAAAAGGTTCAAGAAAAAAAAATAAATGGTGAACTTGCTCAATTAACCAATATAGTATGGCAGGCCCTATATGGTGTATTTTGAAAAACAAGCCTTGGACCATTTAAATTCTGTCAGCTATCCATAACTGACCCCCAGACCGGCATTTGAACATGCATGATGTAGATAAAATAGTGACATCTAGTGTTCAAATGAATAAATGCAGTGGCAGGGCTTGCTAGTAGTAGTTGTTCAAAATGACAGAAACACTGTGTTAAAACTAGGCTGTATAATCAACATACTGTGCAAATTGTTGGGAATATTCTCAAGGTATATTCTGTATAGTATAATCAAGTAGTGGGCTGAAGTTGGCCTGCGGGCCATAGTTTGGCCATCCCTGAGTCTGTCCTGAATGTGTGAACAGGTAAAAAGCTTGATGTACTGCCATCAAGATTTGAATGGAAAAAGCCTGTTACAGGGCTCTGCCTGTGCTCATTAAACTGGAGTTGCAGTGCTGCTGTAAGGTCAGAATTTTGTGCTTAAAGTATAGTCATTATGTTGTTAAAGAGAACATTTGCCACCTCGTATGTGGGTGTCCAATCAGTGTTAATGGTAAATGTAGTCAATTGAAACATTAAATTCAAGTGAAGCATTAAAATCCTCAGCTATATAGACAAAAAAAGTTCTTCTGCTCAAGCAGCCGTGCAGGCAGTGCCTACATGAATCAGGATGCATTGCACCTGAGCTACTGATGCCTAGCCAAAAAGTGTGTGTCGACTGCTTATGCAGGTAATAAGATAAAACCAAGGAAGCACTGTCATCTCACCCTACAGAGCCCCTAAAAAGATGATATTTTTTATCTTGTGTGCACAAGATAATACATAAAAGATGGCAAATTTTCCCTTTAAATTCCTACAAGTCAAATAAAAAACATTAAAGACAACTGGTAAAAAAAATATAACACTTTCATTAATCAAAAAATACATTTAATATTTTTTCCCATGTTTTTAAATAATTGTGGTGAATGTAAATTCTTAAAATGTAACCAACAAAAGTGGAGAGATGACACAATTTGGCTACATGTTTTGTTTCTTTTGCAAAGAAACAAGGCAAAAAAGAGAAGGTCCACAGCATTTTTTTATGTTATCCACACAAACATTTTTCATATCATACCTCTCTCATTTCTTTTATTTTGGAGCCTCCTTTACCTATGAGGGAGCCACACTGGCTGGCTGGCACGACAAGCCTTAAGGTGACTGGGGGCTTGCTGGTTGCTGGGCTGTTGCTCATGGAATTGATTATGTCCTAGAAAGCAAAAAACATACATTTCATTTTGTGTGTCAGTGTGACCCAAACAAATCAATGATGCTTGTGTTGGTTATGGCTGTCCATATATATGTCAGCTTACAAACTTAAAGCCCAGTACAACTGTGCTGCAAAAACACGTTTAAATCATTCTTTCATATATTTTGAAAGAGTACCTCTCTTTGGCTTTGTCAGTAAATAACAAGCGCTTTGGTCTGCCAGATTTTACACAGGTCACTGAGGACACAGCAGAGGGTCTCTCTTACAAGTTCCAGTCACAGTACTTCAGTATATCAATCAGATGATGGCTTCAAAGGCAGGATCAGAAGAAAAGGTCGCTGACAGGACACAGTTTAAATTCACCACCACGATGAATGATTATGTGCTTTACATGCATCTATTGTATGCCTGTGCCCTATCAGAAAAGTCTGTGTTATTTTTTTATTTACTGCAACAACTGAAGACTGATTTTGTATGTGTAAAATGAGAACAGTGTGCAGTTGTGGTCAGTGAAGACACACAGATCTGACAGCTGTTGGAATTGAGATACAACAACTGTGTGACCTTAAAGATTGCTGGAAATAAACCACTCCAGTTGCTCTTACAGTTTCCTTCCAAAGAACAGCACTGTTTCAAGGTTAATGCCCACCAAGAGTGTCACCAATTCAGTGTCTGGCCAAACATCTCCGCTTATGTTTGTGAGCTATGACACTGAGTAATGGCCAAAAAGGTTTTCCATTACATTATGATGTCAGAGTAAAGTTGACCTTTTGGATATAAAATGTCATCATCTCATCATTTTATCCTATTAGACATTCTATGTGAAATTTTGCATTAATTAGCATATACATTCTTCAGTTTTGGTCCCCCAAAAAATGTTTTGATAAGTCAAAGTGACCTTGACCTTTGAAATATGACCAAATTTTAATCAGTTTATTTGTAAATGTATGCCAAATTTGAAAGAAGAGCTGTTTTTGAGCAATCACATTCACAAGAATGAAAAAGAAGAGGTCACAGTGACTTCGACCTTTAACTGATGTCCACCAAAACCTAATTACGTTATTCTTAAATCTGTGTGAAGGTTTGTGGCAAATCTAAAATGATTCCCTCAAGCAGTTCCTTGAGATATCCCGTTCACGGGAAGGGGACAGACAAGGCCATGATGACCTTGACCTTTGACCTATGACCACCAAACTCTAATCCATTATTTGTTGAGTCCAACTGTATGTTTGCGCCAAATTTAAAGAAATTCCCTCCAGGCGTTCTTGAGATATCTCCTTCATGAGAATGGAACATAAGTATGTTCATACTGATAGTTAGACGGACAACCTGAACAACCTCCATAATACCTCTAATAATGAGATACAGCTCTAACCTAAAATGAAACCAATAAGCTCCAGGTACAATGCTACTTTGTGTGTACATAAAGAGAACAAAAGGACTTTTACTCCCACAGGACTTCATCCGTACATGTGCTCAGTGATCTGTGAATATTTAATTGTACATACAAACACTGCTGCCACAGTCTTATCATACCTCCTCAAATTTGTAGGCAATCATAGCAAAAGCCTTAAAGATGGTGTCTGTTGGTCCAGTGATGGTGACAATTCTCTCCGGACAGTTCCCCTCAGAAATATTGATTCGTGCTCCGCTCTGGAAAAACAACATATTGTCAACGAGGTCAATATAGTTGATGTGAGATCCAGGAGTGGATCCATACCACATCTGAATAATCGACTCATCAGTGATTAATTAAATATGCTGTCAAATAGCAAAGTTACATAGATGGTCAGTCATTTCAAGCAAATTGTAGTGATAATAGTAACTCACATTGTGACCTGCTTGGAAAAATGGACATTATTATTGTTTTATCATTTAAATGGTGCTCTATTTGAGACTCACCTCTTCTCGCATCTTTTTTACCGTTTCCCCTTTCTGTAAAAAAATTAATTAAAATTTCAAATTAAAATATAATTCAATATAAAAAAAAAGTATGTGTGATCTAATAAAATAACATACCTTTCCAATTATACTTCCAACCTCCTGCAATAAAAAATAAACAAAAAAAACAGATTTTTAAGCATGATTAAAATTGATAAATGTACAGTACTAAAGCTGCTTTGTTGTTGTTATTCCTGGACAAGGTACAAACAGCACAGGGGCATGCAGAGGTTTCACAGCTGCATAGCAGTGTTGAGGGCCACACTCTCCATATGCATATAATCACTCTTCATGAGCTTGGTGTGACACGGTGGAGGAAGGGCAGAGGGGCAGTGCTGGCTGCAAGCGTCAACACTCCCTGACCTCTCCTTGGTGACTGCCAGGGTTACATCCATTGTGACATTAAAGCTGCAGGCCAGTAGCTGCGTGCAGGGCCAGGTTCTTCCTTAAGCATTCATTTATATTTATCAAGCACTATGCAAAAGTCATACAGGAGAAAAACTTTGCTGTTGCCTTCAAATATTCTTTCAGAAATCTGTCTTTCAATCAAGACTTTTCTTTTTGTTTTACTCAAACTTTGCTACACTATTTTGATAAAATAACTGACACTTTTACTCCAAAATAATTTCCAGCAATACCATTGTTACATGCTAAAACATATTAATTTCTGTACCAAATGTTGCTGTTCTATTCTCCTCTATTTTCTTTTACCCATTTAATTGTCCACATTATATTTTATTCTATCATGACAAATGACTGTCCTTGACTTACAATTGCTATCTCCCTCTGTGCATTCAGCGACTTAATTATAACAGAGTTGAAAAATGATGCATCTCTCACCCAGTCTGACCAACATTTAGCTACAGTAAATCCAATCAGATGCACTTTTTAACTGCTAAAGTAATGCTTAATGGGACAGTTCACCCCAAGGTCAAAAACCCATATTTTTCCTCCTACCTATTTCTATTTATCAGTCTAGACTGTTTTGGTGTAAGCTGCAAAATTCAACAGCAATGTTTCTTTCCAGAAATCATGACCTGGTTACTTAAGATAATCCACAGAGCTGTTTTTGTAGGAACTATTTTCTTTCTACCGAGCGACATCCCCACCACCCGCATCACCAAGCAAAAAGAAGATTGCATCTACTGCTTGCTCCTCTTGCACCACAAGGCAAGCTAAAATTATCGCTCAGCTGAGGAGAATGCCATTCATTTTTACATCTCATGCTATCACAAGCATGAGCCTCTTGTCCATGAGATTGAGTACATGCATGCTACCTGGCAGGTGTAGTTTGGCAGAAAGAAAATAGTTCCTACATTAAGCTGTTCTGTGGATTATCTTGAGTAATGGGGTCATGATTTCTGGAAAGAGACATTGCTATTGAGTTTTGGAATGTTTTTTTTGTCCATCTTGTTCCATTATTTTAAAGAGAAGGCTGGCATCTCTACAGCCAATATCTTCAACACTCTACAACTCACACCAAACAATCTAGGCTGATAAATAGCACTATAGATAGGAGGGAAAATGTGTATTTTTGATTTTGGTTAACTGTCCCTTTAAACACTTGAACCCACCCAAAACTGAGAAAATAATAAAATGCAAACCAGAGGTATCCACGTGTCCACAACAGTCCTCCGGATGCCATCAACAGTATGGATGAATGGGAGTGTCCTAGCTAAGCAGTCTGAAACTGATAGACCATGCCGGCACCTCACTGAGCTAAACCAAATGGCAGCTCAGTTATAGGGGAAAGACCTTTCTGCTGCTGTAGGCAAAAGAGCCAGACCAGGGTCATGCTGCCAAAGTCCTCCAACCAAAAACATCATCTGCTGGCAGGCTCTGAGGCCTGACTGGCTTCAGGATGATTCAAACAATCATCTGCTCAATGGTGTCTATAGCTCCTGAATGAGCAACCATGCAGTACTTCAGGTGACTCACTGGGCATCAGACTGCTTTACACTGAAAACAATGGGAAAGACTTTGGCTCCAGTCTTTGTTTGGCACACCCTCACCAACACGATCAGCTCAGTGGAGATGTGTAGAGTGGGTTTTCCAAATACTCAGCAGACCTCCCTAGAGACTGAAACATTTAACATTTGTTCTATTTCACTCACTGTCCTTTAACAAACTCTTTACGCAGACTTGACATTAGTGTAGCCAGTTTCTTGCAGCTATTGGTTATCATAAAATTGTGAGCCACAGCTGTAAAACCTTAATGCAGTGAGGGCAAGAGAGCAATGGCCATGTTAACTGAGCGTGATGGATCTTAACCACCAAGCCAACACACACAGAGACCAAGTACTGCCGCTCTTAAAAAATAGAAGGAAAAAAGAGGGGAGGGAATGTGCACTATATGCCTGAAAAAGGACATCTTAGTGCACACTTAAGCAGAATTTATATTTCTGGGTCACCTAACTACATGTCACTGCGGCACAGGTCTCCTGTAACGTGTCTCCTGTAAGTGTTTCGGCGACACAGACCCTCTGTTTGTTTTTGTAAGATGAAAATTATTTCCCGCAGTGAAAACAAAGATCTTATTTACTTTTATTTGACAGTTAAGAAACAATACATTATGAGGACAAAAAAGCTCCAATGGCATTTTAAGTCTTGTGTTTGATTTTTCTTGGCTTTATATTTGAGAAAAACTCTGCTTGCAGCTAGGCTAATTTATGCAAAGTAAAATGTCATGGGCTTATGCTAAAAACATTAGCATGTTGTGTATATGGGGAAAACTTGCCAAGAATAAGAGAATTGTTTTGTCAGTGAACCTTATGAGTTATAGTGGTACCAAATTTTGTCATGTTGCTTTTGTTAAATGTTGTTTTTGTTGCTGGCTTTATATGAGTAAAAGAAAAGGGCTAATCTATACAATGTAAAATTCCCTAATCTCATGCTACTGCTGTTAACATGTTGTATTTGTGAGTTTAAGTGTTTTGTCTGTGAACCTTGTGAGTTATAATGAAGACAATCTTGTACTTGTGTTTGATATTGTCGCTATGTTTAGTGTGTGTTTTAAGTGTGTTTTGAATCAATCAAACTTTACAACCCTTTGTAACTGCAGAGCGACAGAGATGCACCACTGCACAAGTATGCTTACATTGGTGTAGGCCAATGGTTCCCAACTGGTGGGTTACAGTCCAAAAGTGGGTTGCAGGTCTGTTCTGCAAGTGATGTGTGAACATGTCAAGTTTGGGAAAAAAAACAACAACAACTTTATTTCGAGGTTTGTGAATTTCTGGGACTAAGGCCCCATGTTAAATTTTTAAACTATAAATCCACTTTTACACTGTGTCCTGGAAAACCTGAAAACACTAAAATCAGACAAGAACACACTGAGCAGCGCTGATAGAAGCCTGTCACTCTCTGAGTCTGAAGGTCTGCTTGTAAGGGCTATTTAACCATCTCAATCAGAGTCTCCGTTGGGTAAAATAGTGCAGAGGCATAGACAGTGGGACTGGAAGATGAACACAACTGCTGTCCAGCCATCAAAATGTTCTTATACAGGGAAACGACAATCAGTGGAAGAGCAGAGGGTGACACAAGTCCAACCTCTGAATCAGTCCCATCATAAAGCTTTAAGAAGGTGCAGTCAAATCAAAGCTCAGCACCCTCATACTTAACACCAAAGGTCAGGTTTTATTCCCAGGTGGATGCAACACCCTGCACAGAACCTGCTGCCATGGTGAGACTGGGGCATGAGGAAACACCATGATACAGAGGAGATAAGATGAGGACATTTTGAGTGGTGGAGCCATGATGTGAAGAGTTTCACAGGGGAACATCTCCTCAAAAACGTCCAATAACACTGTCCATGCCTTGTGACAAGGCTGTCACAGCCTGTAGGCACTGTAGCTCTACCACTGCATGAATTCCAATATTACCGTTCTCTAACAGGCCATATATCTGGTGATCGGATATGTATTGGATGTAGGACCACAAATGAAAGTGACCCAGATCTAAAAAAAAATAAAAATAAAACAAAAAAAATCTTTGTCCACACTACTCTCAAAAAAATCAGGTCAGTGGCACATGAAAGCAAAAAATAGTATTTGTACCACATTTTCCTCTAATGTGAATATAGCCATAGAGCCTGTTTATACCACATATTAACATATATTTTACTGAACATAATTGGAGAGTCATGGGTCTCCATGTGACACTTTCGATACTGCCTACATCACTTATACTAGAGGGTCTAAGGGCCCCGCACACAGTTATCATGTTCACACTCTTGCTAGCTGCCCACTAGTCAAGGTTGTGGTTGTGTTGGTAGATCTGGGGGTATTGCAGAATTCAACACGTCCTCTTCCACACGGCACAATGATGGAAGGTCACGCAAGACCCCATTTGATTTGCCGTAAAATGAGAAAGTTATAGAACATTCGTAAAACAGCCACCCTGTTCTGCATTGATGATGTAGTCCATGTCGACAGACAAAGCAGGATGCAGTAGGGTTTACACTACAAAAGATATATGGTAAAATTAATATCATACTACCTCTGGATCACAATACATCTTGGTGGTCATTTACACTTGTATTTAGTGCTGTCCACTTATGATCGGATCACCCATGACACATGAGTACCAGGTAGGGCCACAGGATCTCTGTCTAAAATCAGTTGGTCCAAGTCCAAGCAGAGATAACAGCTGATGACATCATCAGAGCTATAATTTAGATTTGACAAATCTCCTCCAGAGCCACAGAAGACACCAAACAGCTGCGTTTACAGGCAGAGCAGAAATCTCCATCACTAGTATAAAAAATAAAATCAGTGAAGTGACCCTTTGAGTTTTGAGGCTACTGCTATACTGGGAGCAAATAATAAGTCTAGACTCTATGAAGAGATTTTAAATTCAACCAAGTCCAATTGGTTGCTTAAAATGTAATAAATAATTTTAAAGGTCTCTTCAATTAAAATAAAAGTTTTAAAAAACTTTGCTAAATGTCTTACTTTACAGCCAGTTTAAAAGCCTGCGCCTTACTTTTCCGTGCATGAGGAGGCGGATGGTCAGGGTGACATTGAGGCCACCCTCTGACTGGACTTTGGTTGGCTCCATGCTGAGGGGAAGTAAGAGTGAAGCACCGTCCTGGAATGGGATGTCCTCAGAAGGAGAAGGGGTAGGGTGGTATTCCAGCCAGCCAGTCACCTGCCAAACACAAAAAAAACATGCTATATGCACCAAATGTGACAAATTTCTGATTTGTTGTGTCGTGGTTTTTTAAGGGTGCATGACAAAGCATATAGTACTGTATAACTTTGTATACCTGTTTATAGAAAATTCTTAGACATAAATCCTCCCCAAAACATGTGCTCACTTGTATTTTAGGAACCTTACACGTCACCACATCTCAAGCTGCAGCTGATAATTTTCCCATAAATGTGGGCTAAAATTAAAACACTGTACTGGGGAGTCTGGAAACACAGCATGGCAAAGCATCACTATTATGCAGTCCCCACACAATTTTTCCTCCATGAATGATACATAATTGTGCAGAGAAGACCCGCAGATAACTCAGCATAATCAGATTCGGCTCCCCCAGGTTTCCCCCAGGTTTACCCCAGCTGTCTCAAAAATTAAAAATAAAAAAGTAACCAGCTTGTTTTGATTTTAATTGGACAGCTCACAACACATGAGGGAGCAACTCATCTAACCTTTTACATGGTAAATATAAGAATACATTGGGGATGCTCAGTGGTTTACAAGTCATAATATCAACCACTAAAGGGTCATTAGTCACAAAGGACTATGCTGGAGATGAAACTAAATGATTATAATGAATGCATTGACTAAATTCCTGAAAATGAATATCTCAGTGTAATAATGTTCACTAGAAGGTGGAGCATGATGACTTGCAGAATCCATAGTGGAAAAGTCTTCACCGGTAAAAGGCTCTTTCCCATGAGTCAGACTTTAAAGTTTTACTCCAGTGCCCTCATTACAGTTAGTCAAATTACTTTGCTGCCCTTTGCCTTTGCTGCTAAGGCAAAGGCAAACAAGACAGTCTATATGCATAGAGGCTCTAAGGTGGCTCTGTCAAAATGGGAAAGTTACCTTTTTTTGTAGATTAAGTTTTAAGAAATGACTCGTTGTTCTGTTCACGCATTGTGTTCTCTTGCTATGTCTACATGGCGTATATTACAGAATAAATCATGTAATACTAATTTAAGAAATAGTTTCTGCTTGGTTGCCAAGGGCTGACATTAATTTATGGTGTAATGCCTCTGTAAAGATCTCTATAGGGCTCACAGTTCATTAGGAAGATTACATGCCATTGTATTGCATGTGAGCAAATTCATTTTTAAGTAACATATATATGCAGTTACTGTGATTTGTGATTGTGAGCATAATAATAGGAGACACTTCCACTTAAGTTACAGCACTGAATTGGTCTTAGAATAGAAACAGATCTTCCTACAGGTGACATAGGTTGCTCCCTAGGGCGCCACCCAGAGGGGGTACAGCTAAGACCTGACCACAAGCAATATTCTCAGAGGCTTCACTCTGTTAAACAGCCTCGTTCTGCTATTAAAAGAAACAAAGAGCTAATAGAACAACAGCCAAGCCAAAGGAAGAAGAAAACACTGAGTTTGTCAAAAGGAAACCAATTGAAAATGTATGATTGTTAAAACAAAACAAAAAATAGCCTATAAAAATAATAGAGACACTGAAATCTAAAATATCAGGAAATCTCTATGGAGAAATATTCTCAGGAAATTATCTGCCCAAAATTTATCCAAATTGGTCATTTTATTCCCCAAAATTTTTGTAGGGGGCCTTGCTGAGGGTGCAGAATGTGTATGCTCCAGTACTGGATTAAATTGCTGGAACAAATTACTGTATATCTTTTTTCTACTTTGAATTTAAATATCAGCTGTGCCATGTAAAATAGAAACTGAATTCGCTGTTGATGAAAAGTTTAAAAAAGCATGTGGCTTTGGTCACATGTGGTGTTTTCTAACCATTTGGCCACTGTCATTACACACAAACAGCATGATCCAAGTGTTAATTTCCACACCCACCCTGTTGGCTCTCTGCTGTTATCATTACCTACACAAGTTATCATTTAATTTTCTGCAGATATCAAAACGCTCCAGAGAATTCTCACCAATCTCTTCGCCTGCTCTGTACAGTTGTGATATTTTAGCAAATTCCAATTTTCAGCCAGACACAACCTTAGGCTATTGTTGTTTTTGTGCTCATACTAAAAGACAATGCCCCCCTTCCTCCTGTCCTTGCCTTTGTTTCTCAAAATATAGACTTCAGGCAATATTGTTTGTACTTGTAATTCTTAATTGACGAACAATGGGAAATATCACTCAAAAGTAAAGTTTAGCAATTTTCAGTTATAGGAAACAAAAAACAAAACAAAACAGGAATCCTCATTGAAAGGGGGGTAAAAGATGAATTTATCAGTTCAGGTAGAACAATGCTCCTATGGACTCAGTGGCATAGGTTTGAGTCATGGATGTATTGGTTTGAATAGTGACAGCAGTCTCGCGATACTGTCGGAAAGGCCCGTAGTAGGACCAAGCCCCCAGGAAGTGCGCCATGCTCTGATGCAAAATTTCATGGATATATCAGCAAAATT
Source organism: Plectropomus leopardus (assembly GCF_026936395.1). Taxonomy (NCBI): domain Eukaryota; kingdom Metazoa; phylum Chordata; class Actinopteri; order Perciformes; family Serranidae; genus Plectropomus; species Plectropomus leopardus. The sequence goes on from NC_142185.1 coordinate 7,769,713, forward strand.
TACATAGTGGCCGAAAGCAGAATTACAGCGTCATGTGATGCACACTGGCCCAGAAAGACTTTTCCCCATTTGCTTAACATTGGGAAAGAGACGTCCTTAAATCACTGGATAATTTTTTTTTAGACACATTGACTTTTCAGAGTGCATTTTTAAATAGTCATTATTTAAAACATTAAGTCCTAAAAATGTAAAATGCACCATTTTCCGAAGATAGAGGTATTTCTCCAGACATAAAATGAACGTGCATAGGATCCGGACTCCACCTTGTTCACGCGCATGCAACTCTTGGAGTACCTGACACAACACAGACTTTGTGCCGGCTTTAGTAAAGGATATTTTTTAATCATAAATCATCATTTTTACAATTTTGCAACACATCCATACACTGTTGGCTGTAAGCCTGTAATATGGACGTCTTACTGTGTCTGTATCAGAGACTGAATATACAGTCTGTGGTCTGTATTCAAACTACTGGTAATCAGTAAGCAGTGCAGAGCATTAGTGACAGTTATTAAACGGTACTGAATGTAGTAATTACTTAAAGTTGAGCTGTGTAATAATACCCGAGGCAATGTTACAAGGCACCACCTTTTATTACATTTTTGTGGGCAAACACTTTTTGATTCTGTTAATTTCATTTCTCCAGTCGTGATTACAATATGATTCCCTGATTTGTAGGCTATATTGATTTGTGTATAGAGAGATAGATATACCATTATCTGATTATCACGTAAATATTAAAACCGATATACCGTCGATTTGCGGCTATTGCCAATAAGCTAAGCTACTATGCATTGATGTATTATGTAAGGAAGAGGAAATGCTCGTGAAGGAGCCCTGCTTGCGTCGAGCAATAGGGTTATTAGTGTGAGGGAGCCGGAGTCAGCGCTCGGGTACACTCGGCTGCGTTCGGCTGTCATCAATCACTACTACGCACGCTCTATGGGCCAGTAGATCCGGGTATTTTACACGTTTCTAAACCATGGATCATGGATGCCTTCCTTATAATACATTTATGGAAGTATTGCATAATATAATACATCCATGATGTATTGTTCTAAACCCGGAAAAAGAGTTTTCTCTGCTCATGCGCCATTGAGCAGCTCTCATAGGAATGACCGAAGCCCCGCCCCCACGGCTGTATCCAGATTTGTAGTAGATCCATGAGTAGGACGCCAGGTGAAGCCGGCTCCTGATTAATTGTCACGAAATGTTGACGCTGTCACGCCACTGCGGAGCTGTAAGTGGGCCCTGAAAGCTGTAAACGGGCTTTGAAAACTGTCGAAAATGTGGGAAGAAGCCAGCCAGACTACACAGCAAACTGGGAGAGAAAAATTGAAGTGAGCTGACTGGTGAACCGTCATGACGACAGGAGCTAACGTTAGCTGAAGCGAACAACGCGAACACTGACCGTGCTGCAGAAAACAACAGTGAAAGGTGGACTACTTGACTACTGGTAAAAAACAAAAAAAACAAAACAAAAACGACGACACGAAACTTCAGCAACTCCTCCAGAGGGAAATGAACTCTTAATATAGACATGGGTATTGACCAGTTAGCCTTCCCGAAGAACGGAGAAAGACCTTCATTTCAATATTGTAAGTAAAGTAACCGTAAATAACCCTCTGTCTCCTGCTGTTAATGCTACTAGCTCAATGGCACAACCGAGGGGGGCAACCTGCCCCCCTCGGTTGTGCCCCCCCTAGTACAGTTGGGTCCCTTGACATCTCAGCTCAAATTATATGAATGAAAATGGGTTTTATGGGTACCCAGTAATTTCCCCTAAATTTGAGTGCTCCTGAAAATGTTTTGTTCCTTAATCAATGTAGGCTACTCCTTCAAAATAAAGCTCTATATTTATCATTTTAAAGGAAATCACAAATTTGAAGAACACTGACACATGCACAAATTGGCCTACATAACATTTTAAAACCATATAGTCTATGTACATCAGAAAATTAGTAATATTAACTTTAAATAGAGAAACCAAATTGACACATCTTCAAGTAGCCTATATTACCAGGCTACTAAACCATCATCGTTAAATGATTTTTGATTTTGCTGTGCCACAACTATCAAAGATTTTGAGGGGTGCCATTGTACTAGCTTAGTGAGTATGTGTCCAGCAGTCGTGTCTCTATTTGTTAATTTGTCTGCACTGTTCCTGACTCTATGGAGATTATTGCTTGGATGTAGAGTAAGGAACACTGCTTTCCTACAGGATTCTTAATTTGTGATTTTGTTTTACTTTTTGGTAAATGGACTAGGCCCACGTTTTCACTGTGTGTGACTTTTTGCAGACGATGTGGAGGGTCTAGTAGTTGATTAACTCTTTTAAAATCCTATGTGACCTGTAATGTAGAGTTATAAGAGAAGGAATGCTGTAGGCCTGTCCATGCTATTTTGTATGCCAAGCATAAGTTAGATGTGTAAGTCACATATTTGATACATGCACTTTTTTGAGGTGATGGTGTAGGATTTAAATGTCATGTGAATACACGGTTGTACTCCACCATCGCTGTGGGATTTTGTTTGCAAAATGAAACCAGAAGCCTGTGTCTTCATGTCTCGCTGTGTTTTTGAAAGGACTTGTCAGACCTTCAAACTAAAATGAGTGTTTTTAGTTTGAAGGTCTGACAAGTCCTTTCAAAAACACAGCGAGACATGAAGACACAGGCTTCTGGTTTCATTCGTTCATTTAAGCACCCCCTCAAATAGAACAACTGTTCCTAGTCCTGCTTCTGTGGTTTAAATGGGCCAGAACTAGTGTCTGATGACATCAGCACTTTTGGGTCATAATACTAGGAATATTTCCCATTGCTGCATTACATCTCACAGCATACAGCATTAAGGAAATAAGATAAAACTGTATTTCTCTTGAGGGAAAATGCTTAAGAGATGTTTTTTCTTGTGCTGTGTACTTTAGATTGCCAGGGCGATCAGGTGATACAGTTGTGGCCCCGTTTTTTTTTTTTTTTACCAGTACATGTGTTACATTCTTCATCTGTCCAGAGAATATTGACCACATATGTTACATGGTTGATATTTGGCTTCCCTATATTAAAATTGTGTCTTAGGATCTCCTGTAATGCCTTAGTCGTTACAAATTACAAATTTACAAATTTACAAATTTAAAGGAGTTTTGAGGAAAAAAATGTAATCAGCCTAAGTGTCTGACATAATCTTAGCATGAACAAAGGCATTAATTTATATGATATATTTGGAAAAAAATGCAAAATTGGTATTTGTCTGAAGGTAAAGTGCTCCATACATGCTCCTAATTTACATTTTAGTCCAATTAATTTGGTTACAGCAAAGTGATAGATGCAGTGTCAAAACAAATTACTTGCAAACAAATCTGCCAACTTGGTGCATGTTAGGCTTAGTGCTTTTTGCACCTCCTGGTGATGTTTTTTTTCTTTTTTCTTCAAACCAACTAGCAACACCTGAAAAGCAGTGAAATCATAATGTGCTGGCTTAAAAAAAAAAGCACATCACCCCAAAAACCTTTTCACGTGTCTCCTACCTGTTCAAGCTCTAATGACCATAGTGTGTCTGTTAAAAGGTGTCAGACAGCAGAATGTGTGCAGCAGCCACATGTGCTAACAAGCTCATGTGTCCACTCTTTGGTAAACTTTGCAAGAGAAATAACTGAAAAACCGCTCAAATATTATGTTGGCATTATTGGAAGCATTTTCTTTTTTTTTGTGGGTTCACCTTGTATTGCGGTACAGGGAAGGCTTGCCTCATATCCTGTGTGCTGATTATTGTTTACTGAATCTTATCGCTGCATTATGATTTTCTTATTTAATTTGTCACAATCTGCTTCTGGCTGCTGCCCCTTGTGATGCACCAAACAAATAGAACAGCACTTGTGCGTTTGTCCTTGCTGTTTGAAAGATGTGTCCTTGTTATGGCTGTGTTTAAGGGCAAAGCCTGACTTGTTGTTGTTTTACTTTTGGAGAAACCTCTTTAAAATGTAAGATTTAGGTAAGTGCGGTATATGGATCAAAAACCAAGCGAAAATGTTATTAGAAGACCATGAGAACAATGAGAATATATGATACCCTGTTAGCCATCTACAGCATGCAGCATATAAAGGCTAAAGCAGGCGAGGCCAAACTTTTTTTGATTGTGGACCATATACAGAAGAATGTAGTCATATGGGCCAAACAGAAGAAAATACATTTTTTAAAGATTTCAACCAGTTCTGCGGTAAGAAAATCAGTGTCACCTGACCAGAAAAGCCCATCTGCCATAGAAAATTCATATATAAAAAAATACTACACAAATCTACGAAACACTTTAATGGTTGACATCACAGTATAAGTGTAATCTCATATTAAAAGAAGTATTTGTCTATCCTCCATCTTTACAGGTCCTCCCCTGTATTTACTAAGGCACTTTTTTTTTCTTAGAAATCAATTATTGTAGGTGAAATAAAGACATCTTGTGTTGAAATTAAGAAGTGCAATGGCAGGGTTTGCCAGTAGTAGTTGTTCAAAAAAATGCTTTTTATTGATTTAAACCATTTTTTATTGGGATTTTTTTAAAAAAAAGTCTGACAGGCTGTGGGGGAGAAGGAGATGCGATGCACAATCTCTGCCTGATTGCATTTTTTTCTCAATATAATAATGATATTAATGATGGTAACTTTATTTTTGTAGCACCTTTAAAAACAGTTTTTTTTACAAAGTGCTTTGACAGACAAAGCAAAGGCAGGAACTCAGGGAATAATAAAAATAGATATCAACAATCGAGCCAAACAGAGAAAGGTATAGGATAGTCAAAAAGGCCAGAACAAAATACATATACAAAGGTCAAAAAGAATAAAGCACATTTTTAGAATTTTTTTGAAAATATAAAAATAAATGCAATAAAGGCCAAACAAATAATAAAAGAGGAAATCTAACAAGACAAGAAGATGAGATGACATCACATCAGTGGGGCTAAAATAAAGGTAGGATGATAAAAACCGATGAAGAAGAGAAAGATAAGTAGAGAAGTAGATAAATTAAACGTGACAAGATGGTAAGAGCAGGCCATAAGAAAGATGGAGTACAAATAAATAGAGTGAGAGCAGTTAAATGAAAAGAGAAAGAGATTTACAATAAAATAAAAAAAATATGAATAAATAAGTAAATAAAGGTGACATCAAATAAAAGTAAGTCTGAGTTTTAAGCAGTGATTTAAAAGATGTCACTGATTCTGCATGTCTTATCTCCTCAGGTAGATACGGTAAAAAGACAATATACACCATATGATAATCTTTAATTTTGATATTATGGTATGCCTTGAAACCCGTATAACCTGGCCAAGAATTACAATGGCATGTAACTACAGCTTGTGATGTTTACACCCTGATTTTTGTAGCTTAAGATATAGCATGTTATACGGTGGGCTACAGTGTGGCAGCAAGTAATTGATAAAATTATTTAAAATAAATCTGAAGAATAGTGAGCAACGAATTTTATCACTGGTAAGTTGGGTCTATGTTATAATGCGCGGGATGTGCTGAGACAGTGTCTCTTTTATGTCTGACTGTTCTCTGTTGACACCGAGCTCGTGAAATATGCAATTCTGTTGCATCATGTACACAAACCAAGAACCTATCAGCTGTGCACTTGAGGTCAGACCGGAGATAGAACTGTTTCTTTAAATAAACACCATGGCTGAGAGGTGAAGCAGTAATTAGTGAAACTACTCTTGATTAAATCTAGTGATCAATCTGTTTGATATACCATCTTTTGTTATACAGCACACCAATTGCACTGGTGCACTGAGGCATTGGCATTGCAATTACAATGAATCTCTTTCCTCTCAGCCTATTTTGCTGCAGTTGCTATGGCAAACTAACACAGAGGCGTAATCACTGTTGCTTCTAAAGAGCAAATTGCTACTAAATCAATATATCCATACCCCAATCGGTAATGTGAAACAGGTGTTTTTGTTTGTCAGCTGACGGTTTACACAAAGGCACATTGGGGCACAATGATCACAACAATGATTTTCTAGTCTTTGTAATTTAGTGTTGCTTTGCTTTGTCAAATCTTACATGTGCAACAAGGTAAATCCCATTGTGTCAGTGGTGGGAGAGGAGGGTCATGTTATTTTCTGTTCCTTTATTTGATTGTATTTCATATTACTTTTTTCTTATGTTATATGTTAAGTCGACCTTACACTTTTCATGGCAGTTTCCATCACAATCAATTTCAATGAGTGCCCTTGAATATCTTTGGAAAGCTTTTTTGAGCATTGGATGTCTAAATTATTATTCCCATTGTCCATTCATGTTTTTTTTAAAGGAAAATCAGTGCTTTAGGGAAGCAATTAGCCTTTGACATACAACGTATTTACAACAGCAGCAACATAATCAGGGATGTCGAACAGGAATTGGAACAAAGATAAACTCAAATGACTGAAAACCACACAATTTTGTCTAACTGAATTAGCTGCATACATTCTTATTAATTGAATTATACTAAATAAATATGCCTGTTTTATAGGGACTAAGTTTTGTAAAAAAAACAAAAACAAAAAAAAACTCTGTAGGACTGTATAAATGATGTACTAGCTACCTTGACTGACTCATTGGTTTGTGGACGGCTGTTTTGAAGCCTTGCATTTCGCATTTAGTTGCCATCTTGTTTTTTTGAAGCCATAAGTTACCATATTTTGGCGAGAGGCTGGAGATGTGGAGTAGCAAGGGGTGGATCTGACTCACAGACACCCTGTCGCTCACTGCTCTTAATTATTGGTAAATTTGGGCCTTAATAAAATGTAAAGGGGTTTATTTTTATTTTTTATTTAAATTCAATCCCTCCTGCACAGCTGTCATGAATGTTAAATTTAGATATAAAAGACACAACCAGACTATGGAAAGCTATGAAATGCGAGCTGTCAAACTCCCTTTTACACACAGTTAAAATGCTGAGCCTTAAAATGCTGCACATGACTACACATATGAAGGAAGCATTGCCACTGTCATTCACAGATGTCTTTGAATTCAGGTCAAAAAGCAGTCGAAAAGCATCTATATTGAATAAAACTGTCCATTTTATCCCACCAGTTTTGATCATGTTGGTCTCTCATCAAAAACTTTACATTTTTCCTGTCCGAAATTATTTGTGATATTGATATTGCGCAGAATGCAAGAGTGCAGCTTGTCTCTTACTCATTTAACCAATACAGATGAGTAGTTACAAGTGGAAATACTTAAAAATGTGCTTTTCCTAGCAGAGGTTTTGGCAAAAAAATGACATTGGAGCTGACATTAGTCAGGAGCAGTATTTTAGCAATCGCTTGGCTTTCCTGCATCCTGTAGTTTAAATCATCAGATCCCGCTGCGTTTCTAAATATAATAGACGGCAAAGCGAGTGCCATTGCTTACCAGGAACATCTTTGTTTGGGTTAATCATTAAATGTTAGCTATGAGTCCCAACACATTCCCTGTATAGCAGGACACTGTCCAAGATTTTAAAATGGTCTCTCAGACATAAACAGACTCGACGAATGTTAGAAAATGACATGTAGAGAAGCGGAAGGAGAAGGTTGAATATATCCGCAGCTACACATGCAGAGAAGCCTTTTGTTACAGCACTTCAGTCTGCAAGCAGCCATCCTGCCAGACCCATTTGCCCCAACAGTGGACTGTAAAACTGTCATCTCTGATCAGTTAGCCAGGTTGAGATCTCAGCCTGCCTTCCACGAAAAGGCTGACGGCCCCTTGCATTGTCCCTCTGCCACCTAGCATTAGCTTGGAGGGCTAACATAGTTTAATGGTGCGTGTCTGCTAATAAGCCATGCAAGCTGACAGCTTCTCTTTTCTTTATTCTCACCAGAAAATCCAATTAAAAGATTTTTTTTCATGCCATCATTAATCATTGATGGAAAACATAAATCTATCCAAAACTGATTAAAAACATAATAATGAAGGCGCAGCTAACTGTAAAACTGTCCTCCCTGTTTCCATATAAAAAGAAAACTGTTTTTTCAGTTGCATCATGAACTAAAATCCATGTTCCAGACAATATAAGATTGTTGTTCACTGTGCCACTGCCACTGCCACTGTGCAGCACACACCCACACCTAAGAACTCAACACACATAACTGCCTGTTTGAGACTAGTAATTTAAGCAAGTCATTTAGTAGTTTTATGGTAACTGAAGGGATTTCATATTAGCACCCTATTAGTTTCAGTTATTATCCTGCAATAACAAACTAGGGAGGTCTCGATTTTGAATCTATTAAAAGATGAATCCATATTAGATGATTAACACACCAAGACATAACATCTCATCCAATCAGGGCGATTCGCTGGAAAAGTTTAGGATTCTTATCCGCTCTGATTAGCTCCCCCCTCAAGGTGTCACACTGCATAGACTTAAAAAACAGTCGCCAAGCAGACAGGCCCGGAAATAAGATATTTACCATTAGAATCAAACCATTTGAACACAGAAATATTTAATGCTCATCTGTGACATAATTTGTAATTATTCAGAAAATATTTACCTTTATGCAGCTCCAAACAGTTGACCACCACTTCAGCTGATAACAAAAGATGGCCAAAATGGCATTGAAATATTATTCCCCCACCCCCCACCCCATCACGAAGTCAAGATGAAATACCGGCTAGTCATTGGCCGACACGTGGAATCATGTGGGCGATACATCATAACTAGTGACGTCACCTTTGGCGTGTAACCCGAAAAAAGAGGTTTAGGACAAACACGGCAGCCATTCTACCCATTTCGTCATGCATTGACCAATGCGTGGGCAAGTGGTCTCGGCGAGGTGGGCAGAGGACATGATTTGCCCCAGATTAGGATGCCCCTTAGGGTGTGTGTGGGGGGAGGGCTGGAGGTGGCAAACAATTGAAATGGGTGTCTGGATATTCTGACTGACATGTCAGCAAAGCTATCAAACATGGTAGCTAAATGTTGCTGTCAGCTTGCTGATAAATTCGGCTTCTGTGCTGCCTCTCTGATTTTGTGTGCATCTTGTTGTATTCTACCTGGTTTCTCTGCTTTACTCACTGTAAACCCAGAATCGTACCAGAAAGGTTTGGTTCACAGTGGAGCAGAATACAGCAGGGATATGTGCTAATAAGGACTGGCCACCTGGACTACCAAGCCCCTAAGTTGTTGGCCAAACTACATTTTTGATAGCCCAAATGTGAACTTCTATAAAAACAATAGCTCATAAAGGAGGCAGTTTACTATAACCTCATACTGCTTAACTGTGACACTTCAATAAATGAAAAGACATAAATAGATTGAAAACATCCCTGCAGGGCTTAATTTGTGCCCGTTATTGTCGGAACGAAATCTGGCACCTCCCACTTTTGGGCCAGAACCTGTTTAATTGGATCTGGCACCTCCTGTGTCACTATGAAAATATGTAAATACATTTTCGTCTAATATTTAATGTTGTCTGTCTTGCTAGTCTTTATTTTACATTGAAGTTGCACAAAAATCCCTTGTTTGACTATTTTATGAGAGTTTTAAATCAGATTTGAGAGAGAGAGGGGAAGTTAGAGGGAGAGCGAGAGAGAAAATACTTTGACTTTGGGTAAACTGCAGGTTGATTTAATATGGACTGCCCATAGCAGCAAGGAGGAAACTGGCTTAATGGCAAAAATTATAATATAATAATATAATTTCCTTTAACTAGCCACCCAGGCGGACCCTAAGCAGGCCAAAGTCATTTTGGCAGATCGATATAGAACTATATCCAGAGATAGGATATAGAACTGCCTGAGGCATAGGGAGTAAAGAAACAAACAGGGGAAAGGAGGCCGAAGACTCTATGGATCTTTTATGGGCTGTTTTGGACAAATAAGCATGAAGGCTGAAAGAGATTTTTTGATATTCTCTGCTGTGTCTGTGCTGATTATTGATTTGGGGGGTAGCAATATAATTAATGCAATATATGCTATTGTCTGGCTTAAGGTTATTTTGGTGTCTACATGTTTTTGGTGTATGATTACTGTAAGCCCATGTTTGGCGTTTTGGCTCCTCACTGGTGAAATGATGATGCACGCCTGTGGCTGTATTAAAGGTGGTGTGTGAAGTGTACTGAAATAGGATGGAGGTACAGATAGACAGACGTAATGTAGCCTGCTTGTTCTTCGTGGTTCTAAAATAAAAAATCGTCCCTAATTTTAATTTCCTGGCTGTAGGAACAAGACAAAGAAGTTATAAGAGAAAGTATGCGCTTCAAACTGTTAACAGCTGTTTCCATAGGTCTCGTCCTGCTGATTTTGAGTGGACAGAATAGTCTTGATAAATGAATCTAAACAAATATTGCTCTCTTTGTGAAGACAGTGTTGTGTAGGTTTGTACAGTTGCAAAAGCTAGCACCCATGCAGTCCAATATGTTGCATACACTGTGGATTTTGATGCATTTTGTGATTTTTACCTCCTGCTCTGAGCCCCCAGAACATCCCCCTTGTTTTGGAACGCCCTACTTTACAAATTAAGCACTGCATCTCTGTAAAGATATACATTTTTCTCTCATTTCTTTTCTCTCTCTTAGCTTATTTGATTTTTAAACAGCAACATATCTGTGTTAACTGTTGTTTCTTATTGTTTTGTATTCAGTTTATGTAAAGCACTTTGTAATGTAAGTGATAACAGTTACATATACATTTTGTTATCTAAGTACAAGCACTTCGGCCATATAACGTGCTTCATTGCATGACTGGTGTAAATGTATCTGGTTATTTGCTTTTATTTCTGGCAGAAGTTTGTTAAAATGTAAACACTGATGTACTTTTTTTTTTTTTTTTTTATTTTTTTTTTTGTCTTTTTTCAAAGAAGAAAACAACATAAGTAAGACACATACTCCATCGCTCTACAATGAGAATAAACAGCTTCAAATTACAGAGAGTGATAAGTGCAGAGTATGTAACGAAGGAACATTAACACAGATTATAAACTAACAAAAAAGGGAGGGGGGGGGCATGATGCCCTATACTTTTCTCCATCATGATAGCTGAGGCTGTGAGTTTTCAATGAATCTGGTCCATTTTTCCCAGCGTTGATGCAGAGACCTTGCTTCCAGTCTTAAGTAAAAAGTCAGTTTTTCCATAAAGTATAACTCCTTAACGATGTCCAGCCACTGCCCTGTGGTAGGCGGGTCAGCTTTCAACCAGTTTCTTATGATGGCCTTTTTACTGGCCAGTATTAGAATTTTAAAAAGATAAGTGTCCTTGTTATGAATAATGTCCTCTGTCATCAGGCCCAGGTACAGGGTTCGAGGGTCTCTAGGCACCTTGTACTTTAAAATCACTTCCAGGATCAATGTAACTCCGTCCCAAAATGGTTGCAGGTTTGAGCAGGACCAGAACACATGCGAGTGATTGGCACTCATCTGCCCACATTGTCTCCAGCATTGTTGTGGTAAACCCAGTTGTTTACTTTTAATATGAGGTGTGATGAAATAGCGGATTAAATTTTTCCACCCGAATTCCCTCCATCTTTTAGAGCTAGTGGAGGTTTGTTGAGTTCTGCAGATAGAGCGCCAATCGCTCTCTGTTAGCTCAATGCAGCTCTGAATCCCATTTCAACTTCACATAAAGAGAATTCCTACCATTCCGTTTCTGTAGTCCTCTGTACAGTTTAGTCACAATCTTAGTCGGTGTTAGTTCATATGCACTTGTAAACACTTCAACCACTCCAGCGTCTTCTGCTGACAGTCTTTTTTTAATCTCAGTATCATAGAAATGTCTTAACTGTAGATATCTAAAAAAGTCTCCATTTTCCAAATTAAATTCCTCTTTAAATTGTTGAAATGTTTTAAAACTCTTACCCTCTAAGAGAGTACATATAGCTGTCATCCCTTTTACTGTCCAGCTTGCAAAGGCATTGTCCAGCACTCCAGGACCAAACCGAGGTGTATGAGATGGCCAAACCAGAAGTTTAATTTCACTTTCCAAATTATATTTTCTAACAATTTCATACCAAATTTTTAATGAATCTTCTATTATTGAATTTCAATTCAATTCAATTCAAACACTGATGTACTTTTAATTCACCTCCAAACTGTACTTCAGTAAAATTACAGTTATTTACTGTAAACTTGCCATGTTGTCATATTAAACAGCAGTCCACTGTTAAATCGGAAACAGACCTGTAACAGAAACACACAGTACTTTTTTGGCCGTTTGCACACTCAGAGCACTTCAAAGATATGAGCCACATTCATGCATTCACACAAACATTCACATACTGGTGGCCAAGCTACTGTACAAGGTGCCACGTGCTCCTCAGTTTTTAACCATTCATACACTGTCACACACTGATGGAACAGCCAATAGGAGTTCAGTATCTTGACCAGGGATACTTTGATATGTTGACTGGAGGAGCTGGGGATCAAACCCCCGGCCTTCTGATTAGAGGACGACCAACTGAGCCACAGTAGCTTTAATGTTCCTCTGAACAGAAATTCTTAGTCCTGCTGTGTTTAGCTCGATTAGCTATTAGCTCTGTCAGCAGAACTCTGCAGCCCACTGGCTGCTAACTGGCTCTCCCTTCAGTAATAACAGCATTAAGACATGCTTCATGTATTTGCTTGATCCTATTTGTCATCTGCCATGCGAGAGTTAAACATACAAAAATTGCTTTTGTTGAGGAGGTTTCCCAGAGAGGATGTTCTGTTATCAGTAGGATGAGAGGATGCCGTTATTCTTGAGCCCCGGCTAGCTTGTGACGAGTACTATTTGCTGTTTTTTCGGAATGTTGAGGTAAAATGGGCAAATGAATCGGGATATTTGTGAAACTGTAACTTTACATAAACAAGGGCTGGCAGTATGGGGACTTTTTAGATGTATGTAACTTTTTATCTAGGCAATCTAATTGAACCACCCAGTCTCATTCTCAAGAGATACCTGATAAAAGTTAGTGGTCACAGGGGGCCACCTACAGGCGATATTGAATGGCTAGAGAGTAACTTTTTGCAGTTGGACAATAGCTAATGGTTATTCCTGTACAGACTGAAATATTTTATTGATAAAACCCTTGAAAACAACAATCATGCTGACTTTTCTTGCTACATACAAATGACCATGCAGCTGTGATTCTTATGCCACTGTGTTGCTACAAGCAAACAGAATGGTTACTAATGAACTATGAAATTGAATGATTCCATTTTTCTGCCTAAGGACCCAGTCCCAGACACTCTCCAGCGGATTTTGTGATTGACTGATAACACATTTGCAATTACTTTCCAGGTCAATAACGACTCTTGCAAACCTTACTCTTATCTTACCGGGCAGTTTTATGTTTGTTTTATTAATTTACATCCATTCTGATAGAGCTCGCTCCTGTCAGTGTCTGTAAGTCATATATTTGTCTTGTGTTTTGTCTATGTGGTAGAGACCCTGCATGCACAATAAGTAGTGTTTGGTAAGGTCTGTGACTGTGTGTCTGTATGTTGAATATATGTATATACTATACACTAAATATACCTAACTATTACCAATATACTTTATCTACAGTTGCCTTCAGCATTAGTACATTCGCTTTTAGGGTTTGAGAATACTGAGAAAATTATTAAGATCTCAAAGCATAGGGGTCATGGTTTGAAAAACTTAATTTGTAATGCTTTGGGCTGAAGTGATCTGTCAAAGAAAAGGAGGTCACTTTGTGTTTTAAGTTTCCCCTGGAACCTTCTACAACCAGAAATCCATAGAAAAGTCTATCATAACACGCTAATGGGAAACTGTGCCTGATCCCACATGTGGAATTGAGCTCACAAAATTGTTCATTAGGTGTTTTGTTAGCATGATTAATCATCTACAACTCCTTAGAAAAACTATTTGCTGCGGGTGTGTCATAAAATAACGTGCAGACACAGAAAGTGGCTTGTCTTTCTACACCTTTATGCTCCTGCTCATGGGATTTTTAGCAATGTTTGGTGCTTTTAGGACCAAATTGTCAGTCTCTTAAATATATTAAATATTAAATATAGTAGTGAGAGAAAAAATATATATAAAATGGTGTTTTATTAAAAAGGCATAACCATATTAATAGCAGCAACTGTTAATTAGGGAAACAGCATCTTAATGGTCAGACATACTAAACAGACATCAAAGAACTACTGGTGGCAGGATTGTTGCCACTAGTACACGCCACAGAATTTACAGCCAACCAGCTAAGGCACAGTGTAAGGGACAAATTTATGACGACTGAAAAGCCGGCAGAGGCTGTATTCTTGCCAAAGCCAGTAACTGATCTGGCCAGTCATAAGCTGGTGCTGGTGCTGGTGACTGAGAGGCCATCAGTGGCAAAAGAGAAGCTGGCAGTCCATCAGACAAAGGTGGTAACTTGTGTCTAACTTAGCAGTTCACTGGATCAGCTACTCGCTTGGTTGGTCCTTTGGTTCTGAGGCTGGTAGCTAGCATGCCAAGGCCAGCAACCTATCTGAGCGGCTTCTGGAGCAGCCTCATCATTAGCTTCTATGGCTGGTAACCTAAGGAGAGCAACCCACTGGTATGGCGTCTGGGGTGGCTGGCCATTAGCAACAACTAGCGACTCAGTGCTGATAGGAACTTAATGGTGCATTCAGATGCATCTTGTAAACTCTGATATTTATCCTGGAATGGCCACAAAGGTTGTTTAAAACAGGAATGTTTCTTTCTTCTTCTTTTCCTTTAATTAAATCCATATGTCTGCCATTACTTTCTTGTTCTTTAATACAATATTTTCAATGATTATGAGCTAAAATCATAATGTCCCATTCAGTTCTACACAGGCAGATTTTAAAAATTCCATTTAAAAAAATCATTGGTTTCACCTTACTATGGTAGTTAATAGCCTTGGAAGTTAATTGCTTGCCAAGCTAGAAGCCGATCTAGTGGATTGCCAATCACCAGCCGCAGCTTATCAGTGTCTTAATCAGTAGCTGGCTGGCTTTGGCAAGGACATAGCCTCTGCCGATTTCTGAGTTGTGTTTGGTTTTTTAAAAATTTTTTTATACCTTATACTGTGCCATAACCAGCATGTATGTTCTGCGCCTGCATAAGAGGAAACAACTCCATACCAGCAGGTGGCAATAGTCTGTAATTGTCATTCAAAAAGACAAACTGACAGGATTTGTTCCAATTACTAGTAAGCCAGTCAGCACATTAGAAACGCATTTATTGAGCGAACATGACACAAACAATACAAACCATTTCTACCAAAGAGCTCAGTGACTAAAAAATTAATCTTACCTAATACAACAAGTCACGCCCTCTTGACTTTTGTTGTTTGTTTGCCTTCCTCACTTAGGTTTCTCTTCTCGTGCACTGAGCTGACTGAGAATCTGCCAAAAAACAGCCGACAAGGGTCAACAAGGGCGGATTAGTGCCATTGATGCAAGACACATCACAAAAGCTAGGCCAACAGAAGCTCACCAATGGCCCAACATTCACCAGTGTCCAACAGCGTGTCAGGGCTCCTAATGTAACACTGAATCATTTACTGAAATTAGATACTACAGCAGCTGATCATGTATTTAGTGTAGCACAGTTAAAGTATTTGTGTTACTTTTACAATGGCTCTTATGACTTGAGTATGCTAACACTGTTGTTTCTTGGTTTTGGTGTCAGTGACAATTAATGATTTTGTCACAGTGCTGTTAGGAAAAACAGTTTTTCACATTCCTGTAGCAGGATAATATTACTGTAACCAGACGATAGACAACTTCCATGTGTTTGTGCTTCAGGTTCCTATAGTTCTTAATGTAAGTTACATGGTCTCCTCTCCAATGGCCTCAAGTTAGTTATTATCTTTTCAGATGGGGCTAATACAGTATCCACCTGAACCTTGACCTTTTCAGAGAGAATGAAAAGGTCAAATGCAGTAATAATCACACTGAGATATGTCCAGGGATTTTTCTGCACAGAAAAACAAAGTCTATCTTAACAAGGTATTCATCTGAAAGCCAGTGCAGAGGGTCAGGTAAAAAAAGGGAAGAGCAGAAAGGTCAGTTCTTTCTTAAATGTATCACTTTCTCCTGGGCATGTAGGCTTATTCTTATTTAACTTAAGGCTTCTGAAGTGTGGCTGAGTAGACATTGACCAATCACAAATAAAAACACAATAAGTCCACACATGGATCAATGTTCATATCTGTATCAAGAGCGGAGCACCATCAAAGTCTTTTACAAACTGAACAGGAGTTGTTTTATAAGATGTGGCTTTACAATTAAGTGGGACAATTCACTCAACAGGCTTGTTCAGCGGATAACAAATGGCCTTCAGGCAGTGAATCTAATTTCATTCGCAATGATACATTTTTTCACAACTGCTTTTTCAAAGATAAATCACTGATATTAAATGGTGAGTTCACAAATAATAGATAATATCAGCAGGAAGAACAAACACATTGCAGGTATTGAGCCCAAAACAAAATAATTTCCCCAGGAGCACCATCCTTCTTAGCTTAAGTGCCTACGGCACTGTCTGAACTCTAATCACATCCCACCTCCTCAAGCCAAATACCTAATGTATTAAATTCTCTTTCAAAACATTTCCAGTAGTTTCCTTACATAGTAGGCTGCTAGACAGAGCTCTTAAACAAATACTTTCCATGCCCATATGCCTTGTGTAGGGTGAAGTCATGTAAATTGTAAATTGAGACTTTATATGATAAATTAAACCATATTGTTACACCAAGAAAACAACATAAAACTCAGAATAATACCTTAAGTGTTACATTTAGATCTTGTTGTAGATCTCTGCTATATTTGTATGAACAAAATATGTTGTTGTAAAGTAATTTAGAAATTTTGGACCTTTAAACACTTAGAGAACCTACCTCACTCGGCTGATGTGTTCAGGTTAAACGGAACTGCCATGTTTCAGTTTAGCCATTAAGCTATCAAATCATTAATGTGACTATTCGTTAAAAAGATTGTCTAACTTTTCAGCAAATTCATTCTGTGCCCCGTCCTGTTTCTAAATTTGGACGTTTTTGTGGGTCAGTGAACGCAGCACAGGTGAAACTGAGATCTGTTTTTCATTCAGCAGCAGTTTGTGGAGTTAGAGTTGCGAGATGTATAACTGATCAGTCAATTATGATCACAGCCTATCAGATCGATAGATGTGAGGTGCAGCAGCTGCAGAAGAAGTGAAAACAAACTCTTAGACCCAGCACAATGAACGGTTAGGTTTCACTTTCACTGCCCCTGCCAGTCTGCTGCTCCATCTGTGCCCAGAGTACAATGAAACGCACAGTGCAAACATTTTTCTGCTATTTGGATTGTATCATAACAAAAAATCACTCATTATGTGTCCAACAGCTAACAATACAGGATGATAATCAAACAGTTTTCACATACATCCACCCCTATCACACATAAACACAATATACACATTACTGTCATCATTATCTCCAAATGTAGGCATTAAGAGGCATGCTGAATTATAAAATCTCACTCTGTAGCTTAATTTATTGCATAATTAGTTTTCCCTAAGTAAGCCCTAACAAGAGTAAATATACAGGCTGTGGGCTGGTATACTCCCAGGAAAATGCATTAATGGTTGTTTGCATTTATAGATGCTGCTTTCATATTTTTTCTTTCTAATGTTTCTTTGAAAAAAAAATGCTGCGTTTGGTGATAGAGCACTCAAATAAACCAAGTAAGTGACAGCCTCTGCCCTTTTCAACATCCATTTTGAAGCTATGTTGGCAGTTCCAAATAGCAGCAAAAGGTAAAGGTTTGAAAATTTTAACTTCAAAATCCAGGCATGTCAAAGCATATTTACCGGTCCAACCGGTCTGTGATGCTTCATATGAAAGAAAAACTTAAGGGAGGAAGGAAGAGAAAAAGTGAAGGTATTTCCTGGCAACTGATAAGACGACAGTTTGTTGTTAAATATCCAGTTCATTACTTTGCGCCAGTGTACGTAAATGGGTGCCAGAATTTCATTTTGATAATTGTGTGGTTATGACATGACTGAAACCACCCTGTCAGCAGCATACCAGACTGTGGCCAGCCTTTTAGTGCGTCTTGTCCAGTTATGTACATGACACATGACACATGTCACAGTTTAAGACAGCCAAAAAGAAAAAGAAAGCGGCATGGGACAATAAAAAAAAAACAAAAAGCAGCTTGTCCACAAATAAGGAAGTCTGTTCATCTCAAACTGATGATTTTGTACTTGATTGGTCAAAGCTGATATATATAATTTGTCAGGACAAAAGACAAATAGTTAAGCAGCTGAGATGCAACCGTGTGGACAGATGATTTGTGTCCTCACAAAACCATTGATCACTGTCCTGATGTCTCTCCTTGTTAGATATTTTGGCCAAGAATTAAGGGAAACATACCAGTGCATGATCTTCCTCAAAACAACCACTTTCCATGGAAGTCTAAACCGTTGACATATCAATGTCAATCAAAGTGTCAGGTTTCATGACATCTGTCAGCTTTCCAGAAAAGCGGCAGCGAATTTATCTCATTCCCTGCATGAATTGGCACATCCCAGCAACTGTACCATGACCACTTCTTCTGTCGTCGTGACACATTCAGTCTGGGCTACGGGCATCATTTGACATGTGTCAAGCGGCTGATGTGGGACTTTCGTCTGATCAAAGACAAAAGTGGCCTTAAAGTAGATCTAAACAAATCAAATTTAGATTTTTTAAAATATTTGCTAGAGTTTGCTAAATTATCAGTTAGACACAAAACAATATCACAATGTAAATGAGGACGTAAAGAAAGATATGTATTTAAATAAAGAATAAAATAAACATGATGGTCAAAATTAGTTTATTTTAACTTAAAAATACTTTATATTTTTTATACTATAAAAACTTTATTTTGATTTGTTCCATTCATAGGAAGAGGTGCAGAATTACATGTGTTTTTTTCCCACTTTGAACCCACCTCTCTATTCACCTCCCTTCCAAGATAAATTAATTGAAAGAAAGAAAAAAATTAAAAAAAAAAAAACAGATGTGCAAGATGCGATTTAATAGAGTGGTCAGACTGCTTTAAATTTTCTGTAAATTATGGTAGTTAAAGGGCACCAGGTTAATTTGCTGTTGCAATATTAGATTTAGTTCAAGTAAAGGACAGAGTTCCTACATATCTTATGAAGTGAATACATTCCATCTAAATGTCTCTAATTAATAATTTAGTGTTAGTTTAATGACATGGCTCATCTGTAGTGGCATGGTTGATTCTTAAAAGCAGAAACAAAGCATGTTTATGCTGTAAACTACCTCATGGTGCATTGACTAATGTCTCCAAAAGCAATAAAACAAATTTAAGAGAGAGATTCATTTGCAGAAGTAGCCATTAAGACAGAGAGGAGCAGGAAGCTGTTTAGTTGGTATTTGGTGCATGGGAAACCCCCTGCAAGATTTGAGAGTTAAATGAGTCTCAGGGATCATGTCATGAAAGCAAATTCCAACCAGCTCATTAATATTTGACTTCATTGCATTGCTTTATTACTCCTCCCTGGCGAGTTTCCGGATAGTGCTGAAGAGGGCCCAATTAATAGCAACATAATGAAGGAAGAACTGCTGTGTGAAATTCTGTTGCCTAAAAAGTTGTTTAAGAACTGTTACTAGTACTGTAGAGTAGATTCATCAGGTCTCAGTGAGGTGTGTTAACGTGTGTGTATGTATATATACTTTTTAATTGTTCCCATTGGTTGGTAAATTGTACATCCTTCTTATTTACTGAATGGATGCACGTGCCTGATTTATATATATCTTTCTGTCAGACAGTAATTTCCAAAAGGAAAAAGAAGCCATGGTATTGGCTCTCTGTAAAGCCAAACTCCACTGAGAAAAACAGGGATTTAACATCACTGAACACAGGAGCTGCTGCCTCGGTCAGTTAAGTAGTTTTGCTTACTGCGTGACTTCAGCATTTAGAAGGGTTCATTTGGATACAGCAATGTCACACAATTAAAATAATAACTATTTAACTGAATCAATTGTAATATTGTATCAATGCTGAGATGAAAAGTATTGATTTTTTTTATTTTGAATATGTATATAAATACTGCAAATAAAACTTTTGGTAGTGCTTTCTAGTCCACTATATACATGTTTCTGCAATAACAATGATCAAAATAAAATGAAAACTTTATCTTATTAATCAAAAGCAGAGATTGACAATGTTTTTACTTAATTTGCAGTTTAAAAAGGGTAATAAATTGCAGTATATATTATCACAGTACTCAGCAAATTGAAAAACATTTAAAAATTGTTATAGTATTGTATTATGACCCAAGTATTGTGGTAATATTGTATTGTGGGGCCTCTGGTGATTTCCACCTCTGAGGAGTACTTCGTACAACCCCACCTCAAAAAGTCTGTACAATCCCTTCACAGTATGAGCAGCTGTATCTAAGTGAAGGCCAAAAATTGCTGAGAAAGAGCATATATGCCCAGTGAAGCATGAATAAATGTGGTCCAGTGCTGTCGTTTTTATACAACTCAGCATCTTGCCTCGTTGTTTCAGTTTGATGTACTGCACTTAGTGGCATTGGTTTATACTAATCCTATTATTAATCTGATATAATCTTGTTCAGAATTAAGTCAATGAGCCGTCAGCCCTAACAGAGATGCTACTGTGCTTAGTCTTTCTATTATCCTCACTTGTCTGGAAATTGAAAGAGCAACAAGCAACACGCTCATAAAATCAGTCATAATTAACTATCAGCGGCTGTGCCTGAGTAATTAGGGTAAAACCAAATTTTACTTGGATCCATAAAAACAAATCATATCAGCCTACCTGATTAAGTTTGAAAAAGCAAAATAACTTCCTTCATTAAAAACTATTAAAATGTAATGTAGAATTGATGAATACACTAATCGAACCTAATGAATTATGTGTCAGGTTTTATTTAGGCATTCAAAAACTTATAATGTGTTGCGGTGCTGCCATCTCTTTAATTTGGCTTGTAGAGTTCCCTCAGTGGAAGTTTTCAAAAGAAATTTGTCTGAACCATATGTGCAAGTATATCAAATCTCCAACGTGTTTGTACCTTGTTAATCTTTCTGTATGGTGCATGCTGCAGACTGTATAGTATGGTCAGAGGTAGCAGAGGCACAATGTTCTTCCCCTATAGGGTTATGAAAAAAAGCCAATACATGCTGACATAGTTCTTATCAGTCCAAAGCAGTGCTCTATACAGAGAGCCAGCTTAGATATTTTTTCTGAGGATCAATCTATAAAGCTTTGCTGCAACTATTTTAAAGTCAGAACACACATACATGTGTATGCGCAGGCGCATACAAACATGCTCAAAGGATTTAAATACAAAGAGGTAGACAGGCAGACCAGCATATCCACGCAGGGAAACTTGAAAGGAAACATGCATTTTTATTTCCTTTCTTCCCCCGCACAGTCTTGATGTTTTTGCTCTCATAAGAAGCAATGATGGTGAACAGAAAGCTTGTATGAACTTAAAGCGAGGCGGTATCAGTCACAGCTACACATATGGACTCCACTGTGATGTGGGAAGTCATGGGGAGCAATGCAATATGAGCTAATACTGATAGAAATACGCGACCAACCTGACTGTAGTGGGCGACTCTTCTGTGAGGTTATTTGTACCTTAATTCATTCCCTTGCAGGCATCATTCCAACTATATTCTTAACTCCCCTCCTTTAATAAATGTGTCAAAGGTGTAAGAAAGGCTTTCTATGTCTGACCCGGCAACAAAACAGCACAATAAAATGGTTTCTAAGTGAGACTTTGGTTCAGATTTGTGCAGAGCAGTAACTGAGCAGGTCTCTGTTGTTATTGTCGATGGCTCTTTGATTTCTCAATTGACTTAACATTTGAGTCACATGGAAAAGTCCCTTAGAGATGATAAAAATAAACTTTGTTGCAGTTCAGAGGCAGCCTCTTTGAAAGTCCACATATCAAGGCTGAATATGTCATTACAGCCGACAAGGCTGTGCTGTCCCAAGGGCTCCATGCTGCCTTCTTTTGCACAAATATAAAGGTGTATCTTAGACAGCTCATGGTACAGTATCAATCCGTACTACTGCTGGTTGTTTGTTTTATTGAGAACTCAGGCTTTCTAATCAACCCTGGAAGTTCGGAAATATGATGTGGACATATATCGAGGAGGTCTTTGTCATCAGTCATAAAATGGACATAAACTTACATAAACTGAGAAAACAAGATGAACAAGAAGTAGTGTGGAAATTAATTCCATTATTTATTAGGACTGTCAGCGTTAACAGGTTCATTGTGATGTGATTAAGGTATGTACATAATGCGTTAATTTTTTTAAAATCACATCAACTGTCGGCCAACTTTTCTGTCTTTAAGAGGCTGTACCAGGCTGAGTTTTAAAGCTAAAGTGATGATCCTGGTATCATATGAAACTGAAGGACCTGAGGAATCTATGTCATGCTAGCTTGTCAGAGAGCATGGTAAAAAATTAGGCTAAACTTTGGGGATGGAAAAATGGCATCGTCATTTTACAGGGGTACGTTGATCTCTGACCTCAAGATCTCACAGTGGAAATGTGTTCTATTGGTACCAGTAAATCTACCCTTTACAGACACGCCCACTTTACGCTAGTCCCATGCACTTTTTTGCTGTCATTTAATTCTTAATCAAGACAATCTTAGTAAGAATTGCTTTACCCTGTCAATATGGACCTTATAACCCTTTTTAATGCAAAATAATCAAATTGAAAACGTGATTAATCACGACTTTTTTCGTTTGACAGCCCTACTGTTTTCTTTACATTACTTTTGCTTGTCATGTGTTGATGTAATACACACATTTCATACTGCCAACGAAGGTAGCAGTGAACTTGCTGGAGTTAAGCACTGTGAATCTATTTTATATATTTTTTATACATATTTTTTAAGATATTTGAGTGACGTTATCTGGCAGCACAAAAAACAGACTGCAAGATTTGAAAGAAACTGCACAAATGCGCATCTTTGGTTTGACTTCACAGCTTTGTGTCCAGTAGGGCTTGATCGATGTACTTTTTTTAAAACTCGACAGTACAGTCTTTGGTGGACAACACTGAACCCTGGTAAGATTTTAGAAGCTGTTACACAGACCAGGGGTCTCTTCACACTTTACACTTTCAAATGGAAAAGTGGACTTTTACTTAACAAATCTGTTTATAGACGTCACAACGAAATGTCCTAAAGTAATGAAAATTAAGGTCCATGAAGTATTTTGCATGTCCCCACTGGCATTCAATCATCATCAATCAATCAATTCAACCTTCTGAGGTTGGAATATTTTGGTGTTGGAGTGAGCTGAAAAGGTTTTAGCAGGATCAAGGACAAATGTAATTTCATCTTTTAAACTTTGTTTAAAAAAACTACTAATAACTAATAAATAACTGACTAATAAATCTACCTTCTACCTTCTTTGAATGGGCATAGGAGCTCGGGCTTAAAATACCGTTTGTATGGGTGAAATGATCATCAGCAGGTCTGTGGTATATACTTCTGTTGTATGAAATGTCTGTATCATTGTGTCTATCTCACTCTCTCCTCTTCTCCTTGCAGTTCTTATACAACTACAGTTTTATCCAGTAAGTACTACTACTATCAGCAGAGCGTTACTAGCAGAAACACTGGGTGTTTTTGGCCCGTCTGTGGCACAGCGACCTTTAGTGTTAATAGTACTTATGACGCATAACAGGGAATAACAAGGGAATAACAACAAGGAAGTGCAGTGGATTTCTGCTCAAAATGTTCCTGTGACCTTGAAAGTTTGAAATAGTGAAAGCTTTTTTTATTATTATTAAATTAGCTTCTGTATTTAACAGTAGCCACTCGTTCTGGGGTCTTCATTATTTTCATTAACAATATCTGCTCAAATGGTATTTTAACACATTTTAACACATATTTTAACAACTGTACTCATTTTGAAACTCATAAATTAAATGGATAAATTTCTTCCCTTAGAGATCTGTTGAAACTCTTGATAATCCTGTCCAGGATGACCCTGACTATGGCCACGTAAAGACTCTTGGAATGAGTAATAAGCATGATTTTCCCACATGAAAAGTTAAAGAACTAGAATTACTGCCTCCATGAATTGGTCAAGTTGCACTTTATATTTAAATCTACGTCTATGTAAACATGGATGCTTCACATACATTTTTCCCCTGGCAGCACAGAAAATTTGTACAAGCAGCATAGTTTCAAGGCGGGCACCCAAGATTAGCGTCACCAATTCAGTTTCTGACCAAATGTCTCCCCTGCTCTGAGATATGATGTTAAGTAATGGCCAGAAAAGTTTTTTGAAACCGTTTCAAAGAACCCTAAAACCCTACAGCTCATGGGAGATTTTGTTTAACCTCTCTGTGGAACAACACTGTGTTACCGAGGTTAGCAGAAAGCAAAGAGATGGAGTTTGGAATGACAGAAGTATATGTCGAGTTATTTGATCAAACAGCACAGAAAACTTTATAGACTGACTGGAATGGGCATAAAAGAGGAAGTTAAAGCACTATATTAAAAATGATGAGCTGTCATTTGTGTACTTGATGTGTAGTTGTAAGCAAACACTACTTCTTTTTATAAGCAAATATTGTATTGAAAGTTCACCTTGCCTTCCAACCAAGAAAATGATTGTAAGGCATCGTAAATCCAAAATCGTCTGCATGTCAACACCAGTGGCACAGCTCCATCAACCATTACCCAGTCTTTAACGTCAAAGCGGGGGCACCTGTTTGCTTAAACCTCTCTGTAATGGCAGCAAGTAAATCCCATCAATTTACCAATGAAAGATCAAACGAGTGGCGTTACTCACCAGATTTGCGCTGGGCGTTGTGTTTCCAGGGCATACAGGGCACCAGAGCAATGTGGTCTCACACAGACACAGATCAGTTCATCAGCCTTTGGACTTCCCTTCAGGTTGATAACCAGCCCATGCTGAAGCCCACAGAAAAATATCAGACATGAAAAGAGAAGTTGCAGCAGATTACAAGACATCAAGTCATCAGGCTTTGTGATATTTTGACCATTTTTTCTTCAAATGCTGATTCTTGAACATGATGTATATCCCATCAAAACTGCATTGATGGTACATTTTCAGCAGATGGGTTACTTTTCTCAGTAAAGCCTGTGTTTCTGCACAGGATCGATACATTTTGAGGCAACCGAGACTCTCGAACCACCGGCTTTCAATCAGAACAGAGCAACCCATCAATCATGTTGCTTATAGAGTGTAAGCAATAACAGTAAAAAGGTCTGTCTGACCGAAAAGGGATCCCAAAAGTCTCCCAGGTTTTTTCTTCCAGGTCATGTGACCTGTGGCTGGCAGCCTTCCAGCAGAACGGGGAGACTGGACGTCTGGCTGATGCACCTAAACAGATCACAGGGTCAAGACATAAAAACATGGTGCATGACAGGCACTTTTCATGGCTGATACAGACTGATGTAAGAGATAAAATCTTGCGCCTCGGTGTAAAAGGGTTTTTGGCTTGTTTTTAACTGAATGTAACACTCAACTAGCTCACAAATGTAGTGAAATTTAATTGTTAGTGAATAAGGGATTTATAATTTGCCTGTGGGAATCTGTGGTTGAGGCTTGCTTAACCTCTATATGATGTGCTGGATCATTTAGAGGGTTAGAGCATAAAGTGATTCAGGTGTACTGTGGCCAAGGCTGTGTATATTTCCAAAAAAGGAAAAAAAAGAAAAAAAAAGCAGAATCCTCTGAATCAAATTCAACACAAGCACTTACTTTGCTGCGCCTGGCCAGCAGAAGCGTATTAAGGATCAAATAAACTGTGGAAGTGGATTCAGGGTATCTGTTGGAGAAAGGAAGATACTGCTTTAAAGGCAATAATGAATATGTGAAAGCACACCATGCACTCCTCTGCTGTTAAAATTTATTATTGCATTATCATGGTGCGCGAAGTAAATGCATGAATTTTGAGTGTAGGCAAAATTACTGAATGATTAATCAGTCCAGGTTGTGCTAATGTTTCTTACATTGTGCAGTTGAGTTGTTGATGGACAGCACTCCAGGGGCGAAGAGGAGAGGAAGTCCTGTGGATGAGAGTCATTTATTAATTTTGTTGTCAGTGTGACTTAAGGGATGTACAGTAACAGCTCCCTCCATCGCCATCTGCCCGTACCCCACTGAGTCTCATTCATTCCCAGCCACACCCAGAGCCACAATAAACACACACACACAAACACACACATGCTCCCAGTGTTTGAGTTTGTGTGCGCTGCTAAGCCTCTTCTCTTTAGAAGGGGACCACTGCCCTCTGTCGGTGCTTCGTAGGACTCACAATGTAGTTAAAAGGAACTCTGATTAAATGACTGGCTGCTTCTACACAAGTTAACATAAGAACAACACCATTTAGAAAAGGTGATTCAAGAATGCCGAAAGGATGCAAAGAAAGACAACTTTATTTATATTGCACATTTCAGCAGCAAAGTGCAAAAGAAATACATTATAAAAGGACATTTAAGTACAACTAAAAACATCACTGAAGAGCTAAAGAATAGAAAATAAATACAAGTAGGGTTGCAGCAGGATACCAGTTGTGAGATATCATAACAAAATTGATAGTTATTGTACCACTTAGATTTACTCATCTATGGTATTGATCACCTTTGTTTAAACATTTAATAAAAAGGGAATCTCTATTTATTTTATCTCTCATTTTTGAAAATGGTTTCAAGTTTAATCATAGTCATAAAACTTTTGTTCAACAAAACGAAATATACAGTTCAGTGTAAGAAATGAATACACATTTAAATTCATTCATGAAAGGCAGCCATTTCAGCTTTGATTAAAGGGTTGATAAATGCTTCAAATACTGTTATATTAATCAGTACTTGGATCAATAAAGTGCAATGGCAAATGAGCAACCTGTAAAGAGTAAAAAATATTAGTTTATTTTAGTTAGTATTAGTTTATTTTTTATATTATTTTAGTCCATTCAGTGGTGGACAGAGAAAATAATTGGCACCTCATTTGATTATCAGTGAATTAAGTAATTTCTCCAGCAATAATGCCAACAATCAGCTTCTTTATTGTGGAGTTTAGGAAAACTGAATATTTTTAAGCTCTTACATGTTGGTTGAGGAAAACAAATAATTTAATGACAAGACTGTGAGATGCACTTTTTTTTACTATTTTGTGGCATTTTAAAGATGCAACGATAAACTTAGAAAGGAATCAACAGACTCATTGATAATAAAATAATTGCTGCATCCCTACAGAGCTGCATTATTCACAGAACATAAAAAGGCTTCTATAATGACTAAGAAGTCATTTTACAGACACTGGCCAATCCATACAAAATCACAGACAAATTAGCTCATGATGTAGCAATAAATAATAAAACGCTAGGAGCAGGAGATAGACACTGCTTACAAGTCCAAAGTCTAAAACTAAAACTTGGAAAAGTATTTTCCTAAATACTTAAGTCATTACGCTGGAAATCAGGATTAAGTGTTAATATATGCTAGGCTCATCAGGGCCTTTTAATAGTTATAATATATCATACATCACGAGCAAAAGACAGACAGAGAGCAAGAGAGAGTGCATGACCTCACATAATCTACACACACACACACACACACACACACACACACACACACACACACACACACACACACACACACAGACTAAGCTTATCCTCAGACTGGGGTGGCGATCTGATCTTCTCTTAGCTTCAGCGCTGCACCGTGGGCTGGGTGGGGGTGTGCAGGTCCCCAGAGGTGAAACTCTATTAGCACGCAGCATGAAAGTCAATGAAAAGGGCCCCAATGTGCTCCAGCCCCCTGACAGTATTAATGTTTAATGATATCTAAAAAGGCTAATACTCACCCCTCCCCCTTTTGCTTTTATCCTCTCATTAAATATCCTCACAATATCGTCACCTCCTCAGATTAGAGCACTGACCCCGTCTGCTGAAGGACTCGCCCTTCACTGATGGGGAGCATGTCTCTCTTTCACTTACTATTTCTCTCTGTCTCACGCACACACGCACACACACACACACACACACACAAACAGATTAATGTAGCATTTAAGATGTGTTCGGGGAGAGGCAGCAAAGCACCATATGTCAGACTATGGATATGTAAAATAATACTTTGTGTGCACACAGCGAATTTGATTTATAGTTTATACCAGATGTATAAAATAACTCTGAGTCTATGCACATGTTTATTATGCTGTGTCTTGTTTCAGCAAGCGGATTCATAAAATAATAATGGACAACCAGTGGGACTCCACTCCCAGGCACCAGTGGGAGCAACGGGTGCTCAAGTCTGTGAGCGAGGAGGAAATCATACACCATCTTGGATCTTAATGAGGCCTGTTTCACTGTAACTACAGGTAAGAGAACCAGACAGGCTTTTTGTCACATGGATTAATAACAGATATGGGAAAAACACCTAAAACTGAACAACACACACATTAAGCAAAGGCTAGCCCCTTTTACGCTGCCTCTTCAAGGCGGGAATTTTACGCCGTCGTGCCGCCTTTTCTGTCTAAAAATGTATGATTTTGGAATGAGAGGACAGACTTTAAGGTGGCTTTGGAGGTAATAACAGTGCTGAAATGGTGTCTGTATAACCAGGACAGCCTGCAGGGTGGGACCATAAGCAATACTGCTGCAACATTTTAACGACGTGATATGTTTGGATCCACCACAGAAGATTTAAAAAGCAGACGATAGCAGCTAAGTCTAGCTCTGTCAAATACACTGCGTTCATCCTTATCACACCATGGACTGTATGGGATGTAGCTGTTGTGGTAGTGAAGCAAATCACACGTCAAATTTAATCAAAGAAGACTTAAGGTGATTGGCTGAAAGCAAAACCATTCAAATAGGTTTTTTTCTCGATCTGGGTACAAAAAGGATAGAAGGTAGGTATCTTTGAATTGATAAGTTTTAATACAATTTGGTTATGGATTATTTTGGTCAATATCTTTAAGGTATCGAGTACTGATAACCAGCCCTAGTGGCAGCATCCATCCAGTCAGTGTATTTGATGGTTTCATCCCTATAAGGTAGACTGTTGGCTGTCCAATCACCTGACCACTTATGTTTCTTGTCCTGTTGGACTAATTTCCTAGATATCAGCTCTTGCTTTGCATCATAACTGATGAAAACAATAGCCATAGTCAAGGAATTGAGATCTAAATTGTAATTAGCCAGGGTTATCCTTGTCACATCATGAGTGGTAATGGCCAGTTATTTGTGTGACATTATAAATCCTGTTTAAAGAAATAATTCTTCAGTTGACAAACATATAACACATTCAGCTTGTATCTTTCTCACTCATAATGTGCAACACTGCATGTCATGACCTGATTATCAAGATGAAGCACACTTAAAGTTCTATAAGTCTATACTGTAGATGTATATAATAACAACTAGATGTTAGACCCCAAGATGGCGCCTATTTAGTCCAAAGAGATGATGCACCAAAAATAGTTTCTAACTGCTTGGTTTACATCTGGGTTATGCAGACCACTGAATATGTGTGTATGATTATGATCAAGATCATATTTGTGACAACTGAAGACCTTCCTAGACCTTGTCTGCATGTTTAAGACCATTGTCCTTGTGCATGTCCTAAGTATTAAAAGGGCTACAGTCTGAAACTGTTGACTCAATATGGATGTGAAGCCCCTGATACACCTGTAAAGCTGAGAGTTGGCACTGTGGACAGTATTTGGGTCAGGTAAAAGTTTTGCGCATCTTTTTCCAAAGCTGCATTACTGCAGTAATGTTTTACGTGGAGGATTAATATGTTATTTGAAATGATACAAACACAATTTACTGTGCGGTGCCGTAATGAAACAGGGGCATTTAAAAACACAGATGTACTCTCTCGCACACATGCATACACAGCAAATCAACCACAAATGCACCAGTGAGCATGTACACACACAGCAGTACACCCTCAAGGACATACACACTCAGACAGTGCGAGCAGGCAAAAAGTCAGAGGAAATGCTTATGCCTTCAAACACACTCAGGAGGGGCTGCACAGCACTTAAGTGGTCACTTTCACACACAAAGGCCAATCACAGGAGCTTAGCTGGCCCCATCAAGCTTTTTAGCAAATGCTGCCGCGCTGAAATTGCTTGTTTAGTTAACCCTGTGTGCTACTGACAGAGATGTACTTCCATCACTCAAGTGTGTGTTGTGCCAAATGCTTTGCTTTGAAGTCATTTAGAAGGAGACCATTCATTGTGTGTAAGATGACTAGGCCTTGTCATATGAGAGGAGGGATTAGTCATGCTATGTTTTTTTGGAGAGTGTGCATCAGCTTTCTTGACTGCTGCGTTTAAGGGATTTTTGCTTCTGAGGTGTTTTTGTCAGAGTTGCTGAACACTGACACTGTGAGAGAATAACATATAAAAACTTCCGCATCAAGCAAACTCTACAACTATCACACAATAGTAAAGTTGCAATATGCAGTATATTAGAGTTAAAGTTTCTCAAACTTTGATCTGTAATTGCCATCACATCAAGAAGTCAGTTCCGCTTTCATAAAGCATCATCATAAAGCAAATTAGAAAAGTGCACTCAAAAGTGAAAATATCTGACAGGCAACCACTTTGGACGATTTTATTAATTTCAGCAGACGCGCAGACGCACGTTTCAGAAGTGTCCCAGAAACAAATAAAAATACACACCTCGTCTTATTTGAATGATGGCGTGTTGCAGGCGACGTTTTTCTGTGGCCACTGAATGAGAAATGTAGATACAATGTAATTATGAGGGTAATGTGTTTTTAATATCAAAAACACAGCCACAAGTCTTTGATCCATGTTATTCTCTTATAACACTTGAATTTTGTAGAACAATTTCAGTCAGCTATGTAGTCTATTCACGTTCACTTTTGTTTATGTGGAGTTTTTTTATATATGTTTTCTCATGTATGTTTTCTCATGTTTTACTTTAAAGCACACTGAGTTTACCTCAGTTTACCTGACTGGACATACTAATGGCAGAGGCACAAATATCAAAGACAAAAAAAGACTCAACAAGAGAGTCTATAAAATCAAGCAGGCAAAACACTCTTCTTCTTCTGAAATGTTCCTGGTATGGTATGACTGAGGAGAGCTGAAATTTACACATACACATACACATACACATACACACACACACGCACGCATGCACGCACACACACATGCTTGCACGCATGATCCCCTCCAGGCATAAACCTGGTAGAGATAAATTAAAAACAAAAAAAAGAAAAAAGAAAAGAAAACCTGCAGGATCTAGTCAGTTGTAGGCCAGGACTGAAAAACTGCTGTTTTTTTTTTTTTTTTTAAAGATAGTTATTGTGTAGGAAGAAGCAGCTTTGCATAGTGTAAAATCAAGATTTTAGTAAATGCCGATTCATCACAACAGTCTGCCGGCTGAGTGCAAGTCTGCTTTTTAGTAATTAGGTCTTTGAGAGGCAAATATCGGCCGATACTCGTGTTTGGATAACAAACATCTGTTTTGGCATTGATGCATCCCTATATCTATATAATAGGTAATTACCATGTAGGCATTTTAAACCATGCACCTGTACTTCAGCTCTACATGTAGCAATTTAATTAATTAATTTATTTTATTTATTTAAGCTGTGCAAAAAAGAGAAAAAAGAAAACAAAATCCACATAAGACAAGTAATACGCATAACAGCACTTGACATAAATTGATGCAAAGAAGACTCAGACAGTGCAGCATAAAACTACACAAAAAGCACATCACACAGAAAAAATAGAAACACAACACACACAGAAACACAACAACACAACAGTGTTTCACTAGTGAATTGTCAATTTTAGAATATAATACTCTAAAATTCTGTAATTTTGAAACTATATTTTAAATCCTTTACAAATAACATTAGTTATTGTAGATTAATGTGTATCTTACATGCCTATGGTTTACTACAGTTAACAGCTTGCTGTGGTTTCATGTGTTGATAGAGCACACAAAAAGTATTTTTATGATACTCAGTGTAAAGGTACCTACATACAGGTATTTGCAAAGTGTGTATCTGACCTTTTTATTTAATCGAGTATTGCATGATTCATACATCCATCATGCCATCCAGTGCACTTATGTGGAAAGGTGATTTAGTATCTCAGCAGGGCTACTTGGTTACATAAAGTTTAAATGTAGAAAAACTGTGCAGTTGGTGATAAAGCTGTTACAAGCTGTACTGTAAAAATATTAGGCAACATTAAAATCTATTAGATCAGATTTACAGAGGCACATTTATGAATGAAAAAAGCATTTAATTAAGGCATTTTATAATTAATGTCTATCCAGGGTACCTTGGTTTTGATGTGAATGTCCTGACACATTGCGTGGGAGGATAGCTTCCTTGGTTGTAGGTTGCTGCTGTGCTGCACTAGCATCAATTTATGACTGATGGATGTGTTTGGATAATCTTCAATTAAACTGAGAGGTCATTTTCATTTTGTCAGATATCCCTTCTTTGACCCCCCCTCATTGTGTTTGCATTATGTGTCTGTGCTGTGTATACACGGGTGCAGGGCCATGTTTTTGTCTGTGTGTATTACACGCCTGCATGAGTTGCAGGGGAAGGGGCAAAAAGCAATCGGCGAGGCTTCAACTGGAGATGGAATTGCCAGTTGTATATCTTGACGGTGGACATATTTATGCTCGGAGAGGCTCTCCTTTCTGCCTGCTCATCACAGCCACTGTTGGCTGGTGAACTGTGTGTGTGTGCAGGCTTTGTTTGTGCTGTATGCATGTATCGATAATACGAGACCATGTGCATGTGCACACTGTGTGTAGTGCACGTCACTTACATTTTGCATGTTGTGTTATATGTGTGTGTCACTAAGAAAGAGTGCACACTTCATACAAATTCTAATTTGCTTTGTTGGCATAATTTTGACAACAACTAGTATTGATGTATGATGTTTGTGATGTGAGTGTTTTTCTGAAAGGGGCATTTAGTGGCTTATTGTATGGAGTGCTGGAGGGCAACCCTCCAGATGTTTTTTTATTGTCTTTTATGCTATTCTATTGATTGTTGAGAGCTTGTGGATGCAAGATAAATTTCCGTGAAAGTAGACTATAAAGTATCATCTTATCTTATCCTATCTTATTGCCATACCATGTTTACAGTACACCAATGCAGGGTGTAAATGATGCAAACGGTTTGCGCACTATGATACACACTACAAGGGAAGGAGGAAATTATCTGGCATAACATTTTTTATTGGTCTGCCCACCATACTTAACCTGCCAGGAGAAGAAGATGGAGAAAAGTGTGCTCAGCCAGCTGATCCTGATTCTTAGCTCCTCTCTCAGTCAGCACTGCCCTCAGATAATGTGCACCATCCAATTTAGTCCACAGACACAAAGAATAAAAATATCACTGGACATCATCAACAAAGTAAATTTCAATGCCCTTTTACCCCAAACAGACAAAACAAGTGGTAGATGATCACTGTGAATAACCATAAACTGAGAAAGACTTTATAGACTGAGTTAGTACAACCTGGCCATTGCGACTCACAGATGCAAAGAAATCATTTCAGAGAAATCAACATTTTGCAACTTTTCTCCATTACACCATGCTTCATTCACCAAATAGTTTTTGGCTATCTTGCCTTTTACTTAAAAAAAACCCACATACATTGCTACAGTAAACAGCATGAGGAAAACCACACAAACCCTCAACACTGTAAAAACCTTCTTTCTTCTCTTCTTTTAAAAATGTAGTCTGTCATGCTGACTTTACATTCATCTCATTCTTGTAAAAAGCTTTATCTCAAGAACACCTTGAGGAATCCTCTTTAAATTTAATACAAACCTTAATTTGGACTCAGGGATGAGGCTATTAGAATTTAGTGTTTAAAGTTCAAGGTCACTGTGACCTTGCGTTTGTCTCATTCTTGTGAGCAGAATATCTGAAGATGGCCTTGAGGGAGTTTCCTCAATTTTGGCACAAACTTCCACTTGGACTCGAGAACGAAGTGATTTGAATCTGGTGGTTTAAGGTCAAAGGTCAAGGTCACAGTGATATCATGCATTGTTTTTTAGGCTTTAACTGTGTGGGTGTCCACCTTGTAACTGTATGGAGTGTTTAGATCCTTTATGTGTGAAGCATTCATGTTTTCACAGACATGGATGGAAACTGTGAGTGCAGCTTCGACGGTGCGTGGAGGCATGCAACTGCAGGGCAGTAAATCTATTTTAAATGTGTTTGGGGGCATGTTCAAGCTAAATCAGGGTGTTGAGCTCCTTTTTCAGGATTCAATTGCAACTATTAGATATTATTACTTAAGTAAAACCGACACTGTTGATGCTTAACCAAGAGGGACGTGCAAATGAGACTTGAATGTCCACTAAACAAAGTCCCAAATCAAACTACAAAAAAGGACA
Organism: Plectropomus leopardus; assembly: GCF_026936395.1. NCBI lineage: Eukaryota > Metazoa > Chordata > Actinopteri > Perciformes > Serranidae > Plectropomus > Plectropomus leopardus. The sequence goes on from NC_142185.1 coordinate 7,804,065, forward strand.
AATTCAGAGATAAACATATGAGCAAACTGAGGCCCGTCAGGATGATTTTCTGGGCTGTTACGTTGCTTTGTGTGATAAATTACATTTCACACTGGTTATTCAAATCAGTTCATCCTTTGTGACATCTGTGTGAATGAACATCGAGACACAGAGCCTTGAATACAAATCGCACATTTCTCAGAAACGATGAATATTGTTTTGTTTGTATTCTCCCGACACCTCTCATCACTTTTCTCAGTCAGCGCAAAGACAATTACCCACATGTTGTTGTAGTACGCCTTTGTTTTTCAATATGTCAACACTGTATGAGTGTTTTGTCTGAGAGTACATAAGTAATATAAATGAATAATATTTCTAATCAAAGCACTTGAAGAGCCAGAAACGCTAGCTTTGAGTTCATCATCACACCTTAATATTTCCCATCTCTGCTAAATGCTGTGAGTGCAGTATCCCTCGCCAACAGTTGGGGGTCACCCACAGCTTATTGTTGTCTGCAAGCTGCACAGAGGCATTTGTTGCTATCAGCTGTGACAAACAACTCGTTCAATACGTACAATTTATTCCAAGATTGCAGCCAAACACGACCTGCAAATCAGTTTTATGAGCATTTTTCTTTTGCAGTCACAAGTCAAACTGATGCTTCGTTTGTAGACAGATTCCTTATTGACATGTGTTCTTAAATTTGTTCTATTTCTATCATTTGTGGTGGTTATTAATCAACTAGCATCAATTTATGAATCCAAGAACAGGTTTTCTTTTTGATCCAAGAACAAATAGATAATGCTAATCCAACTGTTTAATGTGAATATGTAAGGCCCAAGAGTTTTTCTTGTCCTCTATAAAGATGAAGGCACATATTAATGTTAATCCTTAAAAAGACATTATCAATGTTATTTCCCCATTATATCACTCTAATTATAGTTTAGCTTATTCTTCATTGCCAGATGAGTAACATTAATGTAATGGCTGCATTAGAGGATATGAGCCTTATTAATCCAGCATACATCTCCAGAAGGAAAGAGGCCAGCCCGAGAATTCATATATCGGTTTCATATCTTTTGATTGAAGAGAAGTAGAATTCTATAATATGCCTTGTCTAACATATCCCAGTTCTATGTACACAGTCAGCCAAATGAGTTTCATGCATCATAAGACATGCCGCTCCTTATGTGCATGGAAATTGCACAGCTGTTTTTCCCCTTACTAGTACAATTTTTCTGCAGATAAAAAGTGCCAGCTTTAATACATCTGATAAATTACCAGTGGCAAACTGTTGACCAGTCAATTTTTCTGACGGGCTGTATTACCTGATTTTTTTCCCCCACTTTTTTTTTTTTTTATCAAGACATATTGCAAATGGAGCTTGATTGCTCCCCAAGGTGGTGAGTTACAGATTTAATGATGTTGAACTAACTCAGCTTTCTTGTTTCTCTGGTGAATTTTTTCACTTGAAGACAGCTGCTTGCTCCGTTCACTTCCTCTCTGAATCTCACACACATAAACAGGTGCACACAGAGGAGCCATTATTTGTAAAACAGTCTTATTAAAAGCAATAATTGCATGTTCATGGACTTGCTTGACTTACAGTTACAGAATGACTGACATGTTAATGCACACATTTCTACATAGTAAGTTATCTTCTGGGGCTTGTCATCTCTTTAAACAAACCAATGTGATCCCTCATCATGAGATGCATACAGTATCATTGCGTCCATTTAAAAAAAAAAAATTCTGAAATGTAACATTTTTATAAACTATGAAAAACAGCCTTGTGTTCAGGCTGTGATGTATTTTTTGATCCATTAAAAAATCGCCTCCCCAGTATAGTGAAATTTCAAGGGCCACTGCAGGTATTTGAAAGTTAAAGGATGTGATGAAATTATGGGCAGAATTTTTAAATTAGCATGAAACAATAACAAAGCATTGATTAGCAGCCCTTAAATCAGGTTTTTAAAGATATGTGACCAGGCCTGTTTTGCACAGGGCTTGTTGGTGCTCTCTGCTGGACAAACTTTGCAACTATTTCTAAACTATCTCAAATCTTTGACATACATGTGAAGATCTTTTTTTTTTTTTTGTAAACAAACAAAAGTTAATTATAGATGTTTCTCATCAAAATACGCCACATGTAGCCTTGAGGGTTAACAAACAAAGTTGTTCTTTTTTTCCTTTTTAAGAAATATTTAAAATCCTCCATTTCTTGCCATGTTGGCAGCTTCAGCAGTATTTTGGTGTAAAACCACAAATAGGAATGGTGATGCTTGTGTACGTCCTCATCATAGACTGCAGAGATCATGGACTTAGTAAACGTGATGTCACCCATTGGTTTGGCATTTTGGCCGTTTCCATCTTGGCTTATTGGAGCCAAAATTGACTATGTTTGGGAAAGCGGTGGGGCTGTGGAGTAGTGAGGGGTGGATCTGACTGAGAAGTCGACATTGAAGAAGACAGTAAAGAAGAGGACAGTTTTTGCTCCTGGCCGGCGCATTGGCTTCATTTTTCAGCCCCTTTCCTGATAATTACTGTCTTGGACATGCACATTGGGGTTTTTTTTGTTTTTAACCGCCCGCTTCCACTTGCAGAAAAGATAAAACTACCCGTTCCAGCAAGATTTGTGTTGGGTCCTGCAGGATCACAATGTGAATGCAGCCCTCCACTGTCAACACAATGAGAAATGTTTTGCTTCTCCAACTAAAAAATGGCAAATCACCAGAGGCCTAAAAATATGATACTATAATAACACTTAAGTCACATTATAGTATTACTGTGATTTTATGCATGTCTATTTTTCTGACTTCTGTCACTTTCATTGTCGCAAAATGTGAGTAATGGATTGAAAACGCAATTGGCTGATTTATTCTCGACCATAATTAGCTTTTATTTGTATTTGTAATATTTATAACTTGAAAAAAATGGATACAATATTACCACTCAAAAAAATATTGTGATAATACGCTGTATTGATCCCCCTCGACCCCTAATGTTTAACTGTACATCTGGGATAAGCTCACAGTGGTGTTATTTATCTATTCAAAAAAAAAGATTTTTCCATTGTCTTAATTTCACCCCAAAATTTCAAAGCCCGCTTGCTGAAACATAAATAAAGGCACAGCCCGCAAAATAGCCTTGCAGCCCCCTGTGGCGTTCTGACCCCACAGTATAAAAGCCCATTGCTAAATGGTAGATAGAGGTTGATAAAAGCCTGTTTGATCTAACCACATTAATGAGGTCAGCGGCTAAGAAGACCTTTTAACAGCGCTGGCGCTCTGATGTACATGCAAATGAATAGAGCTACACATCAAAGGTAAAATTGTCCAAATCCCCGTAACCTTCATGCTGCTCGTTGCACCAATGAACAGACATTGAAAGGTTAATGTGAAAATGTACAAATACTGCAGACTTCAGTGTGTTAATGTTTGTGTGATTTTCATAACAACTGCGAGTGAATCAGTTAGCTAAAAGAGCCAATCATATGCCATGTATTGGCTTAATGTACATGCTGAAAATATGTGTTTGTATCTTATATGTATATATGTGTGTGTGTGTGTGTGTGTGTGTGTGTGTGTGTGTTTCAGGGGAAGCCTAATATCCGGCATCGCTAAGCAGCATTTGACATCTCCACACCTTCATCACAGAGCCTTTCCTTAACACGGAGACGACACTGAAACTCTTTGATGTTCCAGAGTCTTTAACCACTTAATCCCAAAGAGGGGGAAAATTAAGAACCTCCTACATCTGAATGTCGTTTCTTTTAGTTTTCTACTCTGCACACACGCACACACATATTTTTGACACGTAAAGAGACATATATAGTGTATTTGTAGCTTAAAATGCATGCATTTGTGAATGATCTCGTGCATATTTTAAAGAGTTCCCCTCAGCCAGCAGAGATCACTTTAACTCTTCAAGTAAACACACGGAAATTTCCCCAACAGTCCTAGTTACAAGGTTTGCACATGACGACAGCAATATGCTTGTGTGTGGTGAAATCGCGGGGGGTAATCATGATGTCATACGGCTCTCCCTCTCGCAGAACGACAAAAGCGAATTAGCCGATGGATCAAATTCCATCAAATCTCGGTGCGTGGAGATCACACCATGCTGGTTAAATAATCTGCTCCCACTTTTGATTCGCCTGCAGGGAAACAGATTGTGGCTCAGCTCCGACGAGCTCTGCAAAATGTCAAAAAAATCAAGAGGATGTTCTTAAAGTCAGTGCCCTCCAGTGGCGTTACAGTTTCAGTACAGAGAGGTAACATGTTTGTGCGTTATTGTCAAAGTTTTGTGTCTGCTAATTAAATTCATAACACCTGATTCCAGCTTTCAGGGAGAGGACAATGCTCAGTTTTAGCTATTGGAAATATTGTCGCCATTGTTTGATCTGAAACAGATGGCGTGTCTCAAATAGGCCCGCAAAATGTCATGTCTGTAATGTCATCAGGTGATAATACACAACAGAGGGGAGATAAGAGGACGGGGTAATGTCGTGCAAACAAGAAAGCAGAGACTACAAGGCAGGAGAGAGGGAGAGCCAATGTTCCACACCAGGTCTGCTACAATATCTGAGCAGTTGCACTGACACAGTTTCAGTATTCCATTAAATGAATAATAGAGGAAGAAGGGAGGGTTAAGAGCATTTCCTCTTTCCTAATGTGGAAAGAAAAGAAAGACGGAGAGAAAGGAGCACACAACAAGGCGAGCTGTAAGGTGACGCTCTCCTGACAGTTAGTTGAACACAAGTTAATACACACTTTCAGCATTATTTTGGTGCAATCCAAATGTTACTCCTAATAGTACATGATGGAATTCTTAAATATGTCCCCTCGGGGGGTCTCTGAAATTTTTAGTGATTAATGAATTAGGTTGTACATATGGGGAGGTGGAAAAGCGCGGCTCGGGCTAATGGGATTTTAAGCTCTCCTTTTTCAGACCTGCCCCATTTCATTACGGCTGCTCCCCCTCCTCGTCACTACCTAAGACGCTGAGCACACGCCGGCGGCAGCAACCCAGGGAAATGTTTTCTCAAGCTCCTGAAGCGCTCGCCTCCTTTTCTACATCTGCTTAAGCACACTCGGCTGAGTTCTCGCTGACTTAGCAGCCTCTTCTGCGGATGCTTCAGGAGCTGCACAGAGAAGTATAAAAATAAAAAAATAAAAAAAATAGAGACAGTGTTGAGGAAAAGTGTGTCATGGAAACAGAAAGCACAGCTACGCCAGTCTTCCTTTGAGATAGCTGGATGAAATTAGAGAGAGGAGACAGATGAGAGAGATTGAACATGGAGAAATATAGCTGCTTAGGAGTTCACTGCAGGGTTAACTGACTTGTTGCCCATGTGGTGAATCCTCAGCCTAATAACCTATAAACAGGAAAAATGAAATCTATAACCTAATTTGGTAATCTGGTGAATCCTTTCCATTGCTTTCCTGCTGAAATTGCTTAAATATTTTTCTGCTTTGTTTAGCTTTTGCCTGTAATACTCCCCTGAAATTGGTTGCATTGATGTTGATGTCGTCATGTCTCATCTTATCGATACTTTCATATTGTTTTATTGCCTGTAAGGCACTTTGTAATGCAACTATGATCTGATTTGATTCAGTCCAAAATTAAATAACATTAAATCAAGACAAAGAGAGTACTTTCTTAATAAATTCACAGAGTAGAGGCTTCATCTGTCGATACTGTGTATTTTTCTTTGACTGATTTCACAGTGGCAAACCAAACTCTGAATAGATCAACAGGTTTCATCTGTGTCGTCAAAGCCCGATTGCTTTGTTCCTTTGTTAGTAGCACCATGTTTGTCCAGAGTGTAAAAACACATCAGTGTGCCACATCATTGCATCACTTAATTGCGAACATGAACATGTAGTTTATTTTGAGTCAATCCCACATTCACTGTCCTGCTGCCTTAAATACCTGGGACGAGCAAAACAAATCCATGGCTGAAAATAGTTCCCCACAGACACACTGCTTTATTTCTGTTTGAATGGTGTTTGCCAAAAAAAGCGCAGCTGTTTGGGGATTTTTTTTTAAGCATTTAAAAAATGAGACACTAAAGCCACATTTACACTGCCTGTTCAAGGTGGGAAGATGACGCCGTTATGCCCCCTCGCCAATCTGGATATAACGTCCGATTGTGGAAAGGGAGGACAGAGTGGTGTCACATCTGAGCTGGGAAAGGCCTGTGTAAAATGTAAAGCCAGAAACAAATGACCATGGATGGGGAGCTGTGATGTTTTGACTGTGTTGGCGACTACACCATAAGAGATTTAAGAGCAATTCAATTCAGTTCAATTCAAAAACACTTGATTCGTCCCTGAGGGGCAATTTGTAGGTAAAACACTATACATAATGGCAATGACATAAAAGACAACAAAATAAAAAACAATAAATAAAGCTGCAATGAAGAAAAAAAGCTGTTAACATTACATTTGAAATAAAAGTAGTGCAAGTTATGCAATAGCTTGCACTACGACTAACAGCAGCTGTTGGCAATTAGCTGCTAATGCAAAGAAGCAGAACAACGGTCGTAAATGGCCACAAACTGTGAAAACAGTGAGATTCAGGAGCTCCTTACCCTCCAAGCAGCGGGCGAGATCAGCTGCCATGTAAGAGAGACAGGAAATGATTGTCACTGACATATTATGGCATTGTTATTGTTAAAAAAGGGCTGCTGACACATATATTTTATGTCACACTTGAGGTTAATGCTGTTGTATTACATGTCAAGCCCGCCATGCCTCTCTTGATAGCGAGATGCCGCGATGCAGTATATAATCAGAGACTAGAGCAGAATGATGCCTTTGTCATTTGGTTCTGTATAAAATTGCAGCTGCGGTATGAAGGGGGGGATTTTGTTGTGGCCCTATAGCGCAATCTCTGTATAAAAGCGGCATATATGATTTTGGCCTGTTAATATAGAGTACTTTCTCTGTAGTAACAAATGGGCACCCTAGTGAGTAGGCAGCTCAGTTTTAAGCTGTAAACCCTTTCAACATGGTTAACTGTGTTATCAGTGTTAGCTCTCTTACCACTGTTAGCAGTTTCAGCACGGCTACTGGTGCTAACACAGCTAACAATGGGAAAAAGGGTTTTGACCTGTTGGGAGGCCGGAGTCAAGCTTACCTGACTGCTGTTCAAGCAAATCACTCTCATGTTGTTTTTATCTCTTCACTTGATCAGAAGGATAGTGATGCTTCATACTATCATCTGTCAGCTGGAAACACTGACACAGGCTTTCACCAGAGGGGGAGGTGGGGCCCTTGCTCATCTTGTGGGGCCCTATGCAGCTTGTGTAATGGGCGTATAGGGAGGGCCGACTCTGGGTTAACCTATCGAAAGCAAAATTAACTGGAATTGACATCCCTGATTGATGGATAACTGCATTGCTGGTTTTGGACTTTTAATGGGTTTTGGCCACAATACAAAAATATATTTGTAGAATATGACGAGTTTCATCCTTCTGAAGTGTTTTGTCTACAATCAAACCACCAAATCAGTTGACCAAAGATATGTGAGAGGCAGCTGATGTGACATCTGATGCACTCTTCCATTGTGCATGTCCACAGTGTGAGCTGAATCACTAGGTAAGCGTCTGCTGTGTCTGTTCCTGCCTCAGCCTCCAGCTGGGGCCAATCTGTTGGTCAGGTGTGGCTCGGCGGTAGTAGCCACCGCCTCGCCAGCAAGCTGAGAGTGCACACAGCCCACATACAGACCGCGGCAGCTTACACTGCACTGTAACACACAACAGATACTAAATATCCCTGTGGCAATTCATTGTAAACATTACGGAAACATTGCTCTAACCCAGAATGACATTTTAATGGAAACACAAACAGTTTGAATAGACATAAATTAGAATAACCTTTTGCATGTGAATGCAGTAAATAGAAAAGGACAGTGAAGTGGAAACTACAATGCCAACAGAGAGCATGTGGTTGTTGTGCAGTGACAACAGAATGGGAATGGTGAAAGACATCCTTTAGATGACAGATTATTTTTCAGTGTTTAATAGCCATGCCAAGAAAGTGGTATAATTTGCTGTGATGACAAGACAGCACTATTGTGTATGTGTGATATGTTGACCCCTCCAGGAGGACATGGAAGTTAACCAGGCAACCACTCATGCATTAAACTCCAGCGGAGGGACTTTCCCTGTGGTCCACAGTGGAACAATACTGGCTACTGCTAGCCAGCTCAATACAAGAAGTTGCGAGCAAGGACCCTACGCTGGGTGGATTATGTCTAAATAAAGCCTCGCCAGTGTATGAATCACTGTGTCACTGATCCCCTCTGCTTCCCAGACAACAGGTTTGCCTTCTGCAAGCTGTCACTGGCTTTCCACTCTTTCAAATGAAGAATAAAAGAGAGGGAAAAACGGAGACTGTGCGAGGCAGAGAGGGGAGTTGACGTTCATCACTCGAGTGCCGTGGCTTAGCCTAAGAGGCTTGAATAATCAGTATGTTAAGCTGTCAGGGTGTGCGCTCGCACCTACCACGCGCTTACAAACTCCTGGGCGCTTTTTAATCAAGCAAAAACGCTGAGAGGCAGTGGCGAGTGCCAAGAGCCCAGGCTAAGAGATGAGCTTTAGAATATCTGTTACACTTTCTCCTGACATCACCAGACGTGCATTTTCACTGTAAGCTGCAGACACGTCTGTTTTTTTTCTTTTGGGAGGACACAGTGAATTTTCTCTCCGCTTTCATTTAATGTGAATCATCATATTCAGTGTAACAACGATCCTCTGCACATTCCACAAATAGATTCCACATTCACTGTGAATGTCGACGTAATCTACATTGTTTTGGTAAAATCCAGCCTACTGTGCAATTTAACGTGATGTTGTGACCTAGTGCACTATATGTGAAAGCCTACTGTCAGCAGCAGTTGTCAGCATTGCTGAACTGTCACAGAGTCTGATTTTGATTTATGTCCTGCCTTGGCTTGGTGGAAACAAAGCCTACAGTGTTTCTCCATTTACAGAATGGACCACAATTTGACCTAAGATAATAGATTTTTGCAAGTATTTAAAAATCTGCTCGAAAATGCTTTTGAAAAGTCTCCTCAAATGCAGCATTCATGGGCAGTTGTACAATGCAAGAAAATGACTTTTTTTTTTAGGAGCTAGTTTATAAATGCAGTTCTGTGTTTCAAGTGTTTCTCTGCACTGGTTTGTGTGTGTGTGATGGAAATCAACTGTCAAGAGAAACGCTTAAGCTCCTTTTCCACTGCACAAAAAACCCCACAAACACTCACTAACATCTTAAGTGACTGTGCAGTACTTACTGGTTCCAGCTCTGATCAGCTTCCATCAACAGTTATAGAAACAAAACACCTGGATGGACAGGTTAATTTAAGACCTTTTTGCTGGCAAGGTGCAATCACAGCCCGCCAAAAAAATACCATCCATCTCCGTCCATGCAGTGCTTAAACATTGCTCAAAAGTACTGGGCGCCAAGTTTGAGAGAGGGACTTAATAATAATAACTTTATTTATATAGCACCTTTTAAAAACAGAGTTTACAAAGTGCTTTGACAAACAAGGCAAAGCAGAAGTGAAAGGAGTTTCTCACCGAAGCAACATCACAAAAAAAGCCAAAAAGTAATACTGAACTAAAGCCCGACAAAAGAGAGAGAGAAAGAGAAATAATAGTACTAGTAATAGAATTAAACATGGCCGGGGCAGAATAAAAAATAAATCAATTAGATGATAAAATAAATAAATAAATAAATAAATAACAAAGTAAATAAATAAATAGATTAATAAAATACACCAATTAACAAAGAATTAAAATAAAATTGAAATAAGTAAGAGATATGAAAAATAAGTATCCATTGTAATATTTTAACTGGCCTCTGCTGTTTTACTGGCTACTAAGCTGTTTTTAGACAGAAAGGCATGACTTGCAATAGGAAAGGAGTCTTTCGGCTGTTTTTCATGAGTTTTCTAGTGTTTAAAAAAATCATGCTAATCCAATGGAAAAAGGGTATTACTTCTGTGATACCCTGACTTCTTTGGTGTACTCCCTCAAACCTGCTTGCCACCCACCACCAACCCTCACATAGATATCCTTTGCGACATCTGATTAGAGGGCTTGGCCAGCTATTTCTGTAACTTTCCAAAAACCAACAATCTAGCATTTACATCCACTCTACGTGACTGGTCAGCTGTGTGGAAGTGAGAAAGGAGCCAGGGTTAATGTCTGTCTCTGTAGCTCTCTGCTTTCTGTCTTATCACAACAATTTCTTTTTGTTTTCATGTGAACAGCTGAGTGCATTCTGAACTCGTCAAATACGCCCACTCTGTCAATGCTTTCTGCAAACAAGCGTGACACCAAAAGCCACCTTCTGCGTCAACCTGAAACACGGCAGGACAGCGTCAGATGAGAATATAGCCGAACAAAACTGGTGGCGTTGTTGTTATACACCAGCGGACAGCTGGATGACACTAGGCGTGTCCACATGCAAGACGCACTGGCACTGTCACTTGAGAAGGCAGACGGAAGGAACCAGTCGTATATGAATCAAACACGAAAGGTTGGCATCAGGTAATAACGCTGCCGGAGATGATGTTCTATAAGGAGTACAAGTTTGATTTTAGGGTAGGTGGTAGGGGTGGTGAATGGGTCCCATAAACAACTGACTTTTATGCAGGAGTCTGGAATTCTCTTCCATCTGGATGTGAATATTTTTTTCCTTCACCTTATCATACACCTCTTTTGCCTAAATCTAACAATCTGTGACTTTGTTGCCTAATCCTAAACGTTGTGACACTCTGCGTTGGTTGCCATGTGCTCATGTTGTATAAACATAGGGACTGTGCTGTGTCATCCCACCATGTGCATTTGTTGACATCAGAGTAGCAGCATCTTCGTGCATAAACAACAGACGGATACCTAAAACATTAAAAAGTAGATGCGGAAGGTTGCTGACAGAGCAGCATTATGTGATGACCTGGGATGGAAATGTGTTGATTATTCTTATGATGGGCAGCTTTTTCACATGGCCTTGCAGTGTGACCATTCAGAACAGCTTTCAACACTTTTGATTTCCTTGGTTGGACAACACGTCTTTCATACTAGTTCTGAACAAGCATATACTGACCCTCAGTCTTGTTACCAAATATCCACAAAAACATACAAAACAAAACCTCAGACAACCCCCTCTATAGGCCTGAGGCTGCAACAACGCCGGTCCTCCCTTTTATTTGAATGAAAGTAGAGCATCTTGGACAGCCCGTTCTCACTTCCCACTCGTCAAACACCACTGCTTTGTCATCAACGTCAGTGTCAGACACCAATCCAATGAGGCACCTTTCATGGTAGTAGGATACCCACTTGGCGCATCACTTTTAGAGGCATTAGGGCACAACCAAACATGCCAAATACCACTGGGTTGTCAGTGGACGTTGATTTCAGACATGGATGGGTCCAACAAACCCCAGACTTTCACCCAGGAGCTCAGTGTTCACTTCCCGTGTGACTTTTAAGCCCAACCATGATGTGTTTTTCAAATTTTAACACATGCTTTTGTAGCATAAGGGAATTTAGAAAAACACTGTAATGAGCAGAACTGTACTCTCCTGTGATCTGAAATTATATTTTAAAGACACAGTGCATATATCAAGTGTAAATAGACATGTCACCCCGGAACACCCAAAACTGATTCGGGAGGGTACCTAGACATGTAGGTCCACTTACAAAGCAGTGGTACTTGACGAGTTTGGATAAGAATATGTTGTCTATAGGCTTTTGGCCTGCAGCAAAAAGTTGAAACAAAATCAACTTTATGAGAAACACATGCTGGTGTCACACTGTTGTGGCCAATCATGTAGCCAGCAAAAAAGCAGAAACACACCTGCAGTTCACAGGAACAAATATTACAGGCTCCTTCTGTTGATAAATATTACACTGAGTAAAAGAAATAAAGTATGTCTTGACAGCCTGTGTGTACTATGCTGCACAAAAAGTGCTTTGTGTGTGCATTAATGTATTATGTAGCATTAAAGACAGTAATGGTAATTCAAAGGGCATCCTACAGATCTTTTTAGCCAATATAATCAAACTTCCTGGAGACACTCAGTCGCTGAAATGAGGGGAGTTTCTTTCTACAGTTGGTCTCCACCCTCCACCCCCCCACACTGCCACACAGCCCTGTGGCTAAATGCTGCAGTGCCTGATTTGATGTGGATGCAACCTAAAGAACAGTAAGATTTAAAACTACATGAAGAGGAAGCCCTTTGCAGGATCAAAGTACTTCCTTCAAGTCAGATTATGAAAGCCATGTCATAAGAACAATGTTGTTTAGATATACGTGCATAGTATGGCTCTGCAGAATGTATACAGAGATCAAACAGAAGATTTGTAGAAAAAAAATAGAGTGTTAGTTAGTTTGCCTGCAGGATGGAGCAGACCGATTTGCCAAACACTGAATCTCTGCAGGGCTGGGCGGGAGTGGGAGCAAATTCTGGGTGTGCAGGTGGGAGCAGGATTTAAAAAACAGATCTTTGAATAATTAATGGCATTACATGTTCAGACACAAATAAAGTTTGTGCATGATGCTTCTCCATCACAAAATGGATTACTGTAAAACAGCATTAGCTGGATTCAGTTTTCACCTGATTGTGTCATGAAAAGGTTTGAAGTTGAAATACAAGAAAACAAAGTTTGGGTTAGAGAAATGTTGGTCATTTAATTTGAGAAACGGTGTTGAAAAATCAAACCTAACTTGAAGTAAAATAATTCATGGCATGGGTAGAAAATGTAACATATCTTCTGAGGTCAAAGCTTGTATTCCACATCTGTTTAAGCACTATGTGGACTCTGTAACCCTTTTTTTTCCCATTGTACTTATCAGATGTCAAACTGCCGCCTGATTCTTGTGACACATCGTTCCTTTCATTCCTCTCCTGCAAAAAAACTGAATTACTTTTACCTGGTTTCTGTGAGCACACGTTTTAAACTTCATGCTGTTTTCACAGAATTTGTGGGAAACCTTCACACCTTTACTGTTGCTTTTACCAAGAACATAATACTCTGCAAAAAACCGACTGTACTCTCTAGTAGCAAAAAAATTATGTAGGCAGAAATGGGGGCATGTAGTTGAATGTTTGACCTCTGATTTAACTCTATAGCATCGTAAACCAAAGCACTATCACTGAAATTAATCTAATACACAAATGTTTTAACACATGTCAGACTGTATCAAAGCCAGAGTCAAAATGAGCGCATTTGAGCTCTAATCTAATAAAGAAATAACAACAAAAGGATAATTCTGCCTCGACACTCCTCCATGGGTATGTGCATAGTTCTTTGATCACTACAGCTCTCTTAACTCCAAGCCAACAATAATATTTTCTCATCACTTCACCACTTGAGCTGGTTCTCCAAACCCCATGCATTAGCGGGTATAAAAATAGCACTAACACAGGGGGCAGAGGGGCTGCCTATTTATGACCATGCTTCACCACCCAGAGTGATGCTAGGAAAGCAGCAGGGAAGGCTAAAGCCCTGTTCCTGCTCCACCTTTCCCTTCTCAACCCCACAGCCTCTTCCATTTTTTTCCCCCCTCTCCCAACTCTTCATCCGCTCTGATTGATCTCGCAACCCTTCACCAGCTTAAATTACATCAGCCAGTGGCTTCGCACAGAGACAAAAAGGCCCTCAGGTTTCACAGATCATAATTCTCTCCAATAGCTTCAACTTTTAAAAGGTGCCGTGTTTAATTTCAGCCTCTGGCGATGCCTCAAACCCCCAACCCCTCGCATTCTGTTATGAATTATGACGCAGGATAGATTGTTTTTTAAGTTTACAGCCCAGCGCAGTGACAGAGAACTGCTAACCAATCAAGTGAGTGTGAAGGAGGGAGCAAGAGGTATAAAACAGTCACCGGCCACAGGAGTGCACAATGGATTGTTTGTATGTCAGTGTCTGATCGACTGTGTGTTGACCCTGTGTTTGATTTCTTTGCATTACTGCAATGCACATATTCTCTGCTAAAACACACTGCAAGCCTTCAACAGTCACTGAGTGCATTTACATGAATAACCGGTTTATGATCAGGTTTATGGAGAATCCTGTTTGTGTTTTAGTATGTTAACAGCATATCCTGTTTATGAGAAATCAAATATGCTAACCAGAGTAGGGCTGTCACTTTTTATATATTTTTCAGTTCAATCATAGTTAATTTTCATACTGTAATGACCTATTTAAGTTCAAAATGTACAGTTTATAAGTGCCGCAAAAAAATCTTTACCTGTCCGTAAACTGATCTTAAGCAAAGATTATAGATGTATGAAGAGAACCTGATACAGACATAGAGGCAGGACTCTGATTATTCCTATAAAAGTTGCTCTGTGGAGCATGAAGCCAAAATGATTCAACAGCCACATTATTATTATTATTATTATTACGTTTTTTTAATCAGGGACAATGTGCAGAATAACATTAGTCTCAGAGGAGAAAAGATGCCTTGTACCAGATTTCGCTTACTAGATAATTTCTATCTACAGTCCATGGGCAGGTAAGGGCAGCAGTAAAATACAGATCATAACAACAGCAAAACAGTCACGCACACAAACACACACACAGGCCACATTTCATAGATAATAAGAACACATAACAATATACGGATATTAAAAATTTACTGGATGATTGGTACCGCTTCTCAAATGTGCAGTCCACCAAGCAGGTGCACTAGAGAATTCCACTGGTTGAGCCAGCTACTTCCTGTATAGCGCTCTATTTTCTTAAATAAAGATATAAGCCCAGACACACCAAACCTCATTAAAGAACTAGCCCTGACAAAAACGCTGTCTCAGCCAAAAAGTTGCACCTGAACACACCACAAAGACTACAGCCAATGGCCAACCAGCATGTATGTTCAGCACCTGCATGAGAAGAAGTACCTCTCCATATTAGCAGGCGGCGGTAGTCTGTATTTATTATTAAAAAGGAAAACTGGAAGACCGTCTTGGTGTTTAGCCAGTTAGTATGCTAACAGCAAAACCCAATATTGAAGGAACAGAGCATATTTTCTGTGTGCCAGTGAACAAAAACACAAAACACTTGTAAATGTTTCTGCCAAAGGGCTCAATGGCTTAAAACGTCTTACCCCAATATAGCAAGTTCATTTTGATCTCAGACCTTCTTGACTTTGCTGTTTGACTTAGTACTTTCCTCAGTTCCATTTCTCTTTTTGCGTACAGAGCTAAACTGCCACTCTGAGTGATTTCATTCACTGTTGAGCTCTGCTGTCTCCAGTTCATATTCAACATGCTAAATTAGCTGAAAAAAAGCCAACAAGTGCCGAAGAGGGCCAATGGGGTGGGAAACACTGTTAAGACTAGGGCGACAGACTCTCACCGACAGCCAGCACTGACTAACATTGACCAAGCTTGGTGTGTCAGGGCCTTAAAGTTATTTAATCATGTACCTCTTCTAGACTCTTCAAATGTTATCAGACTGAAAGGTTAAAATCCTAATTGTGAATGATTCATTTTGCAGAGGTTTCAATGCTCAAAAAAATGCATCCACTGCTCTCCAGATGTAAGTCAATGGGAAAAGTCTTTTTGGGCCACAGGGCATCTCATGATGGAGTAATTACACTCTTTGGCCACTACAGAAATTGGCATCAAAGCCCAGCAGACTTCCTGGCCGCCTGGCAGAAATGTTAGTTATGTTGTTGTTTGCTATGAATATGAAGTAAACTGGCAAGCAAAGCTTTCCAGAGCGGACAATCACAACACCAAAGCATCTATGAAGCAGTATTTGGAAGTAATTTGGTTTCTAAACTGTATATGGAAAAGTAACCAACAAAGACAAGGCTGTTTGTTGACTTTGTACAAAAGCAGCTGTCTTACATGCCACCCGAGGGAGGCAGTGGAGGCATCACAGACAAGCAGAGCAACCGCAGCATACACCCTCATTTGACTGTCTGTCATTTGGCACAATCAGCTTCAGCAGATCCCTTGCCAGAAGCGCGTAAAAATGCCATCGTCGCCAAAATAGCAAGATTTTTATGCGGCCCATTGGTATTGTTTTGGGTGAGGGGTTTAAGGATCTCATAATGGAACTGGAGCCAAGAATTTTATTAATTATGTGTCATTTCAATTTTGTTCAATCTTGATTATTGTGAAAAAGTGACAGCCCTAACATGAAGTACTCCAAAATAAAAAAAATGTATACACTCCATCCAGTTTATTGAGTACTACCTGCTGTGTATTTTCTGCATCCCTGTCCTGCTTTGTGGCAGTGACAGTGACATTCTGGCACCGGCTTTAGTAGAGGACAGGGTTTTAAGAGAAGTGTAGCTCCTTTCAGGAATAATGTTAGCTCAGTACGTAGAGTGTGTGTGTTTGTAAGAAAGACTGTGGTCGGCGCTAAGAGCAGACAGCTATTGGTGATCAGAGCAGAGAAGAAATAAGGATTTAAGAGGTAGTAAATATACAGCGTAGTGCTTGGTATTTCCTGTCACTCTCATCTCCCAGTAATCATTAGCTGGGTTACTAGTATTTTTCATGTTGGCCATTAATTGGAATATGAGTAACCCATTTTCTCTGTACTCATGTAAACATCATATCCCAAATTTTATCATAACTGAGCTAAGCCTCATAAAGTGGTCATTCATGTCCATGTAAAAACACTCAATGACTTTTAGAGCTTTTAAAAAGCAGTGTTTTCAGGTTGAGCTGTGAAGATGGCTATGGGTGTCCAAGTCTGCGTCGCCAAAGCTTGTCAAAATGCATTTCTGAGCATGTTCAGAGCCCAACATGGAGCTAAACCTCTTCAGTTTTCTTTTGTTTTCGTTATACTGAAGATGGAAAAATGTTCACCAAACAGGGAAAAAAGGAAAAGCAAATTAGTTACTGTATCATTTCAGCAATCTTCAAATTGTTTAATGAAGCAAAGGGAGTTGAGTTAGATCATAGAGACAGAAAAAAAAAAACCTGGCAGTTGCAACAAGTGCAAGCAGTCAGTGAGAAGAGTAGAGGTACAATATAAGCCGTGACAGATTTAGTGGGAAATCAGACAGGAAGAACTAACGGTATAAACTCTAAACTGTAGTTGATGCATTGGTGTAACAAGTGACATTATGTTGAATGAATTTTAAGATTAAAGAATTTTTTTTAAAGCTAAGTTGTTGCACTACTGATGGTGTGATGGTGTGAAGGTGGGTGACTTTAAACAGCTGGGGCTGTCTGCAAATGTCTGCAAAGTGGGAGATGCAATGAGATGCATAACAACCTTGTAATGCGCCTAACTCCAAGCAGAGGGCAAGATCAACTGTCAGATGAGAGAGACGGTTAATGGCTGTTATTGACATGTTATTCAATTGCTATTTTGTAGAAAGGGATGCTGATGAGTATGTTTTATGTCATATTTGTGTTTAAAGTCATGCTAGTCACACCTCTTTTACAATGCAGCTGTTGTTTGGTTCTGGATAAAATGCAAAGACAAGGATAAAGAAGGGACCTCTTAGCAGCCCTACAGCACAAACTCTTTGTAAAAGGGCTTATGTGTCTGAACAGCCTGGTCTCAATCCCCCAATGCACTTGTTGGTATGAGATGCACTAAGCTTTCAATAAACTGATTGCATTATTAGACGGTCAGAGCAATGGACATAGCATAAAAAGTGAGAGAGTCCGCTTAGGGTGGTTGGAAGGGGAGGAGAATGGGTCAAACAAGCACAGGACTTTGACCCAAGACACCAGTGTTAGTGTCCCTTGTCAAACTAAAATTCAGTGTTGAGTTACTTTTTATGACCATGTCAGTCATAAGTCATGTTAATGTCTGCCATGATCTTTTTCTAATCGCAACCAAGTAGTTTTGTTGCTTAAACATGGCAAACCTTTCTGCGTCAAGTTACAACACAAAAGACTTCTGCCTCAGCCTCAAAATATAACATTAGGTTTAGATTACGTTTGTCTAAAACATAAAATAGGTGGAGAAAAAGATTAGATACTGACTTTGTGGACAAAATTAATAATAAAGTTTTCTGGACTGTTATTGTAGGATTGAATGTATTTTTTAGTAATACAGAAATCTACAGATTAATACTACAGATCGTACATATTCTGGATTTAAGATCTCTAATTCAGTTTAACTATGAGAAGTGATGATAACTTTTTCACTAAAAGAACTGAAGAGGGTTACACAGCAACTTTCAGCTATTAACAGTTCAAATCTGAGCTAATAAATCTGAAACATAAATCTGAGTTAAATTAAAGCATCAAAAGTAAAATTCATCACCGGATATGAAATAATAATTAATAAAACTAAAAACAAAGATCTAGAAAAAAATATTAATAATTCAGTTTCTCGTTTGCAGAAATTGCTGTATGACTCACTGGAAAGGCAAACATAACAGTAAACAACATTAAAGTAATTTAAAAACTAATAAAAAGTTGAAGCAGATTTTGTTTTGACTCATAAATCTAATTTTCAAATGTTGTTGTTCAATATAAAAAGCTGATACAGTCCCAGATTTTTTAAACTATGTCATATAAAAATAATCAATAAAAATAACATAAAATAATATTTTATGACTTGTGATATAAAATATGTTTATTTGTTTACCACAATACGAATAACCCTTTTTTCATGCAGATCTTTTCTTAATTGCATTAGTATTTTTTTTTTTTTTAATTGGGCTTCATTTGTTAAGATTATTCATGACTGCATGGGAATTTAAGGATGCTTCACTCCTACTCATTTTGCAGCATCACAATCTGTGAAAAGTTAAGATTTAGCTTTAACAAACAAAGGTGTACACTTAAAATGACATATTATAGTTCAGTAAATTTCAATTTATATACTGCATGAAACTGATTTAGTTTTTTTTTTTTTAATATGTAATTTTTACTGTGAAAAAGTCAATGCCAGTGTACAGTCAGTGTTCCATTATATTAACTGTGAAGTCAGCACCCAACAGACCAAACCTAGTAATTCCTCTGCACCACTTTTGTCTTCACCCGTTCGTCCTCCATCACTCTGTGACAGCTACCAAGACGGCAGCCAGTCAATGTCAGTGGCCTTTTTCACACTGAGCCAGTCCCTACCCAGGCAACTCCCGGCACACTCTGTGCCCTGAGCCAGGCCAGCGGGAGATCCGGAACGGCTCGAAAGGGCCAAGGCACAAAGGGCCAGCTGCTCGCAGAGCATTGGCTTTACATAGAAGGAAGCAGGGCTTACTGAATATACTGGATACATGTGATCCATCTTTTTATAGTGTGGCCGTTCCAAATGGAAAATTAGCCGAAGGAAACAGGAAAACACTGAAGATGAATGTAAAGGACGACGTTTATAGAGGATATATGCATTCATATATAATTACTGAGCATTCATCGAATAATTACCAGCAAGTAGCCCACGATCAACCGGTGAGTCGCGTGCCATCCTCACTTTGATCCCCGTCTTTCTTCAGCAACATTATTTGAAAAACAAAAGCCTGTCTGCTCACATTTCACATGCTGCCACTTCAACACTTCATTTGTGTGTTTTGCTCAAATCAATTCCCAAACCTCCACAGCACCTAGTGCCCCCAAAGTGGCAGCTGTGGCATTATGTGATGTGAAAGTGTAAAACTGGTGTGACACAGTGAGCCACACTCATTGTCTGCATTAACTGCACGCAGCTCAACTTGAGCTTAAAGCAGCGGCTTATGAAGGCATGCAAGTGCACAAGCAAACACATCAGCAAGGCTCATAAATATCTCATTCTACAAGGGATTTTATGTATGCATTCTTATGAGAGCTTACACTGAAAGAGTTGACGTGCAGTAAGTGCATTAAATATGGCCACGTAAGAGCTGCTGGGCTCATGTGGTGAGGAAAAAAAAAGACTTATGTTTGCACAGGAAGGACATTTTATTTTGCTTCTGAGTACTTTAGTTCTCTCAGTGCCTTTTATACCTACATGGACTAAACCTGAACTTTTTTACTTGTGGTGATTTAAAGATACCAGTCAATTCTAGAGGATGGTTTGTGACATTGTCACCATGTATGGTTTTTAAATTTAGTTCATATAAATTTTTACTGAGAAAGAGCCTTTTTCAAAAACCAGGAAATACTTGTCCATCGAGACAGTGCATCATCCATTCATTCATGAAACTATGCAATTCAGAAAATACAGCGGAGTGCTTGACGTAAGATGCCAAAGTCAATATTTTGTTGTTATTGGTGATTCACATTTTCCTCCTTTGTGTTTTTGTTAAATGAACAATAAATATAACATCCAGCCTGGACTCTATTTTAAGATAAGGTTTAAAGGCCTCCTGTCAACATGCTCTTTGTGATGATACATGAAAATGAGTCTGGGTTAATACAAGAGGGAGGACGAGTCGTTGTGACTTTGCTTTTGCATTTGGCCCAAAGCCAGCAGAGACAAACACCTGCGTGTTTCCTCAAGAAGTAAAGGGAGCCAATTAACACGTCCTAATAAACTAACAACAACTCAACACCTGAATGCATGAATTTGTGACTGCTGCCAGCAACATCATAAATTCACTCTTCACTGACATATTTACAGTCAAAAAACATCATAAATATGCTAAATCAAAGTGACGTTCCGAGTGAGATTCAGAAGAGGATTTCTTTTTCTTTTTCTTTAATTCAGTAATTCAACACAAGCTACCACAATAAAAGCCTTTCAGTGAAAGCTGCTCTCCCTTGAGGCAGCCCTGATGGGAATTCCCAGCATGCTTTGTCAAAGATGCTCTTTTTTGTGTAAATTAGAAAATGATTATCACAGGATGAAAGGTCAAACTGTCTGATAGAAAAGGGCAGCTTTTTTTAGTTGAAAGTCACAAGCAAACTTTGATATAATCGCACAATAGTACTAAAATATATTAGCTAAAATGATTAATCGATTAGTTTTAAATTAATTCCCAAATGATTAAATTAATTGATTAATCAGTGTAAGTATTTAATGAGAAAGGGATCTTCGCTCCTGTGTGACAGTAAAAATGTTAGGTTCTTGACAAAAGAAAAATCTGTGAGGATGTCATTTGTGATTTTTGGAAACATAGATGTTCATTTTCACCATTTTCTAACATTTCATAGACCAAACAACTAATTTGTTCATCGAGAAAATAATCGACAGATTAATAAAAAGTGAAAATAATCATTAGTTGCAGCACTACAAACATACTGTACATATCACAATGCCTTACAAAAGGCAGGAGAATTGTCCTGTGATTGGATTATACTAAAGCTGCATTTTTGGACTGAATTATCTAAGAAACTAAAATTAATAACTTTGTGGATATTTTTTGGAATTTAGATGGTATTTACGAATATAATAAATCAATTTAAGAAAAAGATGTCAAAATTCTCAGATTTCAGCTTCTTCAATGTGAATATTGTCTGGTTTCTTTACTTCTTTATGACATTAAACTAAATATCTTTGGATTGTTGACAAAAGAAGACATTTGAGGATGTCATCTTAGGCTTTTGGAAACACTGATCGACATCTTTCACCATTTTCTAACATTTCATAGAACAAACAACTGATTTATTCATTCAGAAAATAATCAACAGATTAATAAATAGTAAAAACAATCATTAGTTGCAGCCCATTAAACATACAAATTACAATGTTTTACATAAGGCGGGAGACTCGTCCTGTGATTGGATTATACTAGCTGTGTTTTTTAAACTTAATTTTCTTTAAAAAAAGAAAAAACAGTAGCCTTGTAAATAATTGTTCGAACTTAGATACTATTTGCAAATGTAAACAATATGACAATATAGTAATAAATAATTAAAACTCAGATTTTCATCCACCTTTTCTTTTCCAGTCATATAAACACCCACCTCCTCACAAAACCCCTCCACAGAAACAAAACACCACACCAGGGGAAGCATTTCCTCAGTTGTTGACATTGTTGTAAGGTCCAATTTTCAGATATGATAGAGTGGCTTTAAAACTCTGGGGCTGGCAGTATTGATGTCTAAAGCACTTTAGCAGTATCTCTGTCTCCCTCACAAATACACACATGCACACACACACACTTCACTTCCCCTTCCTGGTAAAGTACAGGATGTGGGGATGGAGAACTAAGCAGTTTTTTTTGGTCTCCTCTGCTGTTGCCAGGAATGCTTTATGGGCCATGTTAATATCAGAGTTCTCTGGCTGGAAAGATTGCTTGATTCAATCAAGCAAGTCGGTGCCTTGTAAAGTCATTCTACTTTGTGCAATGTCATGCGTTGTGGAGCCAGTGGACAGTCCTGTGTTCTGTCCCGGCATTAGGGGAAGTGGCCTAGCGAAAAACACGTGTGCCAGGCGCGTCAGCACCCTATAAATAGCTGTCACCAACTAACACAAACACTTTTCAAAAATCAATTAGAGATGCATTTGCCATAACCAAAACACAGCATGTTGTCCTTGTCAACTTGTGCTCCAGGCTGACTAAAAAAATAAAAACACTGTTCCAGTGAATTTGCACACGCTGAAAGCCGGAGGGTATGAGATTGCAAAAGACACGAGGAGGGAAGATGAAGAGATTGTGGCATGGAGAGGGAGGGAGGGGGGGAGTTGATATCAGAGGAAGAACAAAAATACAGTGACCTCGCTGATATCATCTCCTGTAACTGTGTCACTTTTCTGAGAGGGACAGAAGTGCTGCAGGGGAAACTTGAAATATGCATACGGGGAGACAGAGAGAACAGAGAGTGAAAAGAAACCAAAAACAAGAGCAGAAGGAGAGGCGGGAAGTACTTTTTTAAAGCCTCAGTGCCGGCTGAAAGAAGCAGAGTCTTACCTGCTGAGAGGTGCTGGTGGGATGGAGAAGTGAGGAGAGTCAAAGGGTCCTGGGGTGGTCTGGGTGGTAGGGGGGTCTCGGTCCGGCTTGAAGCAGGGCTGGAGGGTGGTCCAGGAGAGGGGAGGAAGGATGGAGTGACAGGGAGCAGGGAAACGGGGAGGCTAAAGGGGGGAGAAGAAACGCTGCTTGCCTCTCCCTCACTCTCTCTCTCTTTATCTCTTTTCTCCCTCCAACATACACACACACACGCGCACGCTCGGAGGCAGACACCAAAACCCCGAGTCACTCAGATAATAGGCAGAGAAAGAGTCTTTACATTTACACGCTCTGCCACAGGGGGAGGATGGGGTGAGCTCTCCTCCCACTCTCCTCCAGGCAGCCAATGGGAGGAGGCACAGAGGTGTCCAGGCAGCCAATGAGAGGGGGAGCAGCCGGTGGCTTGCCCCAGCCAATAAGTGCAATAGCTCATATCCAGTTGGAATAATTACAATATGGAAGGAGTCTTGAAAAGCTTCCCTTTTTTGAAGGACAGAGCAGGCGTTGCAGTCCAGCCACTGAGTGTGATTTAGGGCTGCAACAGACATTAGAGTGATTAGATTCTGGGCCACTTAACCCGCCACAATATCACTGCACGCTGCTCTGCAGACCTGGCACTACACCCTGCTGCCACACTGTCAGCTGGAGTTTGAGAATTACTCATGTACAGTCAAACGAGCCACACATGCACGAACACATGATGACACAAATGCAGGCATGTGTTCACATTCACAGGC
The DNA here is from genome assembly GCF_026936395.1 of Plectropomus leopardus. Lineage (NCBI taxonomy): Eukaryota > Metazoa > Chordata > Actinopteri > Perciformes > Serranidae > Plectropomus > Plectropomus leopardus. Next base: position 7,827,592 of record NC_142185.1, read on the forward strand.
TCTCACACACACCCACATAATCAATTGCCTTCTGCCGCGTACAGTACATTTACACTCAGCCTTCTCCTACAACACTGAGCAGGGGAGAAGAGCACAGTGTGAAATTTCATCAGGCGTTTTTGCTCGTATGTTCACTAAGGAGCATACTTCACTTCCACAAGTCTTATTTTATTTCCCCCCCGCTCAATCGATGGCTCTGGCAAGCGCCCAGCTTGATAAATGATCAATGGCGAACTGTCAGGTTGAGGAATGAAAGGCACATCACCATCCCACTCCTGCACGGTAAAGTAAAGGAAACACCAGTTATACTGTTACATCAAGAACAGTGAGAAGAAGCAGTACTTTTCCGTTGTTCTTTTTGTCAGCAAACAGCTCTGCGACTTGCTGAAAGGTGGATTTTGTGAGGAATGGTGGGAATTCTCAGGGGCCACCAGCTGTGGGGGGATGCAGGCTTTTTATATATTGCTGTGAAACTCTGGGTTTTTCTTTGTGATGTTCACAAGCTTTAACAATAACTTGGCTTCGCTGTGGAAAGAAAGAGTCCCCAAGGAAAATTATCCATCCATTTCTAAACTGCTGTTCAGGGTGGCGGGGGGGCTGGTGCCTCTCCCAGCATGCATTGGACAGGAGGCGGGAGAACGCCCCGGACAGGTCGGCAGTCTATCACAGGGCTAACACACACAGAAGGAAAAAAAATCACACTCACATTCAAGCCTGTGGGAGTTTGAGTGTTTTCAATTCACCTAACCTGCGTGTGTTTGGGATGTCGGAGGAAACCCATGCAGATTCGAGCCAAACATACAAACTAATGGCAGCAGTCAGACTGGGAGTCTCCAGGAAACACTTGGAGTTAGTAGCAGAGTTTAAAAAAGCCCCATTTCTTCTTCTTTCACTCAAGATCTCTTGCTAAACTTTATCTGAATAGAATAGCAATGTCTGTAGCCCAAGCGGCAGCCTCAGAGGCTGAAAACTGAAGCCAATATGAAGGAACCGAGACTGCAGTTCCTCTAACGACCACCTGAGGCTGACTCCAAAACAGAGTCAGTCCCCATAGACCCCTGTGTTAAAATGCCCAACTTAACAGTGGAAATACATGTGTTTATAGCCTGGTACAAAAACAGTTTTGGTCTTTATAGTTAATGTCAACAGTCTTGACAACTCAGTGTTTTACATCTTATTATGCATATTTAAGGGTCAGGTCACTTGAGTGACAACTACAAGTCATCACTACAGTCAGTAGCCCCTGTATACACTTCCTGTTCAAGGCGGGAATATTGTGCTGTTATGCCACCTTGCTGTTCAGTTTAAAAGGTATGATTGCAGAATGGGGGGACAGAGTTGTCTTGCCTTTAAACCAGCACTGGAGATATTAATAGTGAAGATTTGAGGTCTGCGTAAAAGGGACAGCAGGAGGACAGGACTATGGGCAGGACAGATGTGACATTTTGAAGGCATGTTAGGTGTGTGACCCACTGTGAGAGATTTAAAAAGCAGCTGGCAGCAGTTAGTGGCTAACTCAATAAAAAACAGCAACTGAAAATGTCTGCAAATTGAACAAACAACACATTTCGGGAGCTTCTTACTCTCTGAGTAGAGGACTTCACAGCCGCCATGTAACAGAGAAGAGAAATGACTTGTTGTTGCTATGCTATGCCCTTGCTATTATTTAAAAAGCGCTGCAGACATGTATGATATATTTCACAGTAGAGGGATATGCTGTTGTGTTACACATCATGCCTCTTTTGCTTCCGTAATGATGGCATGCTGTCTAAAATCACCCAAATGGAGCAGAATGATGCTTTCGTTTTTTGGTTCTGTGTAAAAATACAAAGGTGGAACGAAGAAGGGACTTTGTAGCAGTTCTATGGCATGACCTCTGTGTAAAAAGGGTTGATGATCACATCCACCCCGGCTCCTCCACAGCGCCAACCTCTCATCCAAAAAACTGCAATTGCAGTGCCACAAACCAATGGGTGACATCATGTAGCTATGTTCGTTATTGTTACAGGATTGGCTGTAGCCCTTCTTCCGTTTTCAGTGCTGTTTGTGTGCTATGTATGTAAGGAATATGGCTTCATGTATCATTTAAAATGATGGCTTTTTAGTAATCAAACAGAGGTCTCCATGTCGTAAATCTTCATTACAGCTTTATTCAAACATGACCTAAATAACTACAATAATTACAATGTTAATGTGACCTAGTGCAGGGACAGGGAGCAGAGGCACAGTAGAATTTCTGTTTGGTCTGATGCTGTATTTGAAGCGTTTTGCAGAGAATTTTATTTATTATTATTTGGCTCATTCATGGTACTTTCAATGCTGCTTTGTTGCTTTCTTCACAAGAAATCATTAAATGTCAGGCTGCAATTAATGATTAAAATTATTATCAATTAATCTGCCAATCATATACATATATATATATATATATATATATATATATATATATATATATATACATATATATATATATATAAGTATATAAAAGTTTTTGTATCTAAAGCATTCTGTTTTCCATTTGAGGACCAAGTTGTATTGACCAGTGGCGTTTGTAAGTCAGGTAAACAGTCTGTGTGAAGAGGCAGAACGTATTCGTTGATAAGCAGTCTTTGAACCCATCAACAAGTTTGCTTTATATTCACTTTCAAAATTTTACACGATTACACGAAGTGACAGGCGCATTAAAGAGGAAGTCTTGGCCCGGATATTCACTGGCTATAACGGATCAGCCCGAAATAGTCTCTCACCTGTGATCTCTTCCTGTCAGACTTCAGGGACCAGTGTAAAAGTTCATGCCTTAACACACTGGCCAATACTGATTTTCTATCACTGATTGCTTTCCTCATAACTGATGCAATTTAATCAGTGCATATGCGCATTTGGTTTAATGCATATTTTATGTCTTTTTGTGGATGACGAAGTCACATAGCAGCATTGAGGAAAAAAAAAGAAAATTATTCAGCTCTTGCCAAAATTTCTGAGCCAAAACACAGCAGCTCTTTGGACATGTTGCTACTGTTTGTTAGTTTTCATCAAAGAATAAATTCAAGTGTTTATCTGACTTTAAGGACTAACTGCCAAAAAAAACAGTAAAACAAAGATTTGTTGATATTTATTATGCTTTTTTAAATTCAGAATTCCCCCAGGTCAGGTCTACAGCGGCAACTCACAGCTACCTCACCAACCTCACACAGCTCACTGCCTGTGGTCATCAGTGCAGCTGGCTACATATTCAATGTGACATCTCCTTCCATCTTCTAATGAATTTTTTATGTCTCTTCCTCTGCCGCTCGCACGCAGACGGGGCTTGTATCAGCCCCCCTTCTGTAAAACTATGCTACTGTAAATGACAGTGTTGCCTTTGGAATCTGTGACCCTTCTGTCCTGCGATAGATCGCTCTACTGTAGCTTCCTCACTGATTGGATTGTCCAGAGACATTCTGATGCATAGTGCCAGCGCATTCACTAGATAATTTACAATCACTGTGTTTTCGATGTGCAAACTTATGCATGCAGGGAAGGGGAAAATTATTCCAAACATTTTAAATATCCATGAAATTATTTTTCTGATTAGGAATCATGCATGTATGTCCAATCTTAGAAGCCATTATACGAGCAGCTCTCCAGTAAGGGATATTTCTTCTCATGCATCCCCTGTCAGGCGATATCGATTTGACAGAAAGACAAACTTCTGGATTTTACTCTCCGCTAAACTGACAGTTTGATGCCACACTTGTGCTGTGCATATCTGGCCATGTTATAATGCACTCAGGTATTGACAGTGTCATTGATTTTCAGGGCCTCTTGCAGAAGATGAGTGAAAGGAGTGATGCGATAACCCGAAGGCCGGTCTCACGCAGCCATTTCATTTCGATGGAGAAAAAAGGTACTGCTTTTGATCACCTATTCTTAAATTCTTCTTTATTCTTCACACAGCTGGGAATGGTTGCGTATTATGTTTTCTATATTAAAAACAGATCTTTTTAAATCAAGTAATCTGAATAGTGAAATGGAGCTGGGGGAGGCAGCTCTTGCATAACAGAAATGTGTCACCTAAAAGAGGTGGCAGTGATATACCAGTTTTAAGGTATACCGTGCTGTGAAAGTTGACGGTTTTCTTGCCCTGCATTTCTTAACTATGATATTGTAAGAAATTTTTAAAAAATCCAACGAGATGGAGAATCTTAGAAATAGAATTTTAGTTATTTTCAAAAGGGATACTCTTTACACATCATTAAAAAAAGTTTCAAGTCTTAATTATAATGATAAAACATTTATTCAACCAAAACTAACCCTTCTGCTTTCATTATTTACCGTGATATTTTTTGGAGAGAAAAAAAAAGAAAAGATTTAGGCCTATTTATCAATAAATATTTTGTGGAACCATCATAATCATCCCTACAATATCCTTACAGTATCAATTGTCCTTATCACCCAGCCCTATTTTTGTAACCATGCCTCTCTAACGTAGATGTGATAGAAAGTATTGGAGCAACATATTGTACCTGGGTCAGTGTAAAGGAAAGAGCAGGTATGATGAAGTGGTCAAAGCCGATGCCAGGAATATCCGCTGTGGATAACATCCTCCTCATCAAATATTTAAAGACGGGGGAAAAAAATAGACTTAAATGCCATAAGATTCACAAGGGGATTTAAAGACTGAGATTGTTACTCATTATCTATCTAAATGTCAGTGAAATGTGAAAGCCTTGCGGTGGGCCTTAAGTACTTCAGACACTAGACAAATGTTACTTTAGGCCTTCCTATTACCCTTTAATTTAACATTAGTCTAGTTAGAGGCAGAATGCATTAAATTGGTGATACTTACAGACATTTCCTAATGATTAATGGCATGTAGTCTTCTTATACACTCAGTTATTTTTCTGTATATAATCTGGGGTTATTACATTAAAATAGGCGTGATCCTCTTTCAGATAGAACATAGTAGAAGGTCACAAAGTCTAGAGTTTAATGTTTAGATATTGTTAGATTTGGGTTAATGCAACAGCGAGTCACCAGCGTTGAATAATCACAGACCAAAGATCTGACATCTTTAGCTTTTCGCTTCCGCCCCAAACGTAATTAAGTCCCCCAGTATCTGGTTGTCACCTTGTTGTATCATTAACGTTGCTGGATCATTTCACTGTACTTAGTTATTACTTAGCACCCACTAAATATAGCTTTCCTGAGACAGCCAGTGTGATAGCACTTTGCAGCAGAGCCAGCTGCGGGTTATTACATCCCGACCACCCCCCACCCACTCTAACCTCACTCAGTCAAGAAGACTTAAATGGATAATACGCCACTCAGTAAGTTATGTTTTTTTCCTAGAGATTTACTCAACCAAGGACATTGAGGAATTGGACAGGAGTTATGATTCTAGTTTATTTTTCTTTCAACAAGGGACACTGCAGCGACACTGAGCCCCCACAGTCAATTAATATAAGCCTGCCAGCTCTCGCAAGGCTGCTCAGCGGGTGGAGATGCTTAAGAGGCAGATTTGATGAAATTGAGTGGGAAGTGACGGCATTTACTGATTATTTTTAGGATAGCTGGCTTTTTATTACGGGGTGGACGCATGGATAAATTCAGCTTCGACGGATTCTCAAATGGCATGCCACTAAAGATGATGCCTTCAGGCTCCCAATATTTAGTAGTGACTTTGGCATGAGTTTACTGAAATGAAAGGCTTAAGAGAAGATGACCCCAGCAAAGTTTTTACAATGTTCACAGTTCTCTGTATTGAAGTACAGCCTTGTTTAGTAAACATGTCCAGGAAATTATATGATAAAATGATCTGTCTTACACAAATTGTAACCCTGATTCTATAAGGAGGACCTACTATTTCAGTAGGGGTAGGGAAAAAAATCAATATAGCATATTATCACTATATTTTTGCCCCGCAATATTGCATTGATACATGGACACCAACTATTGAATTAATTTATTTTTTTTATAGGAATTATTTACTTTACAAATACCAATTAAACTTTTGGTAGCCTACTAAAACAATAAAATCTGTTACTTTTACAGGTCACTGGCATTTTGCTGCTCTAAAAATGAAGATGAACTGACTGAAAATCATAAATATAATGTTGACAAAGTTTCCTTTTGAAACAATTTTGTGTTGAAAAAGGTAATTCATGGCAATATATCACAATCGTATAATATCCTATCGTGGGGCTTCTGGTTAGGACTGGGGTGACGCATTGACGTAATTGACGTAATCAGTTACGTAAATAAATCAATTCACGTAACGTGCGTCGTGCACCGGTTCACACAGCATGCATAGTGAGAACGTGAGCAGCGCCAAGTGTGTTGTTTTTTGTTTTGCCGCTCGTGTATCAAGTCAGAGCATGCATACTGTTTTCCTGAGCGGCGCTTGTCAGGCGCGTCTGAGCTGCATGTCAGCTGCAGCACATCAACAGAAACCGTGTGTCGTCGTTTTTTTTTTTTTTAATGCGTGAGTCTCGCGTTTGTTGACTCTATACCACTTTATACTGCAGTTTAAAGTCTCTCTCTGTCACAGAAATGAGGAAATACAAAGATGTTTGTTTTACCTCAACTTCCTTGCTTCCCTTTCAAAACAAAAGCTATCTGACTGTGTCTCTGTGGACAGAAAGCCATCAGCTGCGGATACAATGCGTTTTATTTTTACAATACTTTTACAGGACGGGGTTTTCAGCTGTGCAGGAGCTTGTATAACTTCATAAATGAGTGGAATATGTGCTTATAAATATGAAAATTTAGATTAGATTTGAGGTTTGTTACTGTAACAAAGAGTAACTGTTTTGTTGCTCCTCCTAAAAGTGACTTGAATTTTACATTGTTTTATTTATTTTGCTGTTGGATTGCTAGATGTAGATTGCACTACATTCCTTTTACTTGAGTGGAATAAGCTCTTGCATTAATTTTATTTTGGAGACTTTATATCAGACTGTAAAACACAGATTACCAGTTAAGACTGGGTTGTTTTTTGTTGGGGAATAATGCCCTTCAGTGTATGACAAGTTTTAAAATGTCATTTTCAGTAAATTCATTGTTATATTAATTGAGTAATAAAAAAAAATAATAGTTAGATCAATAAAAAAAAATCATTAGATTAATCGATAAAAAAAATAATCGTTAGATGCAGCCCCACTTCTGGTGATACCGACCCCTACTGTATAGGCTCTCTGTCACAAAAAAACTCCAAAAGAATGACATAGTAAAGCATTTACTTAAAAATCATAAAAGGCATATTATAGTATGTCTTCAAAATTTGTAAAAACTGAATTAGTATAGTATGTCGTCCAAAAATCCCCAAAAACGTCATAGTATAGAATGTCATCAAAAAATCACATGAAACATCATAATACATATGTCATCCAAAATAAATTAAAAAAATACCAGCATAGGACACTATATCATCTAAAAATCCCCAAAAACATCATAGTATAGTATAATGTCCAAAAATTCACAAAAAAAACACATAGTGTAGTATTCTGTCCAAATATCACAAAAAACACATTGTATATTATGTTGTCCAAAAATGACATAATATAGTATGTCATCAAAAAATCTCAACAAACGACATAGTATAGTGTGTCATCTAAAAATCACAAAAAAGTCATAGTATGTCATGTTGTCCAAACATCGAAAAATGATGTATAAAATGTAGAAGTATAAAATGTTATTCAAAAATCTAAAAAAAATTATAATTATGTTGCCAAAAAATTACATAGTTTGGTATGTTGTCCTAAAGTAAAGAAAGACGTGGTATAGTATGTTGTCAAAAAATCACAAAAATGGGAAAAAGTTTTTTTTGTTATCCAAAAATAAAAATAATAGTCATAGTGTAGTATTTTGTCAGAAAATAAAAAAAATAGACAAAGTATAGTATGTTGTTCAAAAATAATAACAAATATCGTGTTATAGTATGTCATCCAAAAATCATAATAATCTACATAGTCAAGTATGTCCCCCAAAAATCACAGCAAATGACAAAGTATAGTATCTCGTCCAAATATCTCAAAAATAATCATAGTGTAGTATATCATCCAAAAATCATGACATATTCATTCCAGAGCATATCGTCCAAAAGAAACAGCAAAACAAAACAAAACATCACAGTACAAAAATCACAAAAAACGACATGGTTTAGTATCTGGTCCAAAAATCACAAAAAAGAGATATAGTATACTATGTTGTCAATAAATCACAAAATAAGAGTATAGTTTGGTATCCAAAAATCACAAAAATCAATGTGATATAGTATCTCATCCAAAAATCTGGACGGAAAAAAATGGTAATAGTTGTATACCATGTCGTCCAATCAAAATAAAACAATTTAAAAAACAACACAGTGTAGTATGTGGTCCAAAAATCTAAAAAATACTTCAAGTATATTATGTTTTCCAAAAAATCATAATTGAACAAAATATTATGGTATTCCATCCAAAAATAAAAGACAACGATACAGTATATCCTCCAAAAATGACATATTATAGTAGGATGTCCAAATACCTCAAAAATCGTCATCATTTAGTATGGTGTCCAAAAATAGCAAATAAAAAACAAAATACATCAGCAAATCCTCTAAAAATCATAACAAATGACAAAGTATAGAATGTTGTTCAGAAATAGTCAAAGTATACTTTGTCCTTCAAAAATCACATATTAGTATAGATTTATAGTCTGTCTTCCAAAATCTCAAAAAACAACATAGTGTAGGGTGCTGTCCCAAAATTACATTGCATAATATGTCATCAACACATCACAAAAAACTACATAGAATAGTATGTCTTCAAAAAATCTCAATCGTCATCATATTATAGTTTGTCACCCGAAACTGTCAAAAAATGATATAGTATAGTTGGTAGAGATGCATCATCATCAGTATACAAAGTGGGAAAAAAGACCCAAAAAGGCCAAAAACATGATAATTTACCATGTCGAAAAAATGACCAAAAAATGACATAGTAGGGGAAAAAAGGCCAAAAAAATGAAAATGCCATAGTCAAAACATCAAATCTTGACATATCCTAAAAATGACTGAAAATGACATATTATAGCTTTTAGAGATGCCTCATAGTATACAAAGTGGAAAGAAGGCCAAAAGAAGACAAAAACACCATGATTTACCCTGTTGAAAAAAATAGCTGAAAACGCCTCAGTATGGTATATCGAGAACGTCAAATTTTGACATGTCATAAAAAAGGCTGAAACCTACATATTATAGCTTGTAGAGATGTATCATACTATACAAAATAGAATAAAAGGTCAAAAACGTCCTGATGTAGCATGTCGAAAAACGTTAAATTTTGACATGTCCTAAAAAATGACTGAAAATGAAATAATATAGTTTTTAGAGATGCTTCAAAGTATACAAGGTTGAAATTTAGGGAAAATAAGGCCAGAAACGCGATGGTTTAGCATGTTGAAAGAATTGCCCAAGACACCATAGTATAGTATGTTGGAAACTTCAAATTTCGACATGCCAAAAAAACAGCTAAAAATTACATAAAATAGCATGCCAAGTCATGTCATGGCATAGAATGGGGCAAAAACTGCCAAAAAAAAAAACATAATATTGCAAGCTGAAACAATGACCCAAAATGCCATCTGCGGTATGGTGAAAAAATGTCACAATATGACATGTCTAAAAAACAGCTGAAAACCACATAAAATAGCATGCCGAGTCTTGTAAACACTTTGAAATTTCAATAACGGGCAAAAACAGCCAAAAACACCATAATATTGTGAGTTGAAAAATGACTGAAAATGCCATTACCGGTATAGCAAAAATGTCCAAAAAACAGCTGAAAACCACAAAAAATGGCATGCCAAGTCTTGTCAATACTTAGAATGTTGCCATAACCAGCAAAAACATCCAAAAACACCATAAGATTGTGAGTTGAGAAAAATGACTGAAAATGCCATACCCGATCTGGTGAAAAGTGTCAAAATATGACATGTCCAAAAAAGAGCTAAAAACCACATAAAATTGCATGGCTCGCCATATCAAAGCTAAGAATGTTGCAGTAACAGGCAAAAACAGCCAAAAATACCATAATATTGCGAAATGAAAAAATGACCCAAAATACAATATGCGGTATGGCGACAATTATGACATGTCCAAAAAACAGCTGAAAACCACATAAAATAGCATGGCCAGACTAGTCATACCATATAATGGGCAAAAAGATTAAAAAAAAAAAAACCATGAAAGACCATTTTGAAAAAATTACCCAAAATGCCATATGCGGTATAGCAAAAAATATCAAAATATGTCCAAAAAAGAGCTGAAAACCACATAAAATAGCATGACTCGCCATATCAAAGCTAAGAATGTTGCAATGATGGGCAAAAACAGCCAAAAACACCATAAGATTGCAAGTTGAAAAAAAAGACCCAAAATGCCACACCAGGTATGGCGATAGATATGACATGTCCAAAAAACAGCTGAAAACCACATGAAATAGCATACTTAATCATGTCATAGCACAGAATATTGCAACAACGGGCACAAACGGCCAAAACACCATAAAATAGCATTTTGAAAAAATGACCCAAAATTCATATGCGGTATGGCCAAAAATGTCAAAATATGACTTGTCCAAAAAACAGCTGACAATGACATGAATTAGCATAGTTAGTCATATGAAAGCTAAGAATGTTGCAATTACGGGCAAAAACAGCCCAAAACACCATAAAATTGAGTTAAAAAAATTACCCACAATACCATATGTGGCATGGCGAAAAATTTCAAAATATGACATGTCCAAAAAACAGCTAAATACCACATTAAATAGCATGCAGAATCTTGTCAACACTTAGAATGTTGCAATAACGGGCAAAAACAGTCAAAAACACCATGATTTTGCAAGTTGAAGAAATGACTGAAATGCCATACCCGGTATGGCAAAAAATGTGACATATGACATGTCTAAAAAACTACTGTAAGCCACATAAAATAGCATGGCGAGTCATGTCAAAGCATAGAATGTTGCACCAATGGGCAAAAACTGCTAAAAACACCATTATATAGCATTTTGAAAAAATGACCCAAAATGCCATACCCGGTATGGCGGAAAATGTCAAAATATGTCCCGAAAACAACTGAAATCACATAAAATAGCATGCTGAGTCTTTTCATAGCTTAGAATGTTGCAAAAACGAACATAAATTTGTGAGTTGAAAAGATGACCCAAATTCTATACACAGTAGTCAAAATATGACATATCCAAAAAATGCTTAAAACCAAGTGAAATAGCATGTCTGGACAAGTCATACAATATAATGTTGGAACAATGGGCAAAAACATGAAAAAAAAAACATAAAATAGCATTTTGAAAAAAATTTGTGACATATCAAATTTGGACATTTTTTATTGCTTTTTTATTTTATTATTTTTTATAGCCTTGCTTTTTCGGTCAATTTTTCGACACTCCATATTATGGTGTTTTTGGCAATATTTGCACATTTTAATGCTATAGCTAACTCAGCAGGCTTTTTTATGCTGTTTTGAGGTGTTTTTAGCTGTTTTCGGGACATGTTAAATTTGGACATTTTTGCCATTATATAGCCTTGCTTTTTTGGTTATTTTTTCAACATGCTATGTTATGATGTTTTGCGTCGTTTTTGCACATTTTAATGCTATGGCTAACTCAGCAGGCTATTTTATGCTGTTTTGAGGTGTTTTAAGCTGTTTTTGGTACATGTCAAATTTGGACATTTTTGCCATACTATAGCCTTGCTGTTTTCATCATTTTTTTGACATGTTATAATATTGTGTTTTTGGCAATATTTGCATATTTTAATGCTATGGCATGTCCCAGCATGCTATTTTATGCTGTTTTGAGGTGTTTTTATCTGTTTTTGGGACATGTCAAATTTTGACATTTTTGCCTTACTTTTTTGGTTATTTTTTCAACACGCTGTTATGATGTTTTGTGTCGTTTTTGCACGTTTCATTGCTGTGGCGTGTCTCAGTAGGCTATTTTATGCTGATTTGAGGTGTTTTTAGCTGTTTTTGGGACATGTCAAATTTGGACATTTTTGCCATACTATAGCCTTGCTTTTTTGGTCATTTTTTTGACACTCCATATTATGGTGTTTTGGGCGCTGTTTGCACGTTTTATTGCTATGGCGTCTCTCAGCATTCTATTTCATGCTGTTTTGAGGTGTTTTCAGCTTTTTTTAGGACATGTTATATTTTGAATTTTTGCCATACTATAGCCTTACTTTTTTGGTTATTTTTCAACATGCTATGTTATGGTGTTTTGGGTCGTTTTTGCACGTTTTAATGCTATGGCTAACTCAGCATGCTATTTTATGCTGTTTTGAGATGTTTTAAGCTGTTTTTGGTACATGTCAAATTTGGACATTTTTGCCATACTATAGCCTTGCTGTTGTCATCATTTTTTGACATGTTACAATATGATGTTTTTGGCAATATTTGCATATTTTAATGCAATGGCATGTCTCAGCATGCTATTTTATGCTGTTTTGAAGTGTTTTCAGCTGTTTTTGGGACATGTCAAATTTGGACATTTTTGCCATACTATAGCCTTGCTGTTTTGGTCATTTTTTTGACATGTTATAATACGGTGTTTTAGGCTATATTTGCATATTTTAATGCTATGGCTTCCTCTCAGCAGGCTATTTTATGCTGTTTTGAGGTGTTTTTAGCTGTTTTTGGGACATGTTCAATTTCTACATTTTTGCCATACTATAGCCTTGCTTTTTTGGTCATTTTTTCGACACTCCATATTATGGTGTTTTGGGCGCTATTTGCATGTTTTATTGCTATGGCGTGTCTCAGCAGGCTATTTTATACTGTTTTGAGGTGTTTTCAGCTTTTTTTAGGACATGTTATATTTTGAATTTTTTGCCATACTATAGCCTTGCTTTTTTGGTGTTTTTTTTAACGTGCTATGTTATGATGTTTTGCGTCGTTTTTGCACATTTTAATGCTATGGCTAACTCAACAGGCTTTTTTATGCTGTTTTGAGGTGTTTTAAACTGTTTTTGGTACATGTCAAATTTGGACATTTTTGCCATACTATAGCCTTGCTGTTGTCATCATTTTTTGACATGTTATAATATGGTGTTTTTGGCAATATTTGCATATTTTAATGCTATGGTTTTTCTCAGCAGGCTATTTCATGCTGTTTTGAGGTGTTTTCAGCTCTTTTTGGGACATGTCAAATTTGGACATTTTTGGCATACTATAGCCTTGCTGTTTTGGCCATTTTTTTGACATGTTACAATATGGTGTTTTTGGCAACATTTGCATATTATTGCTATGGCGTCTCTCAGCATTCTATTTCATGCTGTTTTGAGGTATTTTGACCTGTTTTGGGGACATGTCAAATTTTGATATTTTTTCCATACTATAGCCTTGCTTTTTTAGTTATTTTTTCAACTTGCTATGTTATGATGTTTTTCGTCGTTTTTGCACGTTTTAATGCTATGGCGTGTCTCAGTAGGCTATTTTATGCTGTTTTGAGGTGTTTTCAGCTGTTTCGAAACATGTCAATTTTGGACATTTTTGCCATACAATAGCTTTGCTGTTTTGGTCATTTTTTTGACATGTTATAATATGGTGTTTTTGGCAATATTTGCATATTTTAATGCTATGGCTTTTCTCAGCAGGCTATTTCATGCTGTTTTGAGGTGTTTTTAGTTGTTTTCGGAACATGTCAAATTTGGACATTTTTGCCATACTATAGCCTTGCTTTTTTAGTTATTTTTTCAACATGCTATGTTATGATGTTTTGCGTCGTTTTTGCTCATTTTAATACTATGGCTTGTCTCAGCAGGCTATTTTATACTGTTTTGAGATGTTTTTAGCTGTTTTTGGGATATGTCAAATTTGGACATTTTTGCCATACTATAGCCTTACTTTTTTGGTCATTTTTTGACATGTTACAATATGATGTTTTTGGCAATATTTGCATATTATAATGCTATGGCGTGTCTCAGCAGGCTATTTTATGCTGTTTTGAGGTGTTTTCAGCTCTTTTTGGGACATGCTATATTTTGACATTTTTGCCATACTATAGCCTTGCTTTTTTGGTCATTTTTTTGATATGTTATAATATGGTGTTTTTGGAAATATTTGCATATTTTAATGCTATGGCGTGTCTCAGCAGGTTATTTTATGCTGTTTTGAGGTGTTTTTGGGACATGCTATATTTTGACATTTTTGCCATACTATAGCCTTGCTTCTTTAGTCATTTTTTTGACATGTCATAATATGGTGTTTTGGCAATAATTGCATATTTTAATGCTATGGCTAACTCAGCAGGGTTTTTATGCTGTTTCTAGGTGTTTTCAGCTGTTTTTGGGGCATGCTATATTTTGACATTTTTGCCATACTATAGCCTTGCTGTTTTGTTCATGTTTTTTTGACGTTATAATATGGTGTTTTTGGCAATATTTGCATATTGTAATGCTATGGCTTTTCTCAGCAGGCTATTTTATGCTGTTTTGAGGTGTTTTTAGCTGTTTTCGGGACATGTTATATTTTAACATTTTTGCCATACTATAGCCTTGCTTTTTTGGTTATTTTTTCAACATGCTATGTTATGATGTTTTGCATCGTTTTTGCACGTTTTAATGCTATGGCATGTCACAGCATGCTAATTTATGCTGTTTTGAGGTGTTTTTAGCTCTTTTTGGGACAAGTCAAATTTGGACATTTTTGCCATACTATAGCCTTGCTTTTTTGGTCATTTTTTTGATATGTTATAATATGGTGTTTTTGGAAATATTTGCATATTTTAATGCTATGGCGTGTCTCAGCAGGTTATTTTATGCTGTTTTGAGGTGTTTTTGGGACATGCTATATTTTGACATTTTTGCCATACTATAGCCTTGCTTCTTTAGTCATTTTTTTGACATGTCATAATATGGTGTTTTGGCAATAATTGCATATTTTAATGCTATGGCTAACTCAGCAGGGTTTTTATGCTGTTTCTAGGTGTTTTCAGCTGTTTTTGGGGCATGCTATATTTTGACATTTTTGCCATACTATAGCCTTGCTGTTTTGTTCATGTTTTTTTGACGTTATAATATGGTGTTTTTGGCAATATTTGCATATTGTAATGCTATGGCTTTTCTCAGCAGGCTATTTTATGCTGTTTTGAGGTGTTTTTAGCTGTTTTCGGGACATGTTATATTTTAACATTTTTGCCATACTATAGCCTTGCTTTTTTGGTTATTTTTTCAACATGCTATGTTATGATGTTTTGCATCGTTTTTGCACGTTTTAATGCAATGGCATGTCACAGCATGCTAATTTATGCTGTTTTGAGGTGTTTTTAGCTCTTTTTGGGACAAGTCAAATTTGGACATTTTTGCCATACTATAGCCATGCTTCTTTGGTCATTTTTTTGACATGTCATAATAAGGTGTTTTTGGCAATATTTGCATATTTTAATGCTATGGCGTGTCTCAGCATGCTATTTTATACTGTTTTGAGGTGTTTTCAGCTGTTTTTGGGACATGCTATATTTGGACATTTTTGCCATACTATAGCCTTGCTTTTTTGGTCATTTTTTTGACATGTTATAATATGGTGTTTTTGGCAATATTTGCATATTTTAATGCTATGGCGTGTCTCAGCAGGCTATTTTATGCTGTTTTGAGGTGTTTTTAGCTGTTTTTGGGACATGTCAAATTTCTACATTTTTGCCATACTATAGCCTTGCTTCTTTGGTCGTTTTTTCGACACTCCATATTATGGTGTTTTGGGCGCTATTTGCATGTTTTATTGCTATGGCGTGTCTCAGCAGGCTGTTTTATGCTGTTTTGAGGTGTTTTCAGCTGTTTTTGGGACATGTTAATTTCGGTCATTTTTGCCATACAATAGCCTTGCTGTTTTGGTCATTTTTTTTGACATGTTATAATATGGTGTTTTTGGCAATATTTGCATATTTTAATGCTATGGCTTCCCTCAGCAGGCTATTTTATGCTGTTTTGAGGTGTTTTTAGCTGTTTTTGGGACATGTTAAATTTGGACATTTTTGCCATACTATAGCCTTGCTTCTTTGGTCATTTTTTCGACACTCCATATTATGGTGTTTCTGGCGCTATTTGCATGTTTTATTGCTATGGCGTGTCTCAGCAGGCTGTTTTATGCTGTTTTGAGGTGTTTTTAGCTGTTTTTGGGACATGTCAAATTTGGACATTTTTGCCATACTATAGCCTTGCTGTTTTCATCATTTTTTTGACATGTTATAATATGGTGTTTTTGGCAATATTTGCATATTTTAATGCTATGGCGTGTCTCAGCAGGCGATTTTATGCTGTTTTGAGGTGTTTTTAGCTGTTTTTGGGACATGTCAAATTTTGACATTTTTGCCATACTATAGCCTTGCTGTTTTGGTCATTTTTTTGACATGTTATAATGCGGTGTTTTTGGCAATTTTTGCATATTTTAATGCTATGGCTTACCTCAGCAGGCTATTTTATGCTGTTTTGCGGTGTTTTTAGCTGTTTTTGGGACGTGTCAAATTTGACATTTTTGCCATACTATAGCCTTGACTTTTGGTCATTGTCTTTTTACATGTTATAATATGGTGTTTTTGGAAATATTTTCATATATTGATGCTATGGCGTGTCTCAGCATGCTGTTTTATGCTGTTTTGAAGTGTTTTCAGCTGTTTTTGGGACATGTCAGATTTTGACATTTTTGCCATACTATAGCCTTGCTGTTTTGGTCATTTTTCTACATGTTATATTATGGTGTTTTGGCAATATTTGCATGTTTTATTGCTATGGCGTGTCTCAGCAGGCGATTTTATGCTGTTTTGAGGTGTTTTTAGCTGTTTTTGGGATATGTCAAATTTGGACATTTTTGCCATACTATAGCCTTGCTGTTTTGGTCATTTTTTTTGACATGTTATAATATGGTGTTTTTGGCAATATTTGCATATTTTAATGCTATGGCTTCCCTCAGCAGGCTATTTTATGCTGTTTTGAAGTGTTTTCAGCTGTTTTTGGGACATGTTAAATTTGGACATTTTTGCCATACTATAGCCTTGCTTCTTTGGTCATTTTTTCTATTAATTCCATATTATGGTGTTTTGGACGCTATTTGCATGTTTTATTGCTATGGCGTGTCTCAGCAGGCTGTTTTATGGTGTTTTGAGGTGTTTTTAGCTGTTTTTGGGACGTGTCAAATTTGGACATTTTTGCCATACTATAGCCTTGCTGTTTTCATCATTTTTTTGACACTCCATATTATGGTGTTTTTGGCAATATTTGCATATTTTAATGCTATGGCGTGTCTCAGCAGGCGATTTTATGCTGTTTGAGGTCTTTTTAGCTGTTTTTGGGACATGTCAAATTTTGACATTTTTGCCATACTATAGCCTTGCTGTTTTGGTCATTTTTTTGACATGTTATAATGCGGTGTTTTTGGCAATTTTTGCATATTTTAATGCTATGGCTTACCTCAGCAGGCTATTTTATGCTGTTTTGAGGTGTTTTTAGCTGTTTTTGGGACGTGTCAAATTTGACATTTTTGCCATACTATAGCCTTGACTTTTGGTCATTGTCTTTTTACATGTTATAATATGGTGTTTTTGGAAATATTTTCATATATTGATGCTATGGCGTGTCTCAGCATGCTGTTTTATGCTGTTTTGAAGTGTTTTCAGCTGTTTTTGGGACATGTCAGATTTTGACATTTTGCCATACTATAGCCTTGCTTCTTTGGTCATTTTTCTACACTCCTTATTATGTTGTTTTGGGCGCTATTTGCATGTTTTATTGCTATGGCGTGTCTCAGCAGGCTGTTTTATGCTGTTTTGAGGTGTTTTCAGCTGTTTTTGGGACATGTTAAATTCGGTCATTTTTGCCATATTATAGCCTTGCTGTTTTCATCATTTTGTTGACATGTTATGATATGTTATTTTTTGTCAATATTCACATATTTTAATGCTATGGAGTGTCTCAGCAGGCTATTTTATGCTGTTTTGAAGTGTTTTCAGCTGTTTTTGGGACATGTCAAATTTGGACATTTTTGCCATACTATAGCCTTGCTGTTTTGGTCATTTTTTTGACATGTTATAATACGGTGTTTTAGGCTATATTTGCATATTTTAATGCTATGGCTTCCTCTCAGCAGGCTATTTTATGCTGTTTTGAGGTGTTTTTAGCTGTTTTTGGGACATGTTCAATTTCTACATTTTTGCCATACTATAGCCTTGCTTTTTTGGTCATTTTTTCTACACTCCATATTATGGTGTTTTGGGCGCTATTTGCATGTTTTATTGCTATGGCGTGTCTCAGCATGCTATTTTATACTGTTTTGAGGTGTTTTCAGCTTTTTTTAGGACATGTTATATTTTGAATTTTTGCCATACTATATCCTTTCTTTTTTGGTGTTTTTTTTAACGTGCTATGTTATGATGTTTTGCGTCGTTTTTGCACATTTTAATGCTATGGCTAACTCAACAGGCTTTTTTATGCTGTTTTGAGGTGTTTTAAACTGTTTTTGGTACATGTCAAATTTGGACATTTTTGCCATACTATAGCCTTGCTGTTGTCATCATTTTTTGACATGTTATAATATGGTGTTTTTGGCAATATTTGCATATTTTAATGCTATGGTTTTTCTCAGCAGGCTATTTCATGCTGTTTTGAGGTGTTTTCAGCTCTTTTTGGGACATGTCAAATTTGGACATTTTTGGCATACTATAGCCTTGCTGTTTTGGCCATTTTTTTGACATGTTATAATACGGTGTTTTAGGCTATATTTGCATATTTTAATGCTATGGCTTCCTCTCAGCAGGCTATTTTATGCTGTTTTGAGGTGTTTTTAGCTGTTTTTGGGACATGTTCAATTTCTACATTTTTGCCATACTATAGCCTTGCTTTTTTGGTCATTTTTTCTACACTCCATATTATGGTGTTTTGGGCGCTATTTGCATGTTTTATTGCTATGGCGTGTCTCAGCAGGCTATTTTATACTGTTTTGAGGTGTTTTCAGCTTTTTTTAGGACATGTTATATTTTGAATTTTTTGCCATACTATAGCCTTGCTTTTTTGGTGTTTTTTTTAACGTGCTATGTTATGATGTGTTGCGTCGTTTTTGCACATTTTAATGCTATGGCTAACTCAACAGGCTTTTTTATGCTGTTTTGAGGTGTTTTAAACTGTTTTTGGTACATGTCAAATTTGGACATTTTTGCCATACTATAGCCTTGCTGTTGTCATCATTT
Source organism: Plectropomus leopardus (assembly GCF_026936395.1). Classification (NCBI taxonomy): domain Eukaryota; kingdom Metazoa; phylum Chordata; class Actinopteri; order Perciformes; family Serranidae; genus Plectropomus; species Plectropomus leopardus. The sequence continues at coordinate 7,846,806 of NC_142185.1, forward strand.
TTTGACATGTTATAATATGGTGTTTTTGGCAATATTTGCATATTTTAATGCTATGGTTTTTCTCAGCAGGCTATTTCATGCTGTTTTGAGGTGTTTTCAGCTCTTTTTGGGACATGTCAAATTTGGACATTTTTGGCATACTATAGCCTTGCTGTTTTGGCCATTTTTTTGACATGTTACAATATGGTGTTTTTGGCAACATTTGCATATTATGATGCTATGGCGTCTCTCAGCATTCTATTTCCTGCTGTTTTGAGGTATTTTGACCTGTTTTGGGGACATGTCAAATTTTGATATTTTTTCCATACTATAGCCTTGCTTTTTTAGTTATTTTTTCAACTTGCTATGTTATGATGTTTTTCGTCGTTTTTGCACGTTTTAATGCTATGGCGTGTCTCAGTAGGCTATTTTATGCTGTTTTGAGGTGTTTTCAGCTGTTTCGAAACATGTCAATTTTGGACATTTTTGCCATACAATAGCTTTGCTGTTTTGGTCATTTTTTTGACATGTTATAATATGGTGTTTTTGGCAATATTTGCATATTTTAATGCTATGGCTTTTCTCAGCAGGCTATTTCATGCTGTTTTGAGGTGTTTTCAGCTCTTTTTGGGACATGTCAAATTTGGACATTTTTGGCATACTATAGCCTTGCTGTTTTGGCCATTTTTTTGACATGTTACAATATGGTGTTTTTGGCAACATTTGCATATTATGATGCTATGGCGTCTCTCAGCATTCTATTTCCTGCTGTTTTGAGGTATTTTGACCTGTTTTGGGGACATGTCAAATTTTGATATTTTTTCCATACTATAGCCTTGCTTTTTTGGTTATTTTTTCAACATGCTATGTTATGATGTTTTGCGTCGTTTTTGCACGTTTTAATGCTATGGCGTGTCACAGCAGGCTATTTTATGCTGTTTTGAGGTGTTTTTAGCTGTTTCGAAACATGTCAATTTTGGACATTTTTGCCATACAATAGCTTTGCTGTTTTGGTCATTTTTTTGACATGTTATAATATGGTGTTTTTGGCAATATTTGCATATTTTAATGCTATGGCTTTTCTCAGCAGGCTATTTCATGCTGTTTTGAGGTGTTTTAGTTGTTTTCGGAACATGTCAAATTTGGACATTTTTGCCATACTATAGCCTTGCTTTTTTAGTTATTTTTTCAACATGCTATGTTATGATGTTTTGCGTCGTTTTTGCTCATTTTAATACTATGGCTTGTCTCAGCAGGCTATTTTATACTGTTTTGAGATGTTTTAAGCTGTTTTGGGGACATGTCAAATTTGGATATTTTTTCCATACTTTTTTGGTCATTTTTTTAACATGTTATATTATGGTGTTTTTGGCAATATTTGCATATTTTAATGCTATGACGTGTCTCAGCAGGCTATTTTATGCTGTTTTGAGGTGTTTTTGGGACATGCTATATTTTGACATTTTTGCCATACTATAGCCTTGCTTTTTTGGTCATTTTTTTGATATGTTATAATATGGTGTTTTTGGAAATATTTGCATATTTTAATGCTATGGCGTGTCTCAGCAGGTTATTTTATGCTGTTTTGAGGTGTTTTCAGGTGTTTTTGGGACATGCTATATTTTGACATTTTTGCCATACTATAGCCTTGCTTCTTTAGTCATTTTTTTGACATGTCATAATATGGTGTTTTGGCAATAATTGCATATTTTAATGCTATGGCTAACTCAGCAGGGTTTTTATGCTGTTTCTAGGTGTTTTCAGCTGTTTTTGGGGCATGCTATATTTTGACATTTTTGCCATACTATAGCCTTGCTGTTTTGTTCATGTTTTTTTGACGTTATAATATGGTGTTTTTGGCAATATTTGCATATTGTAATGCTATGGCTTTTCTCAGCAGGCTATTTTATGCTGTTTTGAGGTGTTTTTAGCTGTTTTCGGGACATGTTATATTTTAACATTTTTGCCATACTATAGCCTTGCTTTTTTGGTTATTTTTTCAACATGCTATGTTATGATGTTTTGCATCGTTTTTGCACGTTTTAATGCTATGGCATGTCACAGCATGCTAATTTATGCTGTTTTGAGGTGTTTTTAGCTCTTTTTGGGACAAGTCAAATTTGGACATTTTTGCCATACTATAGCCTTGCTTTTTTGGTCATTTTTTTGATATGTTATAATATGGTGTTTTTGGAAATATTTGCATATTTTAATGCTATGGCGTGTCTCAGCAGGTTATTTTATGCTGTTTTGAGGTGTTTTTGGGACATGCTATATTTTGACATTTTTGCCATACTATAGCCTTGCTTCTTTAGTCATTTTTTTGACATGTCATAATATGGTGTTTTGGCAATAATTGCATATTTTAATGCTATGGCTAACTCAGCAGGGTTTTTATGCTGTTTCTAGGTGTTTTCAGCTGTTTTTGGGGCATGCTATATTTTGACATTTTTGCCATACTATAGCCTTGCTTGTTTTGTTCATGTTTTGTTGACGTTATAATATCGTGTTTTTGGCAATATTTGCATATTGTAATGCTATGGCTTTTCTCAGCAGGCTATTTTATGCTGTTTTGAGGTGTTTTTAGCTGTTTTCGGGACATGTTATATTTTAACATTTTTGCCATACTATAGCCTTGCTTTTTTGGTTATTTTTTCAACATGCTATGTTATGATGTTTTGCATCGTTTTTGCACGTTTTAATGCAATGGCATGTCACAGCATGCTAATTTATGCTGTTTTGAGGTGTTTTTAGCTCTTTTTGGGACAAGTCAAATTTGGACATTTTTGCCATACTATAGCCATGCTTCTTTGGTCATTTTTTTGACATGTCATAATAAGGTGTTTTTGGCAATATTTGCATATTTTAATGCTATGGCGTGTCTCAGCATGCTATTTTATACTGTTTTGAGGTGTTTTCAGCTGTTTTGGGACATGCTATGTTTGGACATTTTTGCCATACTATAGCCTTGCTTTTTTGGTCATTTTTTTGACATGTTATAATATGGTGTTTTTGGCAATATTTGCATATTTTAATGCTATGGCATGTCTCAGCACGCTATTTTATGCTGTTTTGAGGTGTTTTTAGCTGTTTTTGGGACATGTCAAATTTTACATTTTTGCCATACTATAGCCTTGCTTCTTTGGTCATTTTTTCGACACTCCATATTATGGTGTTTTGGGCGCTATTTGCATGTTTTATTGCTATGGCGTGTCTCAGCAGGCTGTTTTATGCTGTTTTGAAGTGTTTTCAGCTGTTTTGGGGACATGTTAAATTTGGACATTTTTGCCATACTATAGCCTTGCTGTTTTGGTCATTTTATTTTTTACATGTTATAATATGGTGTTTTTGGCAATATTTGCATATTTTAATTCTATGGCTTATCTCAGCAGGCTATTTTATGCTGTTTTGAAGTGTTTTCAGCTGTTTTGGGGACATGTTAAATTTGGACATTTTTGCCATACTATAGCCTTGCTTATTTGGTATTTTTTTTGACATGTTATAGTAAGGTGTTTCTGGCGCTATTTGCATGTTTTATTGCTATGGCGTGTCTCAGCAGGCTGTTTTATGCTGTTTTGAGGTGTTTTTAGCTGTTTTTGGGACGTGTCAAATTTGGACATTTTTGCCATACTATAGCCTTGCTGTTTTCATCATTTTTTTGACATGTTATAATATGGTGTTTTTGGCAATATTTGCATATTTTAATGCTATGGCGTGTCTCAGCAGGCTATTTTATGCTGTTTTGAGGTGTTTTTAGCTGTTTTTGGGACATGTCAAATTTGGACATTTTTGCCATACTATAGCCTTGACTTTTGGTCATTTTCTTTTTACATGTTATAATATGGTGTTTTTGGAAATATTTTAATATATTGATGCTATGGCGTGTCTCAGCATGCTATTTTATGCTGTTTTGAGGTGTTTTCAGCTGTTTTTGGGACATGTCAAATTTGGACATTTTTGCCATACTATAGCCTTGCTGTTTTCGTCATTTTTTTTACATGTTATACTATGGTGTTTTGGCGCTATTTGCATGTTTTATTGCTATGGCGTGTCTCAGCAGGCTGTTTTATGCTGTTTTGAGGTGTTTTTAGCTGTTTTTGGGACATGTCAAATTTGGACATTTTTGCCATACTATAGCCTTGCTTTTTTGGTCATTTTTTTTGACATGTTATAATATGGTGTTTTTGGCAATATTTGCATATTTTAATGCTATGGCGTGTCTGAGCAGGCGATTTTATGCTGTTTTGAGGTGTTTTCAGCTGTTTTTGAGACATGTCAAATTTTGACATTTTTGCTATACTATAGCCTTGCTGTTTTGGTCATTTTTTTTACATGTTATAATACGGTGTTTTTGGCAATATTTGCATATTTTAATGCTATGGCTTCCCTCAGCAGGCGATTTTATGCTGTTTTGAGGTGTTTTTAGCTGTTTTTGGGACATGTCAACTTTGGACATTTTTGCCATACTATAGCCTTGACTTTTGGTCATTTTCTTTTTACATGATATAATATGGTGTTTTTGGAAATATTTTCATATATTGATGCTATGGCGTGTCTCAGCATGCTGTTTTATGCTGTTTTGAAGTGTTTTCAGCTGTTTTTGGGACATGTCAGATTTTGACATTTTTGCCATACTATAGCCTTGCTTCTTTGGTCATTTTTTCGACACTCCATATTATGGTGTTTTGGGCGCTATTTGCACATTTTATTGCTATGGCATGTCTCAGCATGCTATTTTATGCTGTTTTGAGGTGTTTTTAGCTGTTTTTGGGACATGCTATATTTGGACATTTTTGCCATACTATAGCCTTGCTGTTTTGGTCATTTTTTTTTACATGTTATAATATGTTGTTTTTGGCAATATTTGCATATTTTAATGCTATGGCGTTTCTCAGCAGGCTATTTTATGCTGTTTTGAAGTGTTTTCAGCTGTTTTTGGGACATGTTAAATTTGGACATTTTTGCCATACTATAGCCTTGCTTCTTTGGTCATTTTTTCGACACTCCATATTATGGTGTTTTGGGCGCTATTTGCATGTTTTATTGCTATGGCGTGTCTCAGCAGGCTGTTTTATGGTGTTTTGAGGTGTTTTTAGCTGTTTTTGGGACGTGTCAAATTTGGACATTTTTGCCATACTATAGCCTTGCTGTTTTCATCATTTTTTTGACACTCCATATTATGGTGTTTTTGGCAATATTTGCATATTTTAATGCTATGGCGTGTCTCAGCAGGCGATTTTATGCCGTTTTGAGGTCTTTTTAGCTGTTTTTGGGACATGTCAAATTTGGACATTTTTGCCATACTATAGCCTTGCTGTTTTCGTCATTTTTTTGACATGTTATAATATGGTGTTTTTGGCAATATTTGCATATTTTTATACTATGGCTAACTCAGCAGGGTTTTTTATGCTGTTTTGAGGTATTTTGACCTGTTTTGGGACATGTCAAATTTGGACATTTTTGCCATACTATAGCCTTGACTTTTGGTCATTGTCTTTTTACATGTTATAATATGGTGTTTTTGGAAATATTTTCATATATTGATGCTATGGCGTGTCTCAGCATGCTGTTTTATGCTGTTTTGAAGTGTTTTCAGCTGTTTTTGGGACATGTCAGATTTTGACATTTTTGCCATACTATAGCCTTGCTTCTTTGGTCATTTTTTCTACACTCCATATTATGGTGTTTTGGACGCTATTTGCATGTTTTATTGCTATGGCGTGTCTCAGCAGGCGATTTTATGGTGTTTTGAGGTGTTTTTAGCTGTTTTTGGGACGTGTCAAATTTGGACATTTTTGCCATATTATAGCCTTGCTGTTTTCATCATTTTTTTGACATGTTATAATATGGTGTTTTTGGCAATATTCACATATTTTAATGCTATGGAGTGTCTCAGCAGGCTATTTTATGCTGTTTTGAAGTGTTTACAGCTGTTTTTGGGACATGTTAAATTTGGACATTTTTGCCATACTATAGCCTTGTTTCTTTGGTCATTTTTTCGACACTCCATATCATGGTGTTTTGCGCGCTATTTGCATGTTTTATTGCTATGGCGTGTCTCAGCAGGCTATTTTATGTTGTTTTGAGGTGTTTTTAGCTGTTTTTGTGACATGTCAGATTTTCACATTTTTGCCACACTATAGCCTTGCTTCTTTGGTCATTTTTTCGACACTCCATATTATGGTGTTTTGGGCAATATTTGCATGTTTTAATTTTTGCTATACTATAGCCTTGCTGTTTTCGGCTTTTTTTTTGACGTTATAATATGGTGTTTTTGGCAATATTTGCATATTTTAATGCTATGGCTTGTCTGAGTAGGCTATTCTATGCTGTTTTGAGGTGTTTTTTGCTCTTTTTGGGACATGTTAAATTTTGACATTTTTGCCATGCTTTAGCCTTGCTGTTTTGGTCATTTTTTTGACATGTTATAATACGGTGTTTTGGGCAATATTTGCATATATTAATGCGATGGCGTTGTCTCAGCATGCTATTTTGTGCTGTTTTGAGGTGTTTTCAGCTGTTTTGGGACATGCTTTATTTTGACATTTTGCCATACTATAGCCTTGCTTTTTTGGTCATTTTTTAACATGTTATATCATGGTGTTTTTGGCAATATTTGCATATATTAATGCAATGGCATGTCTCAGCAGGCTATTTTATACTGTTTTGAGATGTTTTCAGCTGTTTTTGGGACATGCTTTATTTTGACATTTTTGCTATACTATAGCCTTGCTGTTTTCATCATTTTTTTGACATGTTTAATATGGTGTTTTTGGCAATATTTGCATATTTTAATGCTATGGCGTGTCTCAGCAGGCGATTTTATGCTGTTTTGAGGTGTTTTTAGCTGTTTTTGGGACATGTCAGATTTTGACATTTTTGCCACACTATAGCCTTGCTTCTTTGGTCATTTTTTTACATGTTATAATAAGGGTTTTTTTGGCAATTTTTGCACATTTTTATGCTATGACTTCCCTCAGCAGGCTATTTTATGCTGTTTTGAGGTGTTTTTAGCTGTTTTGGGGGCATGTTAAATATCTACATTTTTGCCATACTATAGCCTTGCTTCTTTGGTCATTTTTTCTACACTCCATATTATGGTGTTTTGGGCGCTATTTGCATGTTTTATTGCTATGGCGTGTCTCAGCAGGCTGTTTTATGCTGTTTTGAGGTGTTTTTAGCTGTTTTTGGGACGTGTCAAATTTGGACATTTTTGCCATACTATAGCCTTGACTTTTGGTCATTGTCTTTTTACATGTTATAATATGGTGTTTTTGGAAATATTTTCATATATTGATGCTATGGCGTGTCTCAGCATGCTGTTTTATGCTGTTTTGAAGTGTTTTCAGCTGTTTTTGGGACATGTCAGATTTTGACATTTTTGCCATACTATAGCCTTGCTTCTTTGGTCATTTTTTCTACACTCCATATTATGGTGTTTTGGGCTTATTTGCACGTTTTAATGCTATGGCATGTCTCAGCAGGCTATTTTATGCTGTTTTGAGGTGTTTTTAGCTGTTTTTGGGACATGTCAAATTTGGACATTTTTGCCATACTATAGCCTTGCTGTTTTGGTCATTTTTTTGACATGTTATAATATGGTGTTTTTGGCAATATTTGCATATTTTAATGCTATGGCTTCCCTCAGCAGGCTATTTTATGCTGTTTTGAGGTGTTTTTAGCTGTTTTTGGGACATGTTAAATTTGGACATTTTTGCCATACTATAGCCTTGCTTCTTTGGTCATTTTTTCGACACTCCATATTATGGTGTTTTGGACGCTATTTGCATGTTTTATTGCTATGGCGTGTCTCAGCAGGCTGTTTTATGGTGTTTTGAGGTGTTTTTAGCTGTTTTTGGGAAGTGTCAAATTTGGACATTTTGCCATACTATAGCCTTGCTGTTTTCATCATTTTTGACATGTTATATTATGGTGTTTTTGGCAATATTTGCATATTTTAATGCTATGGCGTGTCTCAGCAGGCGATTTTATGCTGTTTTGAGGTCTTTTAGCTGTTTTTGGGACATGTCAAATTTTGACATTTTGCCATACTATAGCCTTGCTGTTTTGGTCATTTTTTGACATGTTATAATGCGGTGTTTTTGGCAATTTTTGCATATTTTAATGCTATGGCTTACCTCAGCAGGCTATTTTATGCTGTTTTGAGGTGTTTTTAGCTGTTTTTGGGACGTGTCAAATTTGACATTTTTGCCATACTATAGCCTTGACTTTTGGTCATTGTCTTTTTACATGTTATAATATGGTGTTTTTGGAAATATTTTCATATATTGATGCTATGGCGTGTCTCAGCATGCTGTTTTATGCTGTTTTGAAGTGTTTTCAGCTGTTTTTGGGACATGTCAGATTTTGACATTTTTGCCATACTATAGCCTTGCTTCTTTGGTCATTTTTTCTACACTCCATATTATGGTGTTTTGGACGCTATTTGCATGTTTTATTGCTATGGCGTGTCTCAGCAGGCGATTTTATGGTGTTTTGAGGTGTTTTTAGCTGTTTTTGGGACATGTCAAATTTGGACATTTTTGCCATATTATAGCCTTGCTGTTTTCATCATTTTTTTGACATGTTATAATATGGTGTTTTTGGCAATATTCACATATTTTAATGCTATGGAGTGTCTCAGCAGGCTATTTTATGCTGTTTTGAAGTGTTTTCAGCTGTTTTTGGGACATGTTAAATTTGGACATTTTTGCCATACTATAGCCTTGTTTCTTTGGTCATTTTTTCGACACTCCATATCATGGTGTTTTGCGCGCTATTTGCATGTTTTATTGCTATGGCGTGTCTCAGCAGGCTATTTTATGTTGTTTTGAGGTGTTTTTAGCTGTTTTTGTGACATGTCAGATTTTCACATTTTTGCCACACTATAGCCTTGCTTCTTTGGTCATTTTTTCGACACTCCATATTATGGTGTTTTGGGCAATATTTGCATGTTTTAATTTTTGCTATACTATAGCCTTGCTGTTTTCGGCTTTTTTTTTGACGTTATAATATGGTGTTTTTGGCAATATTTGCATATTTTAATGCTATGGCTTGTCTGAGTAGGCTATTCTATGCTGTTTTGAGGTGTTTTTTGCTCTTTTTGGGACATGTTAAATTTTGACATTTTTGCCATGCTTTAGCCTTGCTGTTTTGGTCATTTTTTTGACATGTTATAATACGGTGTTTTGGGCAATATTTGCATATATTAATGCGATGGCGTGTCTCAGCATGCTATTTTGTGCTGTTTTGAGGTGTTTTCAGCTGTTTTTGGGACATGCTTTATTTTGACATTTTTGCCATACTATAGCCTTGCTTTTTTGGTCATTTTTTTAACATGTTATAATACGGTGTTTTTGGCAATATTTGCATATATTAATGCAATGGCATGTCTCAGCAGGCTATTTTATACTGTTTTGAGATGTTTTCAGCTGTTTTTGGGACATGCTATATTTTGACATTTTTGCTATACTATAGCCTTGCTGTTTTGGTCATTTTTTTTTACATGTTATAATATGGTGTTTTTGGCAATATTTGCATATTTTAATGCGATGGCATGTCTCAGCAGGCTATTTCATGCTGTTTTGAGGTGTTTTTAGCTGTTTTTGGGACATGTCAGATTTTGACATTTTTGCCACACTATAGCCTTGCTTCTTTGGTCATTTTTTCGACACTCCATATTATGGTGTTTTGGGCAATATTTGCATGTTTTAATGCTATGGCTTCCTTCAGCAGGCTATTTTATGCTGTTTTGAAGTGTTTTCAGCTGTTTTTGGGACATGTTAAATTTGGACATTTTTGCCATACTATAGCCTTGCTTCTTTGGTAATTTTTTCTACACTCCATATTATGGTGTTTTGGACGCTATTTGCATGTTTTATTGCTATGGCGTGTCTCAGCAGGCTGTTTTATGCTGTTTTGAGGTGTTTTTAGCTGTTTTTGGGACATGTCAAATTTGGACATTTTTGCCATACTATAGCCTTGACTTTTGGTCATTTTCTTTTTACATGTTATAATATGGTGTTTTTGGAAATATTTTCATATTTTAATGCTATGGCGTTTCTCAGCAGGCTATTTTATGCTGTTTTGAGATGTTTTCAGCTGTTTTTGGGACATGTCAAATTTTGACATTTTTGCCATACTATAGCCTTGCTTCTTTGGTCTTTCTTTCGACACTCCATATTATGGTGTTTTGGGCGCTATTTGCATGTTTTATTGCTATGGCGTGTCTCAGCAGGCTATTTTATGGTGTTTTGAGGTGTTTTTAGCTGTTTTTGGGACGTGTCAAATTTGGACATTTTTGCCATACTATAGCCTTGCTGTTTTCATCATTTTTTTGACATGTTATAATATGGTGTTTTTGGCAATATTCACATATTTTAATGCTATGGCGTGTCTCAGCAGGCTATTTTATGCTGTTTTGAAGTGTTTTCAGCTGTTTTTGGGACATGTTAAATTTGGACATTTTTGCCATACTATAGCCTTGCTTCTTTGGTCATTTTTTCGACACTCCATATTATGGTGTTTTGGGCGCTATTTGCATGTTTTATTGCTATGGCGTGTCTCAGCAGGCTGTTTTATACTGTTTTGAAGTGTTTTCAGCTGTTTTTGGGACATGCTATATTTTGACATTTTTGCCATACTATAGCCTTGCTGTTTTGGTCATTTTTTTGACATGTTATAATATGGTGTTTTTGGCAATATTTGCATATTTTAATGCTATGGCTTGTCTCAGTAGGCTATTTTATGCTGTTTTGAGGTGTTTTTTGCTCTTTTTGGGACATGTTAAATTTTGACATTTTTGCCATGCCTTGCTGTTTTGGTCATTTTTTTGACATGTTATAATACGGTGTTTTGGGCAATATTTGCATATATTAATGCGATGGCGTGTCTCAGCATGCTATTTTGTGCTGTTTTGAGGTGTTTTCAGCTGTTTTTGGGACATGCTTTATTTTGACATTTTTGCCATACTATAGCCTTGCTTTTTGGTCATTTTTTTGACATGTTATAATACGGTGTTTTTGGCAATATTTGCATATATTAATGCAATGGCATGTCTCAGCATGCTGTTTTATACTGTTTTGGGGTGTTTTCAGCTGTTTTTGGGACATGCTTTATTTTGACATTTTTGCCATACTATAGCCTTGCTGTTTTGGTTTTTTATTTGACATGTTATAATACGGTGTTTTTGGCAATATTTGTATATTTTAATGCTATGGCTAACTCAGCAGGGTTTTTTATGCTGTTTTGGGGTGTTTTAAGCTGTTTTTCGGACATGTCAAATTTGGACATTTTTGCCATACTATAGCCTTGCTGTTTTGGTCATTTTTTTGACATGTTATAATACGGTGTTTTTGGCAATATTTGCATATTTTAATGCTATAGCGTGTCTCAGCAGGCTATTTTATGCTGTTTTGAAGTGTTTTCAGCTGTTTTTGGGACATGTTAAATTTGGACATTTTTGCCATACTATAGCCTTGCTTCTTTGGTCATTTTTTCGACACTCCATATTGTGTCGTTTGGGCGCTATTTGCATGTTTTATTGCTATGGCGTGTCTCAGCAGGCTGTTTTATGCTGTTTTGAGGTGTTTTAAGCTCTTTTTGGGACATGTCAAATTTGGACATTTTTGCCATACTATAGCCTTGCTGTTTTCATCATTTTTTTGACATGTTATAATATGGTGTTTTTGGCAATATTTGCATATTTTAATGCTATGACGTGTCTCAGCAGGCTATTTTATGCTGTTTTGAGGTGTTTTCAGCTGTTTTTGGGACATGTCAGATTTTGACATTTTTGCCACACTATAGCCTTGCTTCTTTGGTCATTTTTTCGACACTCCATATTATGGTGTTTTGGGCAATATTTGCATGTTTTAATGCTATGGCTTCCTTCAGCAGGCTATTTTATGCTGTTTTGAAGTGTTTTCAGCTGTTTTTGGGACATGTTCAATTTGGACATTTTTGCCATACTATAGCCTTGCTTCTTTGGTAATTTTTTCTACACTCCATATTATGGTGTTTTGGACGCTATTTGCATGTTTTATTGCTATGGCGTGTCACAGCAGGCTGTTTTATGCTGTTTTGAGGTGTTTTTAGCTGTTTTTGGGACGTGTCAAATTTGGACATTTTTGCCATACTATAGCCTTGACTTTTGGTCATTGTCTTTTTACATGTTATAATATGGTGTTTTTGGAAATATTTTCATATATTGATGCTATGGCGTGTCTCAGCATGCTGTTTTATGCTGTTTTGAAGTGTTTTCAGCTGTTTTTGGGACATGTCAGATTTTGACATTTTTGCCATACTATAGCCTTGCTTCTTTGGTCATTTTTTCGACACTCCATATTATGGTGTTTTGGACGCTATTTGCATGTTTTATTGCTATGGCGTGTCTCAGCAGGCTATTTTATGGTGTTTTGAGGTGTTTTTAGCTGTTTTTGGGACGTGTCAAATTTGGACATTTTTGCCATACTATAGCCTTGCTGTTTTCATCATTTTTTTGACATGTTATAATATGGTGTTTTTGGCAATATTCACATATTTTAATGCTATGGCGTGTCTCAGCAGGCTATTTTATGCTGTTTTGAAGTGTTTTCAGCTGTTTTTGGGACATGTTAAATTTGGACATTTTTGCCATACTATAGCCTTGCTTCTTTGGTCATTTTTCCTACACTCCATATTATGGTGTTTTGGACACTATTTGCATGTTTTATTGCTATGGCGTGTCTCAGCAGGCTATTTTATGCTGTTTTGAGGTGTTTTTAGCTGTTTTTGTGACATGCTATATTTTGAAATTTTTGCTATACTATAGCCTTGCTGTTTTCGGCTTTTTTTTTGACGTTATAATACGGTGTTTTTGGCAATATTTGCATATTTTAATGCTATGGCTTGTCTGAGTAGGCTATTTTATGCTGTTTTGAGGTGTTTTTTGCTCTTTTTGGGACATGTTAAATTTTGACATTTTTGCCATGCCTTGCTGTTTTCGTCATTTTTTTTGACATGTTATAATTTGGTGTTTTTGGCAATATTTGCATACTTTAATGCGATGGGGTGTCTCAGCATGCTATTTTGTGCTGTTTTGAGGTGTTTTCAGCTGTTTTTGGGACATGCTTTATTTTGACATTTTTGCCATACTATAGCCTTGCTTTTTTGGTCATTTTTTTAACATGTTATAATACGGTGTTTTTGGCAATATTTGCATATATTAATGCAATGGCATGTCTCAGCAGGCTATTTTATACTGTTTTGAGATGTTTTCAGCTGTTTTTGGGACATGCTTTATTTTGACATTTTTGCTATACTATAGCCTTGCTGTTTTGGTTTTTTATTTGATATGTTATAATACAGTGTTTTTGGCAATATTTTTATATTTTAATGCTTTGGCTAACTCAGCAGGGTTTTTTATGCTGTTTTGGGGTGTTTTAAGCTGTTTTTCGGACATGTCAAATTTGGATATTTTTGCCATACTATAGCCTTGCTGTTTTGGTCATTTTTTTGACATGTTATAATACGGTGTTTTTGGCAATATTTGCATATTTTAATGCTATAGCGTGTCTCAGCAGGCTATTTTATGCTGTTTTGAAGTGTTTTCAGCTGTTTTTGGGACATGTTAAATTTGGACATTTTTGCCATACTATAGCCTTGCTTCTTTGGTCATTTTTTCGACACTCCATATTGTGTCGTTTGGGCGCTATTTGCATGTTTTATTGCTATGGCGTGTCTCAGCAGGCTGTTTTATGCTGTTTTGAGGTGTTTTAAGCTCTTTTTGGGACATGTCAAATTTGGACATTTTTGCCATACTATAGCCTTGCTGTTTTCATCATTTTTTTGACATGTTATAATATGGTGTTTTTGGCAATATTTGCATATTTTAATGCTATGACGTGTCTCAGCAGGCTATTTTATGCTGTTTTGAGGTGTTTTCAGCTGTTTTTGGGACATGTCAAATTTGGGCATTTTTGTCATACTATAACCTTGCTGTTTTCATCATTTTTTTGACATGTTATAATATGGTGTTTTTGGCAATATTTGCATATTTTAATGCTATGACGTGTCTCAGCAGGCTATTTTATGCTGTTTTGAGGTGTTTTTAGCTGTTTTTGGGACATGTCAAATTTGGGCATTTTTGTCATACTATAGCCTTGCTGTTTTGGTCATTTTTTTGACATGTTATAATATGGTGTTTTTGGCAATATTTGCATATTTTAATGCTATGGCGTGTCTCAGCAGGCTATTTTATGCTGTTTTGAGGTGTTTTTAGCTGTTTTTTGGACATGTCAAATTTGAGCCGTTGAAAAAATCACCAAAAATCTCATACTATAGTCTGGCAAAAAATCTCCAATTTTGACATGTCCTAAAAATGACTGAAAACTGCTTTACATACTATAATATGGTGTTGCAACCCACAGATGTGAAGTCTATGGACAAAGGGAAGCAACACAATGCAGTGGTTTTGAGCAGGTGGGAAAGCAGTTTATTACTCAGCACAGGCATGTATGAATGAACTTGCCCAGCACCACAGGGCAATATGCACACAAACAAACAAAGGGAGAGGGCGTCGGGCGGAGGCAAAACAATAAACTAAATAAGGAACCCGTTAAGCGTACCCAAATGTATCCCACAGACTACTACAACTTTTTATTCATTGCCAAAAACACACACACCACAACCACCCCTAAAGCCTAGTGTGCCAGACATTTGGTTGCCTATGTGTGGTGTGACAACATACAATAATAACAGCTAATCTAGAGCCCAGCTCCCTCATACACGAGTTAACAGTTACAAGTTTACATTACTCACGCCAGCACAATATTAAGGCGAACTGCCCATGGGTAACCAGAATCACATGACTGGAGGAAGCGCTCATTGAAAGGAAGGAAGGCGGGACCACTGGCACCACCCAATTAGTTGGAAGGACGGCTTGTCGCAGGAGGAGGAGAACAAGCTACAGGCAGAGGAACAACCCAGGGTACTGAAGGAAGGAATCCGCCATGACATGGCTAACCTCCGTTGAAGTCATCAGTCATGCGATCTGAAAAGCTAGGCCGCCAAAACCCCCATACACACAACAACCAAATCAACACTGGCATCTGTAACACATGGCAAAAAATTGCCGATTTTGAAATGACACACGCCATAGCAAAGCATGTTGAAAACGGGCCAAAAAAGGCCAAAAAGTCATAATATACCATGTTGAAAAAATGACCAGAAATTGCTTATTATAGCTCACAAAGACGTGCAATAGTATAACATGTTGAAAATAGGGCCAAAAAAAGGCCATAAAGTCATATTATAGCATATTGAAAAAATGACCAAAAATGGAAAAAAATCTCAAATTTTGACATGTCCCAAAAATGGCTGAAAACTGCTTTTTATACCTCATAGTGACGCGCTATAGCGTAGCATGTTGAAAAAACTGGCCAAAAAAGGCCAAAAAGTCAAAAAATAGCATGTTGAAAAAATGACCAACAATCGCATATGGCAAAAAATCTCCAATTTTGACATGTCCCAAGAATGGCTGGGAACCACCTGTCATAACTCATAGAAATGCGCAGTAGCATAGCATGTTGAAAATAGGGCCAAAAAAGCCCAAAGAGTCATATAATAGCATGTTTAAAAAATGACCAAAAATCGCATACTATAGTATGGCAAAAAATCTCAAATTTTGTCATGTCCCAATAATAGCTGAAAACCACTTTTTATAGCTCATACAGATGCGCCATAGCACAGCATGTTGAAAAAGGGCAAAAAAGGCCAAAAGTCATAATGTATTATGATGAAAAAAATGACCAAACATCACAAACTATATTATGCCAAAAAAATCTCTAATTTTAACATGTCCCAAAAATGGCTTTAAATGACATATTATTCCTTGTAGGGATGTGTCATTTAAACATACAAAGTGGAAAAAGGCCAAATAAGTCCAAAAACAATTTTGACATGTCCTAGAAATGGCTATAAACTGCTTATTATAACTCATAGCAGCATGCCTTTGTATAGTATGTTGAAAAAAGTGCCCAAAAAAGCCCAAAAAGTCATAATATAGCATGTTGAAAAAATGAACAAAAAAATCGCATACTATAGTACAGCAAAAAATCTCATGACATGTCCCAAAAATGGCTGAAAACCACTTATTATAGCTCATGGAGACACATGAAAAAGGGCCATAAAAAGGCCAAAAAGTCAAAAAATAGCATGTTGACAAAATGAAAAAAAAAAATCCTGTACTATAGTATGGCAAAAAGTCTCAAATTTTGGCATTTCCTAAAAATGGCTATAAACTGCTTATTATAACTCCCAGAGGCACGCCTTTGCATATTATGTTGAAAAAAGGGCCAAAAATCGCATGGCAAAAAATCTCAAATTTTTTGAAAAATGGCTGAAAACTGCTTGTTATAGCTCAAAGAGACGCACAATGGCATAGTATGTTGAAAAAAGTGCCCAAAAAAGCCCAAAAAGTCATAATATAGCATGTTGAAAAATGAGCATAAATCGCATACTATACTATGGCAAAAAAATGTCAAACTTTGGCATGTCTCAAAAATGGCTGAAAACCGCTTATTATAGCTCAGAGAGATGTCCCATAGCATAGCTTGATGAAAAAAGGGCCAAAAAAGGGCCAAAAAGTCAAAAAATAGCATGTTGAAAAAATGACCAACAATCGCATACTATAGTATGGCAAAAAATCTCCAATTTTGACATGTCCCAAAAATGGCTGAAAACTGCTTATTATACCTCATATAGATGTGCAATAGCATAGCATGTTGAAAAAACGACCAAAACTGGCCAAAAAGTCATATTATAGCATATTGAAAAAATGACCAAAAATTGCATACTATAGTATGGCAAAAAATCTCAAATTTTGGCATGTCCCAATAATAGCTGAAAATCACTTTTTATAGCTCATACAGATGGGGCAAAAAAGGCCAAAAGTCATAATGTATTATGATGAAAAAAATGACCAAACATCACAAACTATATTATGCCAAAAAATCTCTAATTTTAACATGTCCCAAAAATGGCTTTAAATGACACATTATTCCTTGTAGGGATGTGTCATTTAAACATACAAAGTGGAAAAAGGCCAAATAAGTCCAAAAACAATTTTGACATGTCCTAGAAATGGCTATAAACTGCTTATTATAACTCATAGCAGCATGCCTTTGTATAGTATGTTGAAAAAAGTGCCCAAAAAAGCCCAAAAAGTCATAATATAGCATGTTGAAAAAATGAACGAAAAAATCGCATACTATAGTACAGCAAAAAATCTCCAATTTTGGCATGTCCCAAAAATGGCTGAAAACCACTTATTATAGCTCATGGAGACACGCTGTGGCATAGCATGTTGAAAAAGGGCCATAAAAAGGCCAAAAAGTCATAATATAGCATGTTGACAAAATGAAGAAAAATCGCTTACTATAGTATGGAAAAAAATCTCAAATTTTGGCATGTCCCAAAAATGGCTGAAAAAAGGGCCAAAATAAGGTCAAAAAGTCATAATGTATCCCAAAAATGACTGAAAAACACTTATAATACCTCAGAGAGATGAGCCATAGCATAGCATGTTGAAAAAAGGGCAAAAAAAGGCCAAAAAGTCATAATATAGCATGTTGAAAAAATGAACGAAAAAAACGCATACTACAGTATGGCAAAAAATCTCAAATTTTGGCATGTCCCAAAAATGGCTGAAAACCACTTATTATACTTCATAGAGATGTGCCATAGCATAGCATGATGAAAAAAGTAAAGAAACTATTGTATGTCAAAAAATCACAAATTTTGAAATTTTTCCCAAAAATGGTGGAAAACTGCTTTTTATAGCTCATAGAGACGCACAATGGCATAGAATGATGAAAAGGGGCCAAAAATAGGCCAAAAGTCAAAAAATAGAATATTGAAAAAATGACCAACAATCATATACTATAGTATGGCAAAAAATCTCAAATTTTAGCAAGTCCCAAAAATGGCTGAAAACCGCTTATTATAGCTCGTGGACACGTGCCATGGCATAGCATGTTTAAAAAGGGCCATAAAAAGGCCAAAAGTCAAAAAATATCATGTTGACAAAATGAAAAAGAATCCCATACTATAGTATGGCAAAAAAAACCCTCAAATTTTGGCATGTCCCAGTAATAGCTAAAAACAACTTTTTATAGTTCATAAAGATGTGCCATAGCATAGCATGTTGAAAAAGGGGCCAAAAAAGGCCAAAAAGTCAAAAAATAGCATGTTGACAAAATGAACAAAAATCGCATACTATAGTATGGCAAAAAATCTCAAATTTTGACATGTCCCAAAAATGGCTGAAAACTGCTTATTATAGCTCGTGGACACGCGCCTTGGCATAGCATGTTTAAAAAGGGCCATAAAAAGGCCAAAAGTCAAAAAATATCATGTTGACAAAATGAAAAAGAATCCCATACTATAGTATGGAATTTCAAATTTTGAAATGTCCTAGAAATGTCTAAAAAACTCCTTATTATAGCTCATAGAGACGCACAATAGCATAGCATGTTAAAAACAGGGACAAAAAAGCAAAAAATAGCATATTGAAAAAATGACCAAAAATCGCATACATAGTATGGAAAAAGTCTCAAATTTTGACATGTCCTAGAAATGGCTGGAAACCGCTTGTCATAACTCATAGAAACGCGCCATAGCATAGCATATTGAAAAAAGGGCCAAAAAGACCCAAAAAGTCAGAATATAGCAAGTTTAAAAAATGACCAAAAACTGCATACCATATGCCATATAGTATGGCAAAAAATCTCAAATTGTGGCATGTTCCAAAAATGGCTCAAAACTGCTTATTATAGCTCATGGAGACGCGCCGTGGCATAGCTTAATGAAAAAAGGGCCAAAAAAGGCCAAAATTTCACAATATAGCATGTTGAAAAATGAGCATAAATCGCATACTATACTATGGCAAAAAAATGTCAAACTTTGGCATGTCTCAAAAATGGCTGAAAACCGCTTATTATAGCTCAGAGAGATGTCCCATAGCATAGCTTGATGAAAAAAGGGCCAAAAAAGGGCCAAAAAGTGAAAAAATAGCAAGTTTAAAAAATGACCAACAATCACATACTGTACTAAAGCAAAAAAAGTCAAACTTTGGCATGTCCCAAAAATGGCTGAAAACTGCTTATTATAGCTCATGGAGACGTGCCATGGCATAGCATGTTGAAAAAGGCGCCGAAAATAAGGCCAAAAAGTCATAATATATTATGTTTAAAAAATGACCAAAAACTGCATACTATAGTATGGCAAAAATTCTCCAATTTTGACATGTCCCAAAAATGACTAACTTCTTATTATACCTCATAGAGATGTGCAATAGCATAGCATGTTGAAAAAAATGACGAAAAAAGGTCAAAATGTCATAATGTAGCATATTGGAAAAAAAAATCGCATACTATAGTATGACAAAATAATCTCAAAATTTAACATGTCTCAAGAAAGGCTGAAAAACCACTTGTCATAACTCATAGAAACACGCCACAGCATAGCATATTCAAAAAAAGGGCCAAAAAAGGCCAACTAGTCAGATTATAGCATGTTTAAAAAATGGCCAAAAATCGCATACTATAGTATAGCATAAAATCTCCAATTTTGACATGTCCTAAAAATGGCTGGAAACCGCTTATTATACCTCATAGAGGCACGGCTTTTCATGGGATTTTGAAGAAAGGGCCAAAAAAGGCCAAAAAAATCAGAATATTGCATGTTGAGAAACTGACCAAAAATCGCATACTATAGTATGGGGAAAAAATCTCAAATTTTGACATGTCCAAAAATGGCTGAAAACTGCTTATTATATCTCACAGAGACGCACAAAACCATAGCATACTTAAAAAAGGGCCAAAAAAAGCCCAAAATTTCCCAATATAGCATGTTGACAAAATGACCAAACATCGCATACTATAGTATGGCAAAAAAAATCAAACTTTGGTATATCCCAAAAATGACTGAAAACCGCTCAATATAGCTCATAGAGATGCGCCATAGCATGACATGATGAAAAAGGGGCCATGAAAAGGCCAAAAAGTCATAATATAGCATGTTGAAAAAATGACCAAAAATCGCATACTATAGTAAGGAAAAAAATCTCTTATTTTGACATGTCCCAAAAATGGCAATATAAACTTCCAAGGCCTTGGCGGTCCGATCCTCGGCTGCAGAAGCTAGCTCTGGGTACGTGGAATGTCACCTCTCTGGTGGGGAAGGAGCCTGAGCTGGTGCGCGAGGTTGAGAACTTCTGACTAGATATAGTGGCTCACCTCGACGCACGGCTCGGGCTCTGGAACCAGTCTTCTCGAGAGGGGATGGACTCTCTTCCACTCTGGAGTTGCCACTGGTGAGAGGCGCCGGGCAGGGGTGGCAATACTTATTGCCCTCTGCTCGGTGCCTGTAATGCTGGAGTTTACCCCGGTGAATGAGAGGGTAGCCTCCCTCCGCCTTCGGGTTGGGGGACGGATCCTGACTGTTGTTTGTGCCTATGGTCTAAACAGCAGTTCAGAGTATCCACCCTTTCTGAAGTCCTTAGAGGGGGTGCTGGAGAGTGCTCCTTCTGGGGACTCCTGTTTCTGGTTGGGGACTTCAACGCCACGTTCAACGCGAACGATAGTGAGACCTGAGGGG
This sequence comes from Plectropomus leopardus, assembly GCF_026936395.1. Classification (NCBI taxonomy): domain Eukaryota; kingdom Metazoa; phylum Chordata; class Actinopteri; order Perciformes; family Serranidae; genus Plectropomus; species Plectropomus leopardus. The sequence goes on from NC_142185.1 coordinate 7,867,422, forward strand.
CGGATCGGGAGGAATGGCCCCTGGGATCTGAACCGAAGGCTGTTTTGTCATTGGACTTCTGTGTCGCCACAGATTGTCCATAACGAACACCATACAGCTCAAGCATATTCAAGGGTGTCCATATGCGACATGGCATCAGGATACCCTAGGCCGCAGTTCAATGATCGACTTTTGTAGTCGATTGCTGGACTGCAGCCGTATGTCTTGGAGCGCTGGTGAAGAGAGAGGGTCGAGCTGTCAACCGACCACCACCAGGTGGTGAGTTGGCTCATGGCGGTGGGGAGGACGCTGTCAGACCTGGCAGACCCAAACGCATTGTGAGGGTCTGCTGGGAACGCCTGGCAAGTCTCCCGTCAGAAAAAGTCAACTCCCACCTCCGGGAGAGCTTCACCATGTCCCGGGGGAGGCCGGGACATTGAGTCCGAGTGGGCCGTGGTTCTGCGTGCCTCCATTACTGAGGCGGCCGACCCGGTGCTGTGGCCGTAAGGTGGTCGGTGCCTGTCGGGCGGCAACACCAACCCGCTGGTGGACACCGCGGCAGGTGCCGCTGTTGATGAAGGAGTCCCATCGGGCCTTCTTGGCCTGTGGGACTCCGGAGGCAGCAGACAGGTACCGACAGGCCAAGTGGAGTGCGGCAGCGGCGGTCGCCGAGGCAAAAACCTGGGCGTGGGAGGAGTTCGGCAAGGCCATGGAAAACGACTTCTGGACGGCTTCGAAGAGGTTCTGAACCACCATCCAGCATCTCAGGAGGGGGAAGCGGTGCTCCGTCAACACTGTGTATGGTGGGGACGGGGCGCTGCTGAACCGACTCGGGACGCCAGGATCGGTGGAAGGCTCCTCATCTCTGGGGCTGAGGTTGGCCAAGATGGTCAAAGCTGCCTCGGTGGCAGGGCCCTGGGTGGACAGGTCCGCCCGAGTTCCTCAAGGCCCTGGATGTTGTGGGGCTGTCGTGGCTGACGCGACTCTGCAACATTAAGTGCGGACATCGGGGCAGTGCCCTTGGACTGGCAGGACTGGGGTGTGGTCCTCTTTAAGAAGGGGACCAGAAGGTGTGTTCCAACTACAGGGGGATCACACTCCTCAGCCTCCCTGGTAAGGTCTATTCGGGGGTACTAGAGAGGAGGGTCCGCTGGATAGTCGAACCCCGGATTCAGGAGGAGCAATGCGGTTTTTCGCCCCGGTCGTGGAATTGTGGACCAGCTCTGGACCCTTGGCAGGGTCCTTGAGGGTGCATGGGAGTTTGCCCAACCAGTCCACATGTGCTTTGTGGACTTGGAGAAGGCATTCGACCGTGTCCCTTGGGGAGTTCTGTGGGGGGTTCTGTGGGGAAAATGCTATAGTATATTCATTCATTCATTCATTTTCCGTAACTGCTTGTCCTCGTAAGGGTCGCAGGGGGGCTGGAGCCAATCACAGCTGTCATCAGGCGGAAGGCGGGTACACCCTGGACAGGTCGCCAGACTATTGCAGGGCCAACACATATAGACAGACAACCATACACGCTCACAGTCACACCTAAGGGCAATTTGGAGTCACCAATCAACCTGCATGTCTTTGGACTGTGGGAGGAAGCCGGAGACCCCACACACACAGAAGGGCACCCGTCCACGGACCGAACCCCGTTCCAACCGGGTTTCTTGCTGTGAGGCAACAGTGCTTATAGTATAGCGTGTCGAAAAATGTCAAATTTTAACATCTCCTAAAAATGGCTGAAAACTGCTTATCATAGCTCATCAAGATGCGCCATGGCATAGCATGTTGAAAAAAGGGCCAAAAATACCATAGTAGTATATCCAAAAATGTCTAATTTTAACGTCCTAAACATTGCTGAAAATGACATATTATAGCTTGTAGAGATACGTCATAGTATACAAAGTGGAAATAAAGGCCAAAAACGGCCAAGATTATCATAATTTAGCATGTCAATGGCTTAAAATGCCATAGTATAAGTATGTTGGAAAATGTGAAATTTTGACATGTCCTTAAAATGGCTGAAAACAACATATTGTAGCTTGTAGGGATGTGTTATAGTAGACAATGTGGAAATAACGTACAAAAAGGCCAAAAACTTAATTTAGCATGTTAAAAAAAAGGCAGAAAACGCCATGTCATGCCATGTCGAAAACATGTCTGGCGAAAAATGTCAAAATATGACATGTCCAAAAAACAGCTGAAAAACATATTAAATAGCCCGCCAAGACACGTCATAGCATTGAAAGTTGCAAAAGCCTCCAAAAAACACCATAATAACGCATATCGAAAAAATTACCAAAAATGCCGTTCCATAGTTGCTAAATATGGCATGTCCAAAAAACAGCTGAAATCCACATAAATTAGCGTGCCGAGACATGTCAAAACATTGAGTGTTGCATAAATGGCCAAAAATACCATAACACAGCATGTCGTAAAAAACGACCGACTTAAAACGCCATGCTATAGTATGTTCAAAATACGAGTCATGTTATTCTGTTGAACGCTGTGATTTATCTTATTATTCAATCATGGGAACAGCTTGCCATCTTCATCTGGAGTTACATATAGATGTATACGTGAGGTAAGAAACTATCTTCTGGTTGGCATATCATTTCAAAGTAACAACTAAATTAGGCCAGCTCTGAATAATTCAAATTAATCTTCTTAATCAAATATTATCTTGAAGCGCCTCCTAACTTTAAAGAAGAGATTTAAGGGGATTTCATGAGCTATCACCAATGACTGGTGACCTAATTCAGTTCTCTTTTAAAATCCACTTTACTTGTAGACCTACAGCAAATGTGTTCATGATTAGCTGGTAAAATCTTTACACATTCAGGCAATTTAGGACAGTTGTGCAAGTGTCCTAATTAGTGAACAACAAAATAATAACTTTACTTTTAATCAAGGCAACAGACTGCATATTATCCACTTCTGGCAGATAAACTGTCCAAAATTTATGACAAATAAATTAGTTATGAGTTCAAGGTTAAACAAAACTAACTCAAAGGTCTTGATTAACTGTGAAGGTAAACAGATGATGTGTAGTCTGACTTGCGGGATGTAGACTGTGTGAGGGCTGGGCAATATATCAATATTATATGTCTGTATTGTGATATGAGACTAGATATCGTCTAAGATTTGTGGATATTGTAACATCATAAGTGTTGTCTTGTCCTAGTTTTAACGGCTACATTACAGTACATTGATGTAATTTTCTGAACTGACCAGGCTGATCTAGCTGATTACATCGACATTACAAATGACGATATATAAAAATTCTCATTGTGTAAATATTTTGTGAAACTACCAATAGTCAGCTCTACAATATCATCACAACGTCTGCATCAAGGTTTTCTGTCAAAGATTGTGATTTTCTTGTGAATTTCTCCAAAGTCCTCAGTCCTACATATAAGCCTGCCTCTGGCTGTCTATTTTAAACACAGCTCTCCCCTTACACTATGTATACCATTTTCAAAATCCTTCTTCAAAACTGCTCCATGAAGAAGCGAAACAACCGCCAAGCTAGCAACCCACATGCTGAAAATGACAAGCACAAAATATCTGTAAATATATGTCTTTAAAGGTTTTTCGAGGTGTTTTCTTTTGTGGGGATTTTGCTGTTTTAATGCTGGGGCTGGCCTCACTATGTGCAGATGTTATATCAACTTCCTATCTTCACTGTTCTGCAAGGTCAAAGTCTGCAGCATTTCCTGTCTTCATGCTGCCTAGGACCGCTGTGATTGGTTCAAACAAATACAAACAACTCAGAACATTTTTTTGTTTGTTTGCGTTGGGGGTTTTTTGGCTTAGTGCAATAATAATGCTCACTTTAGCCACACCTTCCTACATCACTATCAAGGTGCTAAAATGAAGTGTGGAGAAAGGTCTGGCTCCTAGACTGAATATGAAAATGGAGAACATGAAAACCAAAACATCTTCATCGCCCCCTGGTGGCTGGCTTCAGTATCGGTCATAAACCCTACCCCCTTCATAGTGTGTGGGACATGAGCCAAACCAAGAACTCAGAAACCATCTTTAAATTCAACTGACATGTACTTTGTAATTTTAGGTAGTGCTTATCGCCCTGATGTTGCTTTAGTTTTCGTTTTTATGATAAGTTTGTTTTTTAATTTGTTATTGTGATGCTATAAACAATTACAGTTGATGCTTGCGTTCAATGACATGACATTCACAAGCTTGCGATTCCCACAGGTCTATGTGCAGGAACGATACCACAGAGATCAGTACTGCACAGACCATGGCTATGCGAGAGTAGATGATGTATGACCCAGGTGTGTTGAGGGGCTCTTGTTCCCACTGGGGACACTGATTTGTGGTTCAGTCAATGCCACCAGCAACATGTCATTGAGTAGGACATAAAACTGCTGGTCAGGGCTGCTGTGTGAAAACTATCACGGTCACAGTGCCATCAGAGGTCCCTGTGACCATTTGGTGTAGCAAATAAAAGATTTTAAGCCATTGTTCAGGCACATGTACTGTGCATCACATTACTGTTGTAGTTGAAAAAGACTTTTATTCAGTGCCTGGGAGAAACAGTACTGCACAATTTAGTTATAAAAATGGATATCCACAGGTTCAGTCAAGCCATCAGTAGCACTAAGGCCAGGTTAGTCTCTGAAATTCAAACAAGGCTGCTGCAAAAACTGCTCTCTCCTTTACATACTGGTTTTCTTGTCCCTAACACCCGTGACAGCAATCACTCCAACAAAGATTAGCAGCAAACTAATCATTTCCAGCTTACTCACTGATAGGTTTTCATAAAGTGGTAAAAGGGAAGATAATCATTTTAGATTCAAAAGGCTCAATTTCAGCTAGAAGGACTCTTGCCCTCTGGATGTGGGATTATTCATTACAGTAGTGTCCGTGTCCAACAAGGTCATTCAAATTTAGGGTGGAGTAAAAGCATCGGAATGCATTTAAGCAAAAGCGGCTGTAACATTTACATATTTGTTGAATAATACATATGAAAGGATTGGTTTACTATATGAACTTGTTTTTTTAAAGCAGTCTCGGTTGTGTAATAAGGCAATCTCTGATCAGCTCTTTTGAAAAAGAAATTAAATGTCCTGTGCTGTGTAGAATATAAATGAGGGTATTTAGCATTTTTTGTTTTTCCAAATCATTTTTTTTCTTACATAACTTCATTTAAAAATAAATACCTATTATCTTCTTTAAAATAAGTCTTAAAAAATTTGCTGTTCCCCATCATAAACCACAATTCTAGAATGAAATTGAAAAAAAAAAATGTGGAAATGATCAATACCTAAAATTTTAAAAAAAAATGGATGGATAATGCATTTTTAGAAACAGTTCAAAAGGTAAAACATTGATAACCTCAAAAAAAAAAAATTCACAAACAACAAACATGTAATATACAGAATTTAAAAAAAAAAAAAAAAAAGGATACAATTTGAGAACGCATTTAGGTTCTCTGGTCTCGTTCTGCCCCTTGGAGAAAATATGTGCCAATGTCCCCGAGAAAAAGTACCAACACCCCCTCTGTTCGACCCATCTCTTTGGCGTTTATGGAGGGGAGGAGCAGACGATGCAAAGCGTCTCTGCCAGGCAAAGAGCCACAGGGCCAGTTCATTGGATGCCACATGCTCACCAGGCGTGTTCTCGGGGAAATTCAAACTGTTTTACTAGGGCCCAGAACAAAAAACAAAACAAAAAAAAAAAAAACATGGGAGGGTGGTCATGATTTATTTTTTGGAGTGTGATGTGAAGGCGTTCTCAATGCAGAGGACAATATAGGAGCCGGAGCAGCTACTGGAGGACTGCTGCAGGAGGTGGCCACTCTGTAGTGATGATGCCAGACCAGTCACAGCGTGGTCGCCTGCCCGCCATGTTTCGCAGTAATGGTCTGTTTGCCGGTGGCCTTTGTTATTTGATCCATGCCAGACCATTTTCTCTGGCCTGCAGGACAGCAAAAACAAGCTCATAGGTCATTATATACATACAGTATACAGCGTGTGGCCTCAGATTTAAACGGAGACAAAGGCCTTTGCTATACTAATGGCTACATGTTGGCACAAAGGATGTTGTATTGAGGATTATTGTGTAATAATTAAACAAACTCACCATGCACTGTCCCTGAGGATGTCTCTACCATCAAAGGAGTAGATTGGTACATTCTCCTTCATTTTGTTCGCATTGTCACCGAAAATAGACTCCCAACTGCTGAACAACACTTGGTCCTGCAATAGAGAAACACTGAGTTAGTTAAGGCAACAGTGAAAACACAGTAGTAGACAAAATCCTAATAAGGACATTTATGAAATCATATTTGATAGATAATCATATTTGACCTGTAAAAACAAAAAAAAGTTAGCTACAGGGTGTACATCAGGCCTTTTCAGGCCTATGGACACTGTTCAAGTGAGACCAACCTGCTGATCAGTTCTCTTTAAAAATAAAATATGAACCTGAAGGAGAAAATAATCAATGGAAAAAAAAAAACAAATACTAAAATGAGCAGATCATACTTGCAGTGACATTGTAAAGCATGTTGAAAAAAATGCCCTAGTATGTCAACAGAAGTCATAAAAACATAGTACAATATGGCCGAAAATAGTCAACTATATAGCATGTTCAAACAGCCGTAGTGTAATAAAAAACAGGAATAAATCATAGTACAGAATGCGATCGTAAAGTATGACGAAAAATTCCATTGTGTTGTATATCTGTAGAAAACAAACTCATAGTATAGTGAGTCCATCCCAAGTCAGCATAAATGTAATTTTAAAAAATGCTATAGTATAGTATGTCAAAAAATATTTGTTCATTAGCCATAATTGCTTTATCATCTCTGGCATGTAGAAAAATATGCCACAGCCATAGGATAGTATGCCAAAAAAAAAACTACTGTGTACTATATCTGAAAAAAAAAAAGAAATCATAGTACAGTTTGAGGATATGAAGTCACAGCGTAGTTTGATCTGCACTGTTAAAGGACAAGTTTGCGCCTCTAAGTATAAATAGAAATGTGTCAATTTTGGCCCGTTAGTAATTTTGCCACCTCCTCAGCAGCAGTGTCTTACCTTGAGGTTCACGATGGGGAAGCTGTCCCTGTCCGACCTGCGGACGATGGTGTAGAGGTCCTGAAGCTTGGAGGACAGGAAAGCTCTGAAGGTCCCCTTCAGGCCCACGGCGCGCGCCTGCTGGAAGCACAGGAAGTCTGCCCCACGAATTCCTCGCATGTTACCAGTTTGAGGGGCATTCAAGGCGATGAGGTGTAGCTGGTGAGGAGAGCACAGGTTTCTGTTAAAAGAGGGGCCTCTGTAAGACCTGCACATTGGTATAAGATCAATTATTTTAATTTACTAAGTTTAGTATATTATAGCAGATTGTCACCATTGGACAAATATGGCACCATTATTTTTAGTATAAAAGTATGTCCCTGTTTTAAATGCACTACAATGCGACCTCCTCCTCTTTACCACACAGAGCAACAAAAAAAAAAACAAAACCCTTATCATCACTTAATAGCTGAATGTTGAATATTTCAGGGTCACAGTTTAAACCAATTTATCCTGCTTAGCGTGATACCCTAAATAATAAACTAATTGACATTAACATTCATGAGCTTTTGCTGTAACTCCACTCACTCCTGATGCTGACGGCAGCACATGACCAGCAGGCTGCGGTACAGGTGGGCTAGGTCGTCGCTGCGGCGTGACAGCGTATCTGTTGTCAGTCTGTTGGGTGGCTAATCTTCCATCTGTCTGACCCGTGTGTCTCGGCTCTGGGAATCTGGGATCGTACTGTGGGGGGTATCTGGGGTCTACAGGCGGGTGTGGGGGAGGCTCAATGGGTCGTATGACACGATCGCCCTGGGAATAATGGCCAGCTCCGTTGTTTTGGGACTGGTCCTGGGACTGGGGATACAGGATCACTGGTGGAGGCTGGACCTCTGCCACCTCGTTCTCCTTTAAATGAAAATGAGAAAGTTTAAAAAAGTAAAAAAACAGACAGTGAATGAAAAAGGCAAAATATGTTTATTCTGTTTTTAATCGTGGGGCACTTACCAGATCTCTGAAGAAGGGGCTGTACTCTCCGAGCTGAGAGGGGAGAAGAGCTGTTTAGCAAACACTGACATCTCATCTCACAATGACTGAGTTACCTGATCTGACCTGGAGCACGTCATAATGTAGGTATTTTATGTAAACGGCCAAACACACTGAAAAGCAGTAACTGATGCACATCAGTTTATCTTCATTTAGTTTTAGTATAATATGTATATAGTCTAGGCTAAGCTAACAAAGCAGCTACCATAAGCTGTCAAAGCTCATAATAATTTTGGTGCATGTTTGGCAAGAAATTGGTATAGACCATGTCACGTGCTTTCAGTGCTTTGAGGCCTGACTGTGTTTTGAGCAGTAAACATGATTGAAATTTAAGTTATTTTACATAAATATAAAAACTAATAAAACAAAGTACAGTTTTATGATTCAGCATATCTACAACAAATACAATATTTTTTTTATAATCTCACTCTGTGGCTTTATTTCTTGCCCACTGCTGGCTGTAGGTCTGTCACAGCATCTATAAGTCTGTCACAGCAGCTATAAGTCTGTCACAGCAGCTATAAGTCTGTCACAGCATCTATAAGTCTGTCTCAGCATCTATAAGTCTGTCTCAGCATCTATAAGTCTGTCTCAGCATCTATAAGTCTGTCTCAGCATCTATAAGTCTGTCACAGCATCTATAAATATGTCACAGCAGCTATAAGTCTGTCACAGCAGCTATAAGTCTGTCTCAGCATCTATAAGTCTGTCACAGCATCTATAAGTCTGTCGCAGCAGCTATACATCTGTCACAGCAACTATTAGTCTGTCTCAGCATCTATAAGTCTGTCACAGCATCTATAAGTCTGTCACAGCAGCTATAAGTCTGTCACAGCAGCTATAAGTCTGTCACAGCAGCTATAAGTCTGTCACAGCATCTATAAGTCCGTTTCAGCATCTATAAGTCTGTCTCAGCAGCTCTAAGTCTGTCAAAGCAGCTATAAGTCTGTCACAGCATCTATAAGTCTGTCTCAGCATCTATAAGTCTGTCACAGCAGCTATAAGTCTGTCTCAGCAGCTATAAGTCTGTCACAGCAGCTATAAGTCTGTCACAGCAGCTATGCGTCTATCACAGAAGCTGTAAGTCTATCACAGCAGCTGTAGATCTATCACAGCAGCTATAAGTCTGTCACAGCAACTGTAAGTCTGTCGCAGCAGCTATACATCTGTCACAGCAACTATGAGTGTCACAGCAGCTGTAAGTCTGTCACAGCAGCTATGAGTCTGTCACAGCAGCTATGAGTCTTTCGCAGCAGCTATAAGTCTATCAGTATGTCACAGCAGCTATAAGTCTGTCACATTAGCTTTAAAGTTTAACTGAATCAAAGCTGTAAGGTATAAATGCCAATTCTGTAATTCATTTAAAAGAAGCTGTACCACAACTTGCCGCAGTCCATCCCGAACTCTGAGATAGAGATCTGCTTTGTCAATGATGTAGATGAGACTGCCCTCGGCCTGGCGTCTGGCAGTAGCCAACATTGTGTCATATGACCTCAGAACTGTGACCTGTGGAAAACAAGCATTCACAGTGTTACAGTTTTGCTGAGCATAGATGAAATAACTACAAAATGACTGCAAATTTTTCTTAAAATGAAAAGTTTTTTTTTTTACATGATATATGAATAATTTCACTTAGTATTATTAATGCCAGCATAACAATCACACAATCAGTTGGGCGATATTAAAGAAATACATCGGCCAGAAAATTACCATTTGTATATCGATTATTCACTGCAAGTCACGTTGAATTTTTTACATAGTACAGCAACACTTCAGTAAATACAGTATCATGCATGTCGGAGAAGCGTAACTGGGCATATGCACGTTTGAGCTATACTTAAATGGAGCGCGTACACACATGCATGCTTGTAGGTAGAAGTATTTTTTTTTACAGCTGCGGTGCTGAAGTGCTTGAGTTTTATTTTGCACTGCTGGAAGATATTTAGCATGAGAAGGGCTCCAGACACATTTGTATACAGCTGTAGATGTTGAAAATGTTGCTTTAGCATTGGCACTGCCAAATGCATGTAGGAAGAACATTACTCTTGTTAAATGAGGTCCCTAATAACCTCAATTTATAAAGAATTATTTCACTTATTTGGATTCTATGTTCCACATGAAGGCAAGTTCTCTTCACCAACCCATCGTAACGCGCAGTGAGTAACTGATATACAATCATTTTTGCCAGGTTTTCTTTTTAAGTGCAGTGATGGTACTCACCCCAGAGGAGTGACCAGGACTTCCAGGTGGACCAGGAGGACCAGGAGGTCCGGGAACAGTGACAGCTGCAAATGAAAACAAAAGCTTGTTAATGATTTGGCTTGTGAGGACGTCCAATAGAGTGTAAAGTTTAGAAATACCTCAATTATTGAAACATAGAAAAACGCTGCTTACAGTGATTGGGCCTATATGCTCCGGGAAGTGAGGAAGATGCTGGGGGTCCTGGAGGTCCAGGTGGTCCTGGAGGCCCTGGACGTCCATTGTAACCAACCCCTGGTGGCCCTGTTGGCCCCTGGGGTCCAGGAGGGCCAATTATGGCATCTCCTTTTGGACCCTAACATGAAAGAAAAAAATCTAAATTACTGGAACACATTTTTAATTGTCTCACCTCAGTCATGACAAGCAGCTTTGGTTTGGGTTTAATAAGGGGTCATGTGTTTCCTGCTCAGGTGAAACCATAAGTCTGCTGACTAAATGTCATCTGGGCCACTGTACTCCCTGAACTCACCGGTAAACCTGGTCTGCCAGGAGGCCCTGGTGGGCCTTGTACTCCTCCAAAGCGAGGGTCATAATATCCACCACCAGGCTCTCCCTTTTCTCCCTTAACCCCAACATCTCCACGCTCTCCCTTCAGTTCATTCTGTTGGAAATAGTTTAACACCATGAAACACAGGACATGCAGCACACTGATGAAACTGACTGGTGGTGTAGAGATAAGCTACTTTACCTTGAATGTGTAAATGTCAAAATTAGAAGCTGTTCCTGGAAAAAAAGAAAGGTTTTTTAATGACTAAGTAAAAAAGAATAATTCACATCCAAACAGTCGGGCAGTGCAAGTCAAGTCAAGTCAATTTTATTTATACAGCCCATTATCCAAAAAAATTACCTGGGATTCCTGGAAGTCCTCTGTCACCACGCTCTCCTTTTTCCCCTTTAAGTTCTACAACAAATTATCGTTTTTGACATCAGTGAGTTAAACACAATATCACACAGGTGGATCGAACATTAAAGAAAGCCTAGCACTCTGTATCAATGATAGAAATGTCTTCTGTGTTTTATCATTTCATTCCTCAAATCTAGACTTGACAGCTTAATCTCTTGACAAAAGAGTGTATATCCCCTTCAGGCTGAGGCAGCTGGATCAAACTGAAATTAAGATATGAGTGTTTATCTCTGCAGACACTTTAAAGCCTTCCTTAATCTCACTTCCTCGACTGGCACTTTTACTAAACTTCCCTGTTGTGATCCCTCTCTATCTTACAATATTATGTATTGGTGTTAAGACAACAAACAGTGTGAGTTGGAAGTCGTACCTGGGTAATTCCTTGAAGTGTCATCATAGCGCTATGAGCAGAAAGAGATGGTGATCAATTAAGAAATTCCCGCACCAATAACAGAGAAACATATTTATCTGAGGTTTGTGCTAAATTGTGGCCATTTTATAGTATCAATATTGCTTAAACAACAGAACAAACACACCAGATAATGGCAGGTCATTAATGCCCTAACAAAAATCAAGGATGATATGCTTTAGCAACCAGAGGATACATCAAGAGACATGAACTTTGTGTTACACTAACCAGTACATATATATATCCAAAGATTACTCCAAGGTATGAAGTTTTAGAGCTTGTGTACTCACATTGAAGCGATCTAAAGGAAAGGCTGGTCCAGGAGGTCCAGGTGGTCCTGGTGGACCAGGGACTCCCTGATGAAAACACAGTTATTTACTCTTTCTTTCTGTCTGGTGTGTATAAACACAGCCCTACCCATGAGGTAGTAGTGAGATTACTGACATGCAATCCCTAATTTAGGCAGTATTTTGATATTTTACTTCTACTATAACACAGTGGTTGTTAGCACTGATGAAAACGTTTGTATGTATGTAGGGCTGGATATCAGTACTCGCTACTTTTAAGGTATCAAGTGAAATAATCCAGTACCACTAGTATAAAAACTTCTCCAGTCCAGATTCCTGTATTAGACTGTTTTTGCACCAGGGGTCTAATCACTAGTGGTGTTGCAGTGATTCACCAATTTTATGGTATACCATGATATGAAAGTGGACTATTATGGTACAATGTACATTTGCTTATCTATATTAATAAAAAGAAAGTAAAAGTACTTTATGATACACAATAGATAGATAGACAGATAGATAGGTAGATAGATAGAGCCACTTTAAGAGGCCTGAGTTTGGTTCTTCTAAAGAGTAGTATATGTGAAAACACCTTTACATACAGTACTTAAACAGTACAGAACTTAAATGAAACAAGCTAACGAGAGAGACAGTTTTTGATGTGAAATGTAAGACTCTCTTCGTTTTTGCTGATTTATATGTAGTTGACAGGACACATTTAAAAAGGAACTTATAAAATAAGCACCTTTTGTGCCTCTTATTAAACTCTGGCATGACATTGGGATTGGAAAATACACAAATTGATGTTGAACTGTCCTTATTAACATCTGCCACTATAAAATCTGCCTGTCTGAAGCATTAGTAATAAGATGAATACTTACTGGGTAGCCATAACCAGAACCACCTCCCGGCTCTCCTTTCTCACCCTTGTACCCATTTACACCAGGGCGACCCTGAGGGGAGAAAGTCATTGATTAAAAATTGGGTTCTAAATGTAAGCTACAGCAATATAAACACAGGTGAGAAAAATGAGTATGTGGCACTTAGTATAAACACAAAGTACAAAAATATACCAACATAAGACACCTAAAAAAGGGGACTTACAGGGCGCCCAGGCATTCCAATTTCACCCTTTATTCCAGGAGGTCCGTACTGACCCTACAGAAACAAATCAGAAATAAATCAGAAAATGAAAGACAATGTGGGCTAACTGGAGATGGGAGTGGGTAAAAAAAAAAGTGGATTTGGAAACACTTACAGGTGGTCCAACAGGTCCAGAAGGTCCTCTGTCTCCCTACAGGCGTGGTAAGATTACCAGATAAGTTTCAACAATGAATGTATCATAACGTGAGGAGAAGAGGTGTGTATGCATTTTATAAGACAAAACAAGACGTACATTGAATGCACGCAGTCAAATGCAGTGAGACTCACCTTCAGACCTGTCAGTCCTTCCAGGTGCAGAAGATTTCCATCAGGTCCAATTACTAAGCCTGGTTCACCTTTCTCACCCTGAACACAGAACAGCAGCAATGACATGACACAGACCCAATGACAGCAGTGTCTTCACAGTGACGAGTGGCTAAATTAAACACTTGAACAAACAGGCAGAACTTTACCTTCACTCCGTAGCCTGGAGGGCCGGGGTCTCCTCTGTCACCCTTTGGTCCAATAGGACCCTGCAGGATAAAGACATTAAGATTTCTCAAATTACAAGAGGTAAGAACCACAGACATTTGGCAGTAGGAAATATCTGCTTTACCAAGATAAATTCAGCTGTTACATTAGTGTCTATGAGTTTCTGAGTGTGAGTTACTGTTTGGATACTGAGTTTAGAAATCAGTGGATGAGATGTGGGCTTCTTTTGGTAGATGCAGCGCCATCTGCTAACTGTATTAAAGAGAAGCATTTCAGTACTTGCTTTGGTTTGTTTTGTGGATACCAAACTTTGTTATGTTATCTGAATATGGGTATTCCAATTAAATGGAGCTTTAGGTGAGTGTTAAAAAAAGTCAATACTTTTTGCCTATAACAGTATTTGTTCTGTTGTGCTGAGGTTCACACAGGAAAATAACCTGGCCAATACAGAAGCTCATCTCTCTCTCTCTCTCTCTCTCTCTCTCTCTCTCTCTCTCAATAACAATGAGCAGCAAGGTGTGGGATGCATTGACCTGCAGCAGCTCTGCATCCCTGCATCTGCAAGCTCTTCATCTACTACGCTGCAGCTGCTACCAGTATAAAACCCTACGACTGCTCTGATTGGTTGTGGTCATATCGCGATAGTTCATTCACGAGAGTGGACAGGTTCAAGTACACAGTATGTTAATAAATTACATTTTATCTTAACATATAATGTATGTATTTGACCTGGGTTACCCCTAGACACATTTAACCAACATCAAAGAACTACTGGTAATTAAAAAAACAACTGTTGCGTCTCCTCTCGTGGCCTGTGTCTCGGGCAAAAAGTTACACCTGAACACACCACATAGACTTCAGCCAGCAGCACATAATAACTCTCCATACCAGCAGACAGCAGTAGTCTGTATTCTTCATTCAAAAAGGAAAACCAGAAGAACGACAGTACAGATTTAAGACGCCGATAACAAACATCTCCCTCCCTCATGACTTTAGCGGTTTGTTTACTTTCTACACTTACATTTCTCTTCTCTTTAGACTGGAGACAAAAACTAGGGAGAGAGACTCTCTGATGATGCCACATTGATTGATGGTGGACAGCCGGCCTGGTGTGTCAGGGCCTGTAATCATGTCTAATGTGATGTTTTTATCTGTCTGTTTCATTGAGCTCACTCACCATGCTGTACAGAATGCAAATTGTGGCTGTTTGGTTATTAATGACTGATTGTTAACAGTATGAAGCTGATAAAGCAAATGGGTTTATTGGCCTTTAATGTATTTTGAGAACCAAAATAGGTGAAATAAGAACTCTAATTTGGTAAAGGTCGGTGTCTTTAGTAGGAGAGAATGGTCTTCAGACTGTGGGCTCCAGCCAGGGAGGGGAATTTGGGCAGAACTGAGAGGTGCATTAACACAGCGTTGGTTTTGGTCTTTTCATGGGATTTATTCACAGTAATAATAATTTTAAAAAGAATAATGTTGATTAGCATCAAGTATAAAACACATGAGAGACATAGATAAGACACAAAGACGATGCATGTTGAGTAAAGACACTCCATATCCATACTAAGGGCAAGGTACATTTGTTTGTAATGCAGGGAGACTTACAGGGAATCCAGCTTGACCAGGCCGACCAGGTCCTCCCTGTACAGGAAAACATATGTTTCACTTCATCAGATTGGTGTTCTTCTGTGTTTTGCTAACTATTATGCACACATTGTTTTTACTGTTTCTTACAACTGACAAAAATGTTCAAGCAGATTCAAACTCGCCGTACTCTGGCCCTGATGGGTGTGATTCATTCTAAAATGTTAGCAGTGAAATATGTGCAGCTGTCACTCAGTGCAGATGAATGGTATAAAGCTGCCTTTAATAACAGATTGAAATGGAAACAGATGTTTTGTTGTTATATTTGATAAAGGGTCAGCACAGACGTGTGTACTGAACAGCTGTTCCATAATCACTCTAACACAATCAACGATTAGTTAATTGTACGTTTTACCACTTGGTAAAATACTGGTTAACATGCTTGTCTGTCATGTCTCAGGTGATGTCCCACCCTATGGTTATGATTACAAATATACAATCAACTGTGTGTGTAAAAAGCTCAGTGACATTATAGGGCCTTGTTTATTGTATCATCAGACAAAATGCATTTAGATCTCAGTCTGAAGGCAATCTCTCATCCTTTGTGGTACCAATGTAATTTGTTTTTTAAATACGGCAAAATGAAAGCTATGCAAGAGTTGTTTTGCCATATTTTGGTATCAGTATTACTGTTTAACCATGAATACAAACCTGAGGGCCAGCATTGCCAACAGCATCAGACTGTAGTGACACAAAGAGAACAAAGTTAAGTTGAAGACTATCACTGATTAAAACGGGTCTAAGTTTTGGATTTCAGTCTAATGTTTGTTTATGACTACTTACATTGCCATGTGCTTGGTAGATGATTTGTCCTGGTGGTCCAGGTGGGCCAGGTGGACCTGGAAGTCCAGTTCCATCTCGACCTGGTTCACCCTAAAACCATGACACACAGACATGCATAAAATGATAAAGAACTGTCCCAACTTGTAAGAAATCCATGATCAGAAATTAATCCAATGATAAATGTAACAGCTTTAGTTTTTATGTTTGTATTAAATATAAAGAATATAAATATCTTCAAAAATAGTTTTTAAAAAAAAATCTTTTTCCTTTTCAGAAATCTCTAAAGGTCCAAGAGATTAACAAAACTACAGTGAACAATTTACTGTAACTAAAAAGAAACTTACAGAAGTTATTTTATAGACATGTTCATAGTCAGCATAATGTTTACATAAACAGATACACAGGGTTAAATGATATTTACCCTCTCTCCTTTGGTTCCACTCTCACCCTTTGGTCCCTGTAAAGTTAAGGAGGGATGAGACAAAAGACACAATGGTGAAAAAAACTATATGTCCGAAATAAAAGAATAAAAATATATATAAATAAATAAATAGAAAATACAGAATAAATTTGATATCATAATTAAATTTAAAATATTTTTTCTTTGTCAAATATCATTAGGGCCCAAGCACAAACTGTGCGAGGACTCTCTTGGAGAGCAAGGAATTATTATTTTTCTGCCAAATGAATCACATTTTTGGAGGTCTCAACATTCTCAAAAACTCATGAAACTTGGTACTGGTGAAAAATGTTGTATTTTGTTGGTTTCAGATATGGGCGTAGCAAAATGGCTCCACAGTGCCGCCTAATGGCCCCAATGGCCAGTTTCACCTACAATTACGAAATTTGGTACATTTATGTATCATGCCCAGACGCACAAAACGCCCCTTGGACCCACCCCCCCAAACCCAACAGAAAGTCGGCCATTTTGAATTTCATGCTCATTTTTGGTGATTTCCAGCCTCGAATTTTCGCGAACTTGTCCTACAGGATTATTCCAATCGAGTTCAAATTTGGTGTGTCCAGTCTTAATCCCTTGGTGATGAAAAGTTATCACAGGTCCGTGCAAAACTTTTGTGGTTTTCCCATGGTAGGGTGTAGAATTTTAACGTTTAGCTATGAAACAGGATATTGTTATAACTTTGGTGTACATTGACCGATCTGCCTGAAACTTCTTAGGTTTGATGAGGGTCTCTCCATGAACACATCTGTATGACAATATACACTAGTCGTAATAGCGCCACCAACTGGCAACAAGAAGTAAGCCTTGCAAGACAGTTATGTTTTAATTTACATGAAATTTTCATGGTCCGGTCTAAAAATGATGTACACCCAGATGATGAAGAATTTATGTGCCCTCCAGTGCCATCTAGTGGCCGCTGGAAGTACTACATCATGTGAAATATCTCACTCCAAGGTCCAAATTCTCTGCGTGCATTATCCGATTTTCACAGAAATGAACGACCATTTTAGCAGGAGTTCACCTGTACCCCAACATACATGGGTGTGCAAGGACCCTTTCATCACTGCCTGCAGCTTTAATTTATGTTTACTTCAGCAGATCGATGTATTTCCTCACTGAAAACAAGTGTTTTTAAATATCAAATGGGGGGAAAATGCTTTCTTCATTCATCTCAAAAGGTTTAAGAAATGGATATAAAATTTTTATCAATTCCAAACTTTCTTGAAAATATACTGAGTATATGGCCAAAAAAATCTTAACTGAAGGGCTATTATAGGCCAATAACAGGACTTCAGTCGCTTACAGTGGATGGAGTTTTCTGAGCTGTTGTGACCAAAGTATGAATAACAACTTAGCTGTTTCCATGAAAATTGGACAAACTCTAGCAAATGAAAGCTCTTGAAAAAGGTAGAATGCGGACTTTGAGTTAAATTGCTATTTCCACGGTCAAGAATGACTTTCACTGGTGCGTCACTGGCTCAGTGGATAGAGCAGGCACCCCATGAACAGAAGCTAAGTCCTAGCTGCAGCAGTCACAGATTCGATTCCAGCCTCAGCCCTTTGCTGCATGTCTTCCCCCCTCTCTCTCCTCCTTTCACACTTAGTCTCTGTCCTATCCAGTAAAGGCAGAAATACCCCCCCCAAAACAAGAATAACTTTAATTCTTATATTGGGTATGACTTGTGATAGATCCCAACTTTACAGTATATTTAAAGCAGTTTTCCTGACACTGATAAACTCTAAAGCTCTTCAGTGCCTCTTCATTGTGGCCAAACTGTGTTTTAACTTCTTCTGCACTGCTGGAAACAGCAGCAGGATGTGCGAAAGATGATTATTCTTTGTCCCTGCACAGTCCATTTCATTCCCTCTATTATGGTTACTTTTTTACAAAATTGTTTGACACAGGGGTTTTTGTGAGGGGTTGGCACTTTCTGCTACTGTTACTGCATTCTGCCAATATTTGTATGACTTCAGTCTGCATACTCGGTTGTTTTTCCTCAGAACAACAAAATAATAATTTTGTCACCCAGAATGCACTCAGTATAAAAGATGTTATGAATTTACCTGTTAAGGCCTCAAGGGGAAATGTTCCACAAACATAAGCATTTAAAATAGTAAATTATGTTTACCCCGTTGTTTGTTAGGTTATGACATTGTTGGACCGCTGTGTAAAATTTTGTCAGAAATAGTGTATGAATTCTTGCGTTATGACCAAAAGAATGTTTTTTTTTTGCTGTCACAGTGACCTTTGACCATCCAAATCCTATCAGTTAATCCTTGATGTGCCAAAGTTGAAGAAAATCCCTCAAGACGTTCTTGAGATATCATGTCCATGAGAATTGGGGGACGGACAACCTGAAAACATAATGCCTCTAGCAATGGCGCCGGCATGGCGGCAAAGAAACAAAACACAAAGCATGAATGTTTCCTTTAAAGTCACATATCATTTTGACAGTTGCTGTCTGTAGTGTAACATTGTAAACCAAATGCTGCCTAAAATCACACAGGTTTCAAACATCTAACACTGTGATAACACTACAACAACCTCTGCTATCCAGCTGATGTGTGAAATAATCTTATCCCGCCTCAGCACCAGCGACAGCCATGGCCAGAGGTGTTATGTTTTCGGGTCATCTGTCTGTCTGTTCATCCCGTTCTCAGGAATACAGTATCACAAGAACAACATGAGGGAATTTCTTAAAATTTGGTTCTAACATCCTCTTGGAGTCAAGGATGAACTCATGAGATTTTGCTGGTCAAAGGTCAAGGTCACTGGCATCAGACTCATCATCGTGAAAGTGATATCTCATCATTGAGAGTATTTCTCAAAATTCAGCACTAACGCCCACTTGAACTGATTAGATTTTGGAGGTTAAAGGTCACTGTTACTATGACTTCCATTACTTAAGAATTCATATGCCAATCATGACAAAACTTCACACAAATCTGATAACATTATAATCAAAGTGTCACTGTGACATTATAATGTTCTGCAAAAACACTTTTCTGGCCATTACTCAACGTTATATCTAAGGGAAGGGGAGATATTTGGTCAGATCCTGAATTGGTGACATTAGTTTTTGGGTGTTCACCTTGAAACTGTGCTAATTGTGTGGATCTTCTTTGCTGCTGTTGGGAAGATGTGTGTAAAGCGTCCCATTCAATTTGACTGATTTGCGGTGATGTACAAACACAAGATGCTAATTCTAGTTTTTCATGTAGATCTATTTTACCTGAGGTCCGGGGAAGCCGTCCAACCCTGGCCGTCCATCTATTCCTGCACGACCCTCAGTTCCCTTCTGACCCGGTATACCAGGCAGCCCAGCTTTACCCTGCAGAGGTACACCAACAAAAAAAAAACAAAATTCAGTAAAACACAAAAAGTTATTACCGCATTACTTCCCACAATGTGAAAAGTTTACTTGAATTGCCTTTTTTCCCCCCTCTATTTGTTTCATCAATCAGGACAAGGGCCTTATTTCCCCTTAGCAATCAATAAAACTGCAGCGTATTTTTCTGGACCTCAATGGTTTAGGAAAAAAACAAGTGAGACGACAGTAGAGGAGAGTTGCAAGGATAAGTCTACCGCCAATAACCAAACCTGAATTCTAAATAATCTCATTAAGAGCCTTGAGGGTGTGCCCCCTGCTCAGTCCTTGGTGGCTCTACCTCACCTCAGGCTTGTTTGTGTGTTTCAACCATACACTGTATATAAAGATGGACGCCATGACAGCTCTCCCAAAGTGAGGTTATTTCAATATTGATCACCCCCTGGTGTCTGACTGCAGTACAGGTCCTAAGGCCCGCCCCTCCGTGTTAGTGAATGGTCATAGGCTGAACTAAAAACTCAAAGTACACGCCAAATAAATTTTTCCCAAAGATGGTTTCTGTCTCTGAAGGTAGTTCTCATCGCCCTGTTTGTTCAAGTGTTTGTTTTCATGATAAGTTCAGTTTTAATGAGTTATTAAATTATTCAAAAGGGGCTTATCCACCATGATTGACAGCTGTGACAGTCAATCCATGCGCTCACATTCAATGGAGCTGCTCACGATTGGTCAGACAGGTGTTTGGGCGGGAACTCCCCCACCACAGATATCGATATCGGCTCCCAATGACATCACCTTCTCAAAATGGCAATGCTCGTATTTGGGATATTTTAACCTCAATTCAGCATACAGGTGGTAAGTGGGGGCGCGTCATCCATCTTTATTTACAGTCTATGGTTTCAACTAACTTCAGTAGTTTTCAGTAGTTTGCTATTATAAAAAAATAAAACAGTAAATAAACAATGTGAGTTGGAGAAGGGGGAAAGACGACCAGCTTATGACAGATAACTAGAAAAATGACTTCAGTTACTTACAGGAAGTCCGGGCATGCCAGGAGGACCCTGAAAGCAAACATATGATTATTTGCAGCTTCGAGTATATCTTCCTTGCCTATGTTAGCATGCTCACTAAAATTCCACCATATGATAATATGATAATATTCTGAATTTAGTATGGTTTAGTATCATGTAAACAGCATATTCTGTGGAATGCTCTAAAATTTTCCGAATTCATACATTTCTGATTAACCCTTTTAAACCAAGATTGACATCAGCTTTCTAGTGCTGCAATCACAAGTTTTTAAAACCTTTAAACCCTGGGCTCATTGGATTGATTTCCCTTTAAAAACATGGGAAAAAGGCAATGAGCAACTTTTTTTGACTTTACCAATTTTATTTATTTTTCTTTTGTTTTTTTGTTTTATTTCTTGTTTGTTTTTTCTCCTAAATTTCTTGTACTTTTAACTAATTTCTTGCTAATTACTGGGACATTTCTTTTAAAATTGCTTAATGCCTATTCTCATGTCTTTTTTTTTAAGAATTCAAGCCAATCTGCCCAGTTTTCAAAGGGTTAAAAACTAAGGATATGCTGATTTATTAAGGGCATTTATACAGCGCATTTGGAATTAGTGTCTGATTTAGTGTTTTTAACTTTTTTGCAAAAGTTAAAACCAGTAAACAAGGATTTGAAAAAAGTGCTGGTTGCATCCATTTATCTGCTTGAGCTTGCAACTTTTTGTTCTTACTACCATGAAAACTTTACTGACCTCGGCTACAGTGACCACAGCATTACTTGATAGCGACTGTTATCTGAGCTATGCCAAGATGCTTATTTCTGCAGAAATACTACACTAACATGGTTGATCAACAAATTTAAATTACATTTTCAGGTGAAATGTAAATAGAACATGCGTGTGAGGCTAGCTATGGTGATGAACATTTATTTTGCTGCTTCAAAATTTACAATAGTGCTGCCACAAGACTGCATTTTGATTAAGAAGCAAAACCGTAAAAGACTAATCTTATTTTCAGATTTAATTTCTCCTAACTTTCTCTGTCAATGGCACTCTGGAAAATAAAACAGCCAATATCTTGCATCCGATTCTGTCCTACAAAGTGGCTTCATGAACACAGTTTAAAGCTGCTGATCAGATCTGGGATCACAGATGTACTCTGGCTTGTAATATGGGGCATACAAATATTTTAAGAATTGTATCCCAAGTAAGAACTATTGCCTACTTTAAACACTGTAATGTGAAGATTTTAAAACCGCAATATCATCTTCCATAGGACCTGAAGTATTCCTTCAATACGGGGTACTGACCTGTCTTCCTTCTGGTCCTCTGACGCCAGGAAGTCCATTGCTGATACCTCCACCAGAGCCCTCCATGTCATCCTTCAAACACAAAAAAAATTTTAACACAAAGAGCCAAACTAAAATTTGGCTTTTTTTCTCCAGTTTTATTTATTTTAACATTGAATGCTTTCATGTCACCTCAGATGATTTACCTCATTGATATACTGAACAAACAACCTGACCACACCAGTGTATCTGCACCACAGCTGTCAATACACACTGTTTTGTATTGTTACTGAACATCTTTTCAAATCGTCATTTATTTTATCAGAAGCTATCCTGGTGCTCTGTCCCAGACAACAAAATTACACAAATAAAATGATGGGTTTTTTAAAAATCTTTTTCTGGGAGATTTTTTTGTCAACTCAATCAAAAGGTATCTTCACGAAAAACAAAGCAAGAACTTACAAATCCAACACGATAACTTGGTCCTGGAGGTCCAGGAGGCCCAGGTGGCCCAACCGGTCCAATGGGTCCAGGAAGACCAGCCAGTCCAGGTTCTCCTGGAGTTCCTGGTAAACCGGGGTCTCCTCGAGATCCCTGTACAGTGGAATGACAAAATCAGAGTTAAGAATAAAAATACAAAGTTAGGTTAGTAGGCCACATTTAGACGAGAATGGCCCCACTTGGAATGGAAAAGTCTTCCCTTTTCATTTAAATAAACCAAAAATGACACTGTGAGAACTATCTTCGTGTACATGGATCCTCAAAACAACTGAAACTATGTAGTATGCATGCCAGGCCAATAGCTGGTGGTGTAACATGTAATGATAAACATAAAAGAGCACCACACGAATGCACAACGTGCGGCCGTGACGTCACTGTTCTCACAGGATCTGCGCGTTGTAAGTTTACACAGCGACAGAAGGGGTTGTGTTTTCAAAGATTTCCCTCTGAAACACGGTTTCAAAAGTTTGAGTTTTCAGGCCCCCAAAACGTTGTCGTCGTGTGAATGAAAGGCCAAACTGCAACAAAAGTTTAATGTTTCATGCAAGAACCGTTGCCATGTAAACAGCCCCTAAAAGCAAAATCAAAGATTTCACCATTAGTAAAATGAATCTAACAATGTTAAGGTAATGTAGATTTTTTAAAAATCATTTGTTAGTAACAATAATAATAATAATTTCTCATATCCTGCACAAAACCTCTCATACTTGTGTAATGCAGCATTTAGTATGGACGAGTGCAATTTAGTAGTTTGCAGGATAATGTAGCTGCTCAGTGACCCATGCTCATTGTTCTTGGGCCAAATTCAGACATCCCCAAGTGTTAAACCAAACCATAGCCAGCACTCAGATTAAACTTTAAATCAAGTCTGTAGCTGACAATATTTGAGAAACATTTGCATATTGTTAGAAGACACAAATCCCCTTTGATGGCTGACGTGCTGGAGCCCAGTTACCTGCACATGGGGAGGCTTAGGAAAGTAGGAGGAGGATAAATAGTGGGGCAGCAGATTGATGAGGAAAGAAAAGTAGGAGCTCGGCTGGAGAAATGAAAGGGATGAGAGCAGCTTTAGGAATAGTTGGATGGAAGTTGATATGTCATTCTAGTTAGTGAACCTGCTTTACGCAGTTCTGGTATTCCCAAAAACACACCACCAACTTACATTCAATTTATGTACCTATATCTCAGGAGTATGTCTCTTGGAGTGTAGATCATACTATAAAATAGCAGCTACTTTAAGGTAAAAAAATGAACAAAAGGAAATAGGGTCATGAATTCGTACCTTCTCTCCAACTGCTCCTGGAAGGCCCAGCTCACCTGAATCACCCTGGTGTAGCAGAGAGCAAGACAAAAACATTTAATAGAAATGCCAGTTACAGTCAGACTGACATTTAAATTCTTCTTTTTTTGTACGGAAATATAAATTGTAATAATACTTTGGCCTAGTGCAGGTTTGCAACATTTTAAAAAAATATTTGTGGAAACATCATCCAAACCTCAAGCCTCTGAGTGAGTGGTTCCCATGGCAGTGGTTGGCAGACATCAGAGACCCAGTGTTTTAGCCACACGTCTTAGCTCTTTATAGCCTACATATGCTGATACAAGCTGTTGTTTCCCCCTTTTCAACAAGCTAATGTTGGTTATGCACAATTAACAATTTACAGTGTGCCTTTGCAACATTTAACACTTGTGAGGACTGAGAGCATTGAAGTTTTGCCCACTAAGTAAGCTGAAGCAAACATGTGAATGGCTTCCACTGCAAAAGCCCCCAGAAATTGCACCACCAACTTTGTAGCTGGTTTGACACAGTGGCCAAACTGTGGAACTACAGTTTTCAGGTCCGTCATCTGATGCCATTGGGCCTATAAAGACTTTTTTTCCATTGACTTTCATTGGGAAAGAGACGTCTGTTTTTTGTGAGCATCACAACCCCTGCAAAGTTTCACTATCTGGATTTAATCTGTTCAGTCCAAGAACATCTTAAAAGTATTGAAAAGACGCAAGATTTAATCATTTCTTCCCCATTCAGGTTAGTGGAGTGCTAAACTGGAAGTTAGCCACTCAGCCGACAAAGTCTGTCATGCACTGGCTCTGCCCGATGATGTGGAGGATCTGGGTAATATCATACCTTTCATGGCTTCATTAGCCACTGAGCAAGTTTCATAGGAATGAACATGACCCGCCCCCAACGCTGTATCCAGTTTTTCTTTATATATCCATGCTCAGGAAGTGGAAGCTTATTAGCCTAGCTTGCCGATGTTAGTGTTTATTCCCACCAAATGTATTTTTCAACACCCACTGAGTCACTGACAGCTCCCATCACTCAGTGTTGTATTATAGAAAGGAGGGGAAGACGGTCTAGCTAGCGTTAGCTGTGTCTCTTCAATGGGTCCAGTTATGATTGGTGACAAAAGCTGCCTCCATATACATCAACAAACAGAGTATCAGCCAATAGCATATCTCAACTGCCTGGTATGAGGACAGTTTCCGTATATTCTCATAAAAAAATATGTAGAATTTAAATACTTTGCACTAAAATATAAATATTTTGACCTGAATCCATCAACAGCACTAATAAATATACCAGTATACATCGATTTTCAGCTAAAAAAAGAAGTTTGAGGGTTTAGTTATGCTTTCATTTCAGCTTGACTGACACAGATTGTTTACACTGTGACTACTGTTGAGAAGTTTTGTGGTTTAAGTTCACGGGATACCAATATTACATTTTGTCAGTTTTTACAGAGGAAACAATTAATGTCACAATGTCACATTACCTTTTCTCCCTTGGGACCAGCAGCTCCTGGGAGGCCATCAGTACCCGGCAAACCAGGCAAGCCCTAGAGTCCAACAGATTTGGTTCAGGTATACAGTTGATTAAGTTACACTCTATAGTCATATTAATTATGATTCAGAGGGCTTAAAGTTTTATTTAGCTAGTAGTGTTGGGAGACAAACACTTGGGACACCTACAGGTTGACCGGGTGCTCCATCCTTTCCTGGTGGTCCGAATGCCCCAGAACTCGATGCTGTGCCTCCTCCTGCTATAGAGGGACCAGGAGGACCGGGGGGACCAGGGGGACCTGGTGGGCCAGGCAGTCCCTACAACAACAAAACAAAAATGCGTTTGCATAAAGTAGATGTATATTAATCTCTAATGTCTTTTCAGATCTAAGATCGCTATCATCGTATCAAAATGGAAGTATCCAGAAACAGAAACATCTTTTACCTACAATTTATCTTCTTTGTGGTTTGACATTTACAGATGCTAGTTAGAGTCTTAAAGTAATAAAGATGACATGCTTCACTACTGTTGAGAGTAATGTTTATATATTTAATTCTTCTCACCCGAACAGACTCCAGATCAGGAAACCCTGAGCCTTCCATGTCCACAAAAGTCTGAAATACACAAAGTGAAATCAGTTGTAGCTGCAGGACATCACAGCATGTGACCGAGGCCAAGATTAACTCACAGATCTGAGTCCTGGTCCTGGGGGTCCTGGAGGTCCTGGGGGTCCCCTTGGGCCAGGTTGACCCTCTCCACGGTCTCCCTGTGTGCATGAGACTCATTAAGACAACGAAGATTTCTACAACCATTCATCCATTGAATCCATTCAAACTGAAATAATGTGTCTATTTGACACATTCTACTGTACTTTGTCTTTTACTCTGTTGATCATCTGACCTTTTCTCCTTTAGTTCCAGGGTCACCTGGGGTTCCTGGGAAACCTGGAGGTCCATCAGGACCCTGTGTAAGGAGACAATGTTAGGGCATTAGAGGTTGTCCTGGTGTTAATACAATGAAAAGATGAGTGTTAAGGAATAGATATCTTTTTTAAACAATCCATCATCACATGACCTTCTGACAGTTAGTAAGAGTTAAAGTCATTTATAAGTGATCTTGGTATTGTGCAGGAAAAACAAGCGCTTACGGTTTTGCCATCCTCACCAGGATCACCCTGTGAGAATGAAAAAACAAAACAAAACAAACAGAACAAAATTAAATACATGTCCTTGGAGACACATTTGTGATTTTAAAAAATGACAAATAACATTTAAAACTCAAGAGATTTTTTCTCTTGGTTTCTCAATTGAGCATAAAACAGAGAAGATGTGCTTCACAGTAAGGCTGCCCAAAGTATCATATCACGTTTTTTGGTTCAAAATTTAATTTTAAACATTGTACATCCAATAGTATAGAAAGTACCAAAGCTATAAAAAAAAACCCAAACAGATCAGACCAATCAGATTGTCAATATATGGCTGCTCTGATGAAACAAAGAGGAACATGACAATATGGTCTTTAACCTGTGGCTGATACGGCATTCTCTCTGGCAACAAACCCATCGACTGACTGGAGGTGTGAGTTTAGTGACTCTTTCTGTATCAGCAATTTGCACTGATTGTTAATAAAAACATTATCCCATTCTGAATGCCTGAGACTTCTGTTGCTTTTTGCCAATGTATCCATAGAGGTTTAGAGTATCTTTTCAAAAAAATATTTTTATAATAGTATCAAAGTTTAAAATTCTGGTATTGTGACAACATTACTTTACAGTAAAGACACAAATGTAACAAATACAGAAGCATTTGGTTTAAATTTTATGCTTGTTTCAATTTAAAGACTTAAACTATAGTCTACTAACTGGCTCTCCGTCATTTCCTGGTGGTCCCTGGGGGCCTGTGTCGCCTTTTGGTCCAGGTGGTCCTCGAGGTCCGGGGACTCTGGCAGCACCTGTGCCATCACTGCCGACTGAAAACTCAGTTGCAGGCCCTGGAGGGCCAGGGGGACCGGGGGGCCCAATGGGGCCGGGCTCTCCCTTCTTTCCTTGGTAGCCAAAGCCTGCGCTGCCCTGGAGATGAAGAAGCGTCCGTGTTAACTGAGGTTAAGACTAAAACTTTTCCACATCTGTCAGTTCAGGGTGGACCTGTGTTATTTTACTGTGATTACTTTCAACTTCAACGGATATCTAAACAATGAAATCAACACTACAGTTTCCTATTGTAATGTTGTAGCAGCCCTCTCTGTCATTTTTTTTCCAAGACCCCTGTTAGATCATCATCTGTAACTTGATTTCTCGGTGACTTTAATCAAAGAGCCAAAAGCGCAAAAATAAGATAATCTCTAACTTACCTTTGCTCCCTTTTCCCCTGGTTCTCCCTGGAAAGGACAAGCAGAAACACTGCCAAGTGAGTGCCAACAGTTTTCGTCTTGCTTTCTCACCTATGTATGACTAAAATCCACTGACGTGTATCAACAAAAGCACTTCAAATTTCATTAGGAGTCTGCTGAGTAACATGAACTACAGGCTCAAATGCTGTATTAAAATCTTAAGGGGAAAAAATGAAATTAAATCCTGTTTCATTAGCATCAAATCATTACAAACAATATACATCAACCTACAGTAACAGGACAGTAACTTATGTTTGTCAATAGAAATAAGTTAGATGCGTAATACCTGCTAATATAAAGTTAATTTTTGTCTTTGTGTCCATATCCCCTGATAGACTCAATCTGCGTATTAGTTTTCTTTTCTCCTTATTTAATGTATGTTATCACACCATATTATTAAGGTTTTTTTGAATTGTGTGAATGGTGTTTTAAGAAAATGAAATCAATGTCAGGCCCACAATATTTTCCTCATTTGAAATGTGTTCCTAAACTTACAATCACTTTAAAAAACATTTTGGCACAATAAGACATTATACAAGAAATTAAATGTAAGACCTTTTAAATGTATTTTTTTTTAACCAAATTTAAGTCATCCATTCATTATTCAAGCATTGCAGATAAGTATATATGGTAGGTTTAAGTAGGAATAGGGTTGTAGATTAAAATGTAGTTTAATCTACATTTTACCAGCAGATAAGTGCTAGTATAAAGTAAAAAGACAGCATTAAGTTCAGGAATGAGACTTTCATGCAGAAGAGCTTGATTCATTTTGACAAAAAAAGAAACCAACAGATGGATAAATTATATTATATATTTTTTGTGACCTCTTAAATTTATGTTGAAGACTACTTAATGACTTTAAAGCCCTTGTATTTATAAAACAGAATTTAAGATTTTTTGAGGACTTGCAGACACAGTGTTACATTGCATATGCTTGAAAAACAAAAAGGGCTTGCAGCTCCCTCTAGTGTTCCTTTGGGACACTTAACCACATGTCACTGCTATTACTACCACTGCTCGTCTTTGCTTCTGCTTTCAGCCCACTGCAACTTTCCCAAGGACAGATTATGTCAAAAGAAAAAGTTTCCTAGCATTATCAGTGCGTCCTGTTCCCCTCATGCTGCATGACAAAGGCTATTTTGTCCACTATCACAGCAGATCATAAAAAAAGGTCCAAACCTTCTCTCCACGGCCCCCACCCCGCGAGCTGGAGCCAGAGCCAGAGCCAGAGCCAGCCTCTCCCTTCGGCCCAATTGGACCCCTGTCTCCTTTCGCTCCTGTATCCCCTCGGTCACCCTTTTCTCCTTTAGCCCCAACTGGCCCTGAAAACAACAACAAAGGGAGAGAGTCATTTATGCCCTCATGAAAAGACCTTTCAAAAATGATGAATGATTGTATCCCACATCCCAAACAATATACAGGACCCAAAAGAAGAGGAGAAAAGAGCGAAAGAAAATGACTTTTTGCCTGATGGAGCGAGAATCCCAGTGTGCGGGGCTGTGATTTAAAGGCCATGTGAAGGTTTGGAGGAATGCACCTTCCCACACCTGCATGCATGCACTACCATCCTGATATTTATATTCTGCTGTGAGCTGAATTGACCTTAAACTCTTCCCACAGAGTGTGTCACTTTTAGCAGAGCTTGTTTCAGATGCATACCATTTCCTCAGTTGTATTGAAGTCGCACATCTCCAATGCTGCTGACATGCACAGCAACATGATGTCCACTTCAAGCAGGCTTTTTCAGTGATACATCAGCATGGAATATTCACTGAAAAAACTAATACCTCATATCACAGCATAAGCAGCCTAAACTAATATGCAACATTTTCCAATCCTTGTTATTTTTAAGAAAGAAACATCTCTGTGAAGAGCAACAAAAATTGCAAATTCATCTCTCTCTCTCTCTCCCTCTTCTAAAAAGAACTTTGTGTACATTTTTTTTTAGAGGATTACAGCCAGAACGACCCAATTTTCCATCCCCCTGCTGGCTCATATACCAACATGTCTGCCATCCTGCCTGAATTCAAAAGCATAAAGTAGACAGCTCATGCATTCTTTGGATTGTGTGCTTTTGAAATCCATGTGAGGTCCTGCAGGAGGAGCACACATGAAGCAGGCAAAACATTTAACGATAGAATAAAGCACAGGAGGTTTGAATGTTTGTCTCTGTGTTTTTAATTCCACCTCGACCCACCTGGTGACCCAGGAAGTCCGGGGCTGGACTCCACAGAGTGTGAAACGTGCTGGGAGTCACTTGCTGAACACAACGCAAAAGACAGTGTTAAATTCAGTTCCAGAAGAACATTAATTCAAGTCAGTCACACGTGGGCTCCAGGACAAAGTGAGGCCATGTGTGAGAGCTGATCCGCCATTCTGTACATCCAACTTCTTGAGCATTTAAAAAAAAGGTGTTTTTTGAAATGTTGATTTTACTGAGTGTATGATTACAGCTAAGGAACCATTTCAAGTAATCTGTTATCCAATGTGAAATGGACTGGATCCTGATTACTCTGCTTACTGATGCATCTGACAAGACGCTGTGTCTTTGTCCTACAGTTAGCTTAAAATACAGCAAAGTACGTCAACGTCTTTCCAGTTCATGGTTGAATTTTCACAGTTTTAGTCAGTAGGG
Organism: Plectropomus leopardus; assembly: GCF_026936395.1. Lineage (NCBI taxonomy): Eukaryota > Metazoa > Chordata > Actinopteri > Perciformes > Serranidae > Plectropomus > Plectropomus leopardus. The sequence goes on from NC_142185.1 coordinate 7,897,808, forward strand.
ATGCACAATACTGTACATTTTGTCAGTATGCCAATATATCACAACACATTTGGTCAATAACTGATACCAATAATGATACATCCACTTTTCTCCCAACCTGATTTAAGTTAGCATTGTCTCTTCTGTTGTGGAATTAACATCTTATTATGCACATTCTCATCATGAGGGCCCACCAGCAGATGGAGACATTAAATACGATGCTTTTCAGTGTATGTAATATTCATTCATTATGTAAAAAAAAGAAAAATACTTCAATTTTTGGTTAATGTTTTGTACATCTTCACTTTGTCAACAAAATATAATATTTCAGTAAGCCAGTATCTGCTGATGGCAATGAAAGGGCCCCGTAGGCTCAACACACTGCAGCATTTAGAAAAAAGTGCTGCTTGAAACAATCCAAAAACATAATGGCCTATCAATAACTTAATAAACCAAAAACTATGGCAACAAAAGTATGTCTAAGCCATGTGCCCAACTTTTTAGTGTACCCACCCCCATTGTAATTGTGATCCACTGAGTTTCTCGCAGAATGTTTTTTTTAATGCTGCATGTGTTGTCTAATTGGTGAAGACGTTTCTTCATTTGCTCATGTCGTGTCTATATGCATGTGCTTTGCTAGACTCCACTGGAGGACCCTGTGCAATTTGTAATATGGAAAATGCAGTTAAAGCAGACAAAAATCTGTTTTACTTTCTCTATGGGTCAATCTCTAAGTAAGATTTGGGGTATATTATTCTCAATAGATGCAAGAAACACACACAACACTTTAGTGCCCAAGTTAGAGACTTCAAACCCCTACGTTCAGAGAGACCCCAGATCCCTAGTTAATGACTTAAATCAAGACATTTTTTGTATTAAAATGTTTCTAAATTTGTTTAAATATGCAAATGATTCATTATCTAATCAAATATGCACTAATTTGTGTACATTGCCAGAACAGAAATCTAAACATCTGATAAAGCCAGGTTTAAAACTTTTGTTTAACTTTGTTGTTATATTAAAGTCAAGAGTTTTTTTTTACTGAGGGAATTTTGGATATCTCTTTTTACCTCTCCTTAAACCAGAAAATACTCTCCACAGCCATGAAAAAAAAATCATGTCAATTTTATCAATTTTTTTTTATCAATTTTTCAATTTTTCATCATGTTTTTAGGAATAAAATGTTCTGGAAATCAGGCTATGAATGAGTCATGAACAACCACCTCTGTATAAACCTTCAGAATATCAACAACAGGAGTAAAACTGGAGTTTGGTGTATGTAAGTGCTACTGAAGTGGATATTTTTGGCTGAGAGAATGAGACTCAGTTTTGAGAAAACAGCCTATAAATACATGTATTGTAATAAACCAACATTTTTAGACCA